>NW_006209397.1:1662312-1716683 GCF_000334495.1 Tupaia belangeri chinensis | reverse complement strand
GAGGGTAGCACAGTGAGAAAAAAAAAAAAAAAGTAGGCCTGTATTCAGCAGATCAGGTTCTAGAATTCTAGTTTTGCCATGAATCACTGTGCAACTTTAAGTAACTTATTATACTCCATCAGTTTCTTTAATCATAAAATGAGAGAAAAGAGAGAATTAAACTAAGTAATCCCTAATGTCTCTTTCTATTCTAACATTGAATAATATTTTATAATATTTCATAATGAGACTCAATACAGGAAAAATTGACCATTACAATAATTTTCAATTCTAGATTTATAAAATATAAGGGAACTTCAAAAAGTTCATGGAAAAATATATCATGAAAAAATTGCACATTTCTTTTTTAAAAACATATTTAATTTTATTTTATTATCATTATTATAATATTTTTTAATTTGACCAGAGAGAGATGGGGGAGGGTGGGGAGAATGAGGAAGCAAACCACCAGATCTAGGACTTGAACCATGGTCGGCCATGTGGGAGTCCAGAACCTAAATCACCATGCCACCTGCTGGCCCCCAAAATTGCCCATTTTAATTTCACTTTTTGCACCAAAATAAACTAATACTTTAATTCCATTTTCCAGGAACATTTTTTGGTTTAGTTTTTGTTTTGCTAGAGGGTACATATACTCCCCAGAGAGAGACAGAGTGAGAGAGGGAGAGGAAAGAACATCAATCATTGGGAGTAGTCACTCTGCAATTCTTACTCCTCCATCTCTCCCTCCTTTCTGAGTTTTGGGCATGTATTCCTTTCCTATGTATTTCTCAAGGTGCCATTTCAGGGACTGTTTTTTTGTTTTTTGTTTTTGGTTTTTTTTTTTTTTTTGCTATAGAGCATATGCGCTCACCAGACAGAGAGAGACAGAGAGACAGAAAGCGAGAAATCACTCCCCAGGGGGATGGCCACACCACAATCCCTTCTCCTCCATTCTCCTCTCAGGATCTTGGGCACGCACGCACATGCGCCCGCCGTGAGTTTAAGCCACTGGGTCCGGGACTCGAACCGCGGTTGACTACGTGGGAGTCCAACAAAGTAGCGATTATGCTAACTGCTGGTCTCCGTATCAGGGACTCTAACTGAGGAAACCCACATAGGATCGGGCTGTCTTAGCCATCAGGTGATGGAGCCAGCACTTACACAAACTTTTTAAAGTCTGTGTATTTTACCTAATAAGGAATACTGTAAAATAAAAAGCAAATTCTTACTTTAAAACCCATAAAGTCAATTCCTAATTTTACTCTCATAATATATACTGTCTTATTAAATGTTGCACAACAATTTTGGAATGGCTCATTGATAACTAACTGGCATGGATTTCTTTTTATGACAATTTGTTTCATAAAAAGAGACATATAGCAAATTTTACCATTAAAAGTTCAACACATTTTTCTCTTTAATAAACTGAACTAAATTGGCCTAATCAGGCCACCCTACTTAGATGATAAATTTGACCCAAAGCAGTCTCCATATACTGAACTGCAACCTAGCTTTATGTACAAGGAAATTGTAACCTAAGAGCATACTGAACCTTGTCCAATCACATACTTCCAGCTAATCAGACTATGCCCACGCAAGGCAAATGGCAGCTGCAGCCAATCAATGAGGTTAGTTTTTCATGTCATTTCCTTGGTTTGTGTGTCACTTCCTTTCCTCTGGTAAAAAAATCTAAACTGCGGGTGGCATAGTGATTAAGGTGCTTGACTCCCACATGGTCCACCACAGTTTGAGTTCTGAACCCAGTGACTTGGAACTCACGCTAAGCACATGTGAGTACATGCATAAAACCCAGAGAGGAGAATGGAGGAGAAGGAATGAGTGGGTGGCCATCCTCCCAGGGGGTGATTTTTCATTTTCTGTCTCTGTCTATGCTGAGTAGGGTGATTTTTCATTTTCTGTCTCTGTCTCTGCTGAGTAGTGAGCACATGTACCCTATAACAAAAATCTCTCAAAAAAAAAAAAAAGGAAAAAGAAAAACATTTAAGCTGTACATGTGGTAGTACAGAACATTCTGAATCAATTTTAGTCAGAGATATTGCAGGGTTTGTTGTAGAACATAGAATTTGCTCAGTTAAAGTTTGCTAAGTTTAACTGGTTTTAGATTTTCCCTTTAACAAATAGAGATTATTTTGCTTCAACATGTAACATTTCTTGAATTAGAAATGAAATGAGTGATGTCTTATATTGTCTCATAGGGATAAAGAATTTACTATGTCCTCTATAGGGTTTTATAAGGTGCTTGGGAAAAAGGCACTTGGCTTTCTGAGAGTGACTTTACCAAACTAGAGATTAAAATGGGGTGAGAAGAACATCTTTCCATGTTAAGAAACCAGTGGGTCCAAATGCCCAAACTAATCAAACTGATCAGCTTTAAAAATGGAAAACTCTGTATTAGTTAGTTTGGCTGTGGTTAAAATTGACCCAAGAGTTTCACTGAAGTTTGATTTCTTGCTTGCATTGCATTTTCGCTGCAAAGTGGTGGCAATCCTGTTGTTGTGGCATATAATTTCTTTCTTCCTGTACCCAGGTTGAGGATTAGACCCTAAACAGGAAATACTATGGTCACATCTCAAGGGAAAACTGATAAAACTACCTGCTGACTCTTGGAGCTTTTCCTTGGGACTGGCATGCCATCAGTTCTGCTCATATTTCTTTACCCAAAGCAAATCACGTGATCAAACCTAATGTCAACAGTGCAAGGAAGTATACATCCTCCTCAGAAAGGTGTTGCATATCACTGGAAATAAGAAGAGATATAATCTTCTCTACTTTATTTCCCATTTCTCCACAGGCAAAATATACCTGTAAATATACTTCGTATCATCTCTTTGCTACTTTGGCAAATGTCATGAGGTCAAGGATGCATCTAGCTCATTATTCTGGCCTCAGTGCTGTGCTTGAAATATAGTTAGTTGCTAAAAAATATTCTTTAATTAATGAATGAAGGAATAAACAGAAATAGGCTGCATGAATGACAGAGTTGCTTTCTAAGTTCCGAAGGGTATAAGAAACGTGCCCCTGAGGTGGTAGAAGGCTCCCTAAAGCTAAAGCAGGGCTTAGTAGTGGATTTAATGACCTGAGCCTCCCGGAGGGAACTTAGTTTTTCTCTGAGCTGACATGGTTGTGTTCTGTAGAACTGTGAGAAAATCAATTAGATTAAAATGAAGTTTATGGTTTGTAATGGTATTTAAAGCTGATCAGCCATTAACTTCCCTTCACTGAAAAACATAATACCCCAAAGTTCTTTCCTATATTACTGATAAACTTTGATCTAGTCAGCTGTCATCTCCTTCATAGAATCAGAAAAATGGAAAGATATCTAGGCCAATTTCTCCCTCATTATACTTCAGTACCCACCCATCCAAAAAGAAACTTTAAAATTAGCACTTGAGAGTTTTGTACGTTAATTGTTTGATGCCATTCTGGGGAAAGTGGGAATTTATCTACTTGTATTCTCCATAAGATGACAACAAACTGTTGTTATTCCAAGAGAAACACTTTCTTCCATCTTGAATTTTAAGGCATTTTTCTTCCATGAATTTACAGCCCTATATGTATTAATAGTCAATATACCCTAGAAGGCAGGAATCATTTTCTCCTTTGTAATGACAATAATGCCAAGGGAGACAAAATGACTCACTGAGGGCAGAGTGAGTCAGCGGCTGCATCAGAAACAAAGTCCTGGCTTCCTAATTAGCAAGCTGATGGTCTTACTTCCCAGGCTTATGGCTTCATCTCACATCCCCTGGCACCGTTGGGGCAGCTTGGATACAGTGATATTATATTATCATTATAGTATTATTCTGCAGCTCCAGTGGGTCCCATCTGCCTCAAAGTATTTGCTGATTATAATTACATATTAGTAATCCTGAAACTTAGCCAACAGGAGGGTGGGGACAAAGTCATGTAGATACAAAGTTGTATACTCATTTGCATGCCATTATAGCCCCTTTAAGCACACAGGCTCTGAAGACAGCAAACAGCCTGGGCATATAGGTTGCAACTGCCATGTACCATGAAAAGTGAGTGTGAGAGGGGCAAGGAAAACTCAAAACTACAAAATGTTAGTTCATTTTCTTCTCCTCTGTCCTCCCCCCACTTTTACATTTCTTTCTCTTTTTACATGAGGATAGTTGGAACACAAAGCATTTGCAACTGGCCATTTCAACTAAGCCAGAAATGCACTTCTTTTAGTATGCTGTAATAATACTAAGCCAGAAATGCACTTCTTTTAGAAAGCTGTAATAATCAGTTCATTCCTATTTCACCCCTTTGGCTTTTCAATTCTCAAAGAAGGAAAGAAAATTTGTGGTAGAAAATAGAAGGCTCCTTTTGCATTTTTATTACAGTGGGGAGAGATGAGTGGAATGTTTTTTGCATGACCATTTTCTTTCTCTCTACTGGAGCTTTCTCACCAATATTTAAACATGCTATTATTTCTTGCTCTTGACTTCACTTTCTATTTCAACTATGCCTATTTTTTCTCCTCAGTTTTACAGAAGAATTCCTTAGCACTGTTGACTCTAGCAGCTATTAGCACTTTTTTTCATTTTACCTTGAATCCTCTTTAGGCAGGCTTTGCTATGACCTGTTCATTAAATTGACTTTGTTACGAATAAACTCCATATTGTTAATTCTAGTGATCAATATTCAGTGCTCATCTTTATTGACTTTTCAACAGCATTTAACAGTTTGTAATCTATCCTCCTCTAAATGTCATTATCCAGTTAGTTTTCTGGATGCCACACACTTTCAATTTCCTTCCTTATCTCACTGGTCACTCTTTAATCTCCTTTACTTCCTCATCTCCCAGATTTTAAAAACATTGAAGTTCCCAAGGGCTCAGCACTTGTTCTTTCTCTCTAATTACACTCACATCTTTAAAAACTTTCCATATATTGAATTATCTCCCAAATAAGTATCCAGACCTCTTCTCTGAACTTCAGGCTAATATAGTCATCTGTATATTCTGTATCCTACTTGAAGGTTTAATAGACAATGTCAAACTCAACATACTCAAAACTGAGGTCCTGATAAATTCCTTTAAATCTGTGATCTCTGAATCTTCTCCATTTCAGTTAATGGCAGTTTCTTACACCAAATCCTTAGTCATCATTTTCTCTTATGCTTCTTTCACACATCAAATCCAAATCAATCAGCAAGAAAATCCTCTCCAGTGTACCTTTTTTTTTTTTTGGAGATTTTTTTGCTATAGGGAGTGTGCGCTCGCCAGACAGAGAGAGACAGAGAGACAGAAAGCAAGAAATCACCCTCCAGGGGGGATGACCACTCCGCAATCCCTTTTCCTCCATTCTCCTCTCAGGATCTTGGGTACGCATGTACACATGCCCAGTGTGAGTTTAAGCCACTGGGTCTGGGACTCGAACCGCGGTTGACTATGTGGGAGTGCCGCAACACAGCCATTACGCTAACTGCTGGTCCCTCCACTCTATCTTTGAAATGTATATCCAGAATTTTACCATTCATCATCATTCCACTGTCAGTCCTCTGGTCCTTTTTGATTGCTATAGCATCCTAACTGATCTTCCTGCTTCAACCTTTGTGCCTTTCAGTCCATAACAGTCAGAAAGACTCTGTGAAAACTGAATTCAGGGGGCAAACAGATGACATAGCATTTATGTTGCTGGACTCCCACATGGCCAACCACAGTTCAAGTCCTGGACCCAGTGGCTTGAAAATCATTCTGGGTGCATGTGCGTGCATGCCCAAGATCCCGAGTAGAGAATGGAGGAGAAAGGATTATGGTATGGCCATGACGCCTGACAGGTGATTGCTCATTTTCCCTCTCATTTCATCTGTGGTTGGAAGGTTGCTCACTAGAGGTCAGTTGCTCTCTATCTCACAGTTCCTCTCTGAATGGAGGAATAGAAGCCAATTTTCAGGCAGAATGTGGAGGCCCAGAACCTGCACTTTCTCTTGCATCTGATCTCTCTGGTGGTGGGTTTCAAAGTGTTGCATTTGAATGATTCTCCCAGTTTCTTCTTGCTCATTTATTCTCATGGTGGGAGCAACACTGCTGGCTTGAATGAAAGAATTTGTGAGTAATACCAAAGTAACACTTTATATACATGTACCAATTAGTTTATGCTGAATAATAAACCAGCCCATAATATAGTGGTTTAAAACCATAACTCTTTATTTAGCTCATGATTTTGTAGATCAGCCATTTTTTCTGAACTAGAACTAGCAGTTCTTTACTCTCGATTGGTTTAACTGATGTATTTCTGGTCAGCAGCAGATCAGCTAGGTAGTTTTGCTTCTTATGTTTGACTGGCTATTAGCAAAGAAAACAGGGGCTACTAGGTAATATGCATGTTGTTATCACTCAGAAAGCTATTCCAAACTGCTCAACTGGTGGCTGGGTAGAATTCTAAGAGAGAACAAGGCTTCTCAAGATCTAGACTGAATCACATGACATCATTTCAGGTACATTCTATTGATCAGAGAAAGTCCAAGAATAATCCATATTTAAAGGGTGGGTAAATAAACTCCTCTTGATGGGAAGATTTATAAAGTCAAATTGTAAAAGGACATAGGTACAGGGAAAGAAAATAATTTCAACCATTTTTGGAAACAAACGACAACCATAGGTTACCAAGAGATGATGAGAATTTCTCTGCAAGTAGCTTTCTGTAATAGAAATGGATAACCATATTTCTGAGGGGTTCAGCTGAAGATAAGTAGTAATAATCTCTTAATATTCATGAATCTTTCAGTGAGACCATACTTTCCATTTAAGAAATCTGATGATCTGGAGACCAGCAGATGGCATAATGGTTTTGTCACTGGACTCCCACATAGTCGACTGTGTTCAAGTCCCATAAACAGTGGCTTAAAACTCACGCTGAGCACGTGTGCATGTGTGCCCAATATCACAAGAAAAGAATGGAAGAGAAAGAATTGAGATGTGGCCATGTCCCCTGGAGAATGATTTTTCGCTTTCTGTCTCTCTGTCTCTCTCTGTGAACACACACTCTCCCTATAGCAAAAACATCTCCTCTTTTTTTTTGTTTGTTTTGGAGAGGTTTTGGTTATAGGGCACGTGTGTTCGCCAGACACAGAGAGAGACAGAGAGACAGAAAGTGAGAAGTCACCCCCCGGGGGGATGGCCACGCCGCAATCCCTTCTCCTCCATTCTCCCCTCAGGATCTTGGGCACGCACGCACACGTGCCCAGTGTGAGTTTTAAGCCACAGGGTCTGGGATGCGAACGGCGGTCGACTACACGGGAGTACAACGACATAGCCATTACGCTAACTGCTGGTCCCGCAAAAACATTTCTTTAATAACATATAAGGAAAAAACTCATATCCAGTATAGCAACAAAAAACTCCTAAAAATTTATAAGGAAAAAGTAGATAATCTGAAAGAAAAAAAATGTACCTAAATAGGAATATCCAAGTAGGCAAAAAAATTAAAAATTGCCCTATTGGTCCTTCAGATAATGTAAATCAAAATCATGATGTGATATAACTATACGCCCATGAGAATGACTGAAATCAAGGAGACAGACAAGGTCAATTGTTGGCAGGCGGTTAGAGCAACTTGAGTTGAGTATAAATTGTCTCGATCGCTTTAGAAATTGTTCACCAAAACTGAACATACACAGACCCTTATCATATAAAGATTCTTCTCCTAGATATATACCATCAGAAATGCTTACATGTTCATCAAAGGACATGTATGAGAATGTTCATAGCAGCTCTGTATGCAATAATTCTTAATGAGAAGCAGCACTTCATTTCTAATTTCCAGAAATCTCAACCTCAGTTAGATAATCTGACTGACTTATTCTCGTCTTGACATTACTTCCTATTTACAACTTGTTAAACCCTGGATACTCATGAAAGTTTCTCAGAATCTTGCCTGAGAACTTTCCCTTAATCCAAATGAATAATTCTTTGAAAGATAATCAAGGGGAGTCCTTTGGGCTAAATCAGAGGAGTTATCTTGGGGGGCTTGCTATAGACTCTGTTTCTTTGAAATTCATATATCAAAATCGTAACCTCCAGTGGAATAGTATTAAGAAATTGGGCCTTTGGGATATATTTAGGTCACAAGAATGGAGCATTCATGAATAGAATTAGTTCCCATATAAAAGAGACCTAACAGAGCTCCCTTACCCTTTCCACCAGCTGTCAGAGGACACAGTGAAAAGATTGCCCTGTATGAGCCAGGAAGCAGACCCTCATTGGACACTGAATCTGCCAGCAGTTTTTCCTTGGACTTTCCAGCCTTCAGAACCGTGAGAAGTAAATTTCTGTTGTTTTTATAAGTCACTGTGTCCATAGGTTATTATAGCAGTCCAAATTGACTCAGACAGTGGTGCTATAAGAAATAGATTCAGGTGACCAGCAGTTGGAGTAACGACTATGTCACTGGGCTCCCATGTAGTCGACCACGGTTTGAGTCCCAGACCAAGTGGCTTAAATTCACCCCAGGTGCGTGTGCATGCAAGCCCAAGATACCGAGAGGAGAAGGGATTGTGACATGGCCATTCCCCCTGGGGAGTGATTTCTCACCTTCTGTCTCTCTGTCTTTCTCTGTCTTTCTGGTGAGTGCACCACCCTATAGCAAACAACTGTAAAAAAACTAAAAAAAAAAAAAAGAGATTCAGGACATGTCTTCAATCAAGTTAAAAAATCAGTACCATGGATATCAGAAGTGAGTAAAACAAATACAAATCTTATATGCTTCAGAGAGCTTTTGTGAAAAATTAGGAATGTAAGATGATCATTAGTTTTTACACTTGCTTAAGGTATTGTTTTAGAAAGAGCAACAAGTCAAACACTACATAATGAAATATAATACAATGTAATATGATCTGTTCTTATATACTTGGTTATAATTCTCCCAAGTAAAACATGGATACAAAGGAACTATTTTAATATGGAATGCAGTGGTAAACAGTAAATAGCACATTTATGATCACGCTCTGTGAGACCTGACATGAGGAAAGAATGGAATGAGAAAAAAAAATTCTCCAGTGCCCGCTACAGTGTCTGGCAAAAAGCCCAGTACTTAAGAAATATGCATTGCAAATGGAGAATTAGAAGAATACTCTACCTATTTGAAAAGAGAGAAGAGGAGACATCTAAAGAAAGAGTACTTTTTTATGAGCAGACTGCTGACAATTGTTGTTTAGTATCTTCATGGTACATTATTTTGCATAGATGAATCAGTTATCTATACAATGGCATCCTGCTTATTCCTTCAAAAGGATGATTAAAAACAATTTCCTCTTTTCAAAGTCTAACTATATAAAATCCTCCAAAACTCTTCTGTAGCAACTGTACTTTACAATTCATATTTAAATTTCAATATTGAATCAGTGGAAGTTGCTACTTAATAACAAAAAATTTGTAAGAGTCATGAATAATATTTTTCCTCACTAGAAAATGTGATGTGTCATTAATAAAAGTTCTACTTTAACATTGATTAGTAAATAGTTCATTTTATTTCTAGGGACTTTAACAATGAAGATATCTGAAAATACATATGAGAATATATTAATTGCATCTTGTTTAAATCCATAGAATAATTTTTTGGTGGAATTAGTCATTGAATTTTTTCTATTATAACCAAATCAGTTATACATCTGGAAAAATCAATATCCTTTTTTCTTCCTGGGGTTGATTACATTTTTTAGAAATAAGTATGCCAAAAAATTCTCTTCTAGGAAGTATAGATAAATTGGAACTCAGTGATACAGTATTTAGTAGGTGATTTTATTTTATGTGTTTATTATTCTTTAACTGCAACTCAACTGTGGATTATATCCATTGTCAATGGGTAGCAATTACTTGTCTGCCAAGTTTACTATAGATGCTTCTAAAAATGCAAAAAAGATTAAATCATAAATTCATCAGTTTCCCTAGAACACAGTGAACCATAAAAATCTTGCAAAGCTTGCTGAAAGTCTGCCCGATATCAACATTTAGAATTAAGCTTGACATTTCTGTCCTTTACTCATTCAATTTCTGGCCATGCATTTCAGATGATATATACAATGAGTCATTGTGAAGTATCAAGCCAAACATAAAATATGTAATAGTCTTCTAAAGTAAAGAAAATTCAATCTCCCATGGAAAATAATAAAATAGGATACCTCAAAAATAGATAAAAGAGGAAAGTGCCCATGATACACACACATTATAATTAATTTGGTTCTCTGCCAAGTTCAGTGAAAGATCTGATAGAAAATTATCAAAAGTACCAAAGTAAAGATAGGTGAATATTACATTAAGTTTTATTCTAAAATATATATTAGATACCTTACTTGAATTTTGAAAGAAACAATGTAAGAATTAAGGTTATAAATCGTGACTCTATCATCCTATCATTAGTTCTTTTTTTTTTCTTTGTGGAATCAATAATAATTTAGAAGAGGAAGTCTACTGGAATTAAGTCTAATATTCACATTTAAAAAATAACTCTAGGGCCAGCAGGTGGTGTGGTGGTTAAGGTGTTGGATCCCATATGACTAACTGGGTAGTCTGAGTCCAAGACCTGGCAGCTTAAAAAATCTTGAGTGTATGTACATGCATGCCCAAAATTATAAGAGGAAGAAGGTTTACACCATGGCCATTCCCTCTGGGAATGGGGGTGATTTTTACTCTCCTTCTGTCTCTCTTTGGTGAGTGCTTGTGCCCTATGGCAAAACTAAACTAAAAAAAAAAAAAAAAAAAAAAGCTAAGATCATTAATAATCAAAAAGGTATGTGTGTGTCCAGCCTCTGTGGCACAGATAGCATTGTACTGAATTGCAGTATTGGAAGCCAGATGGCCAGTTGTGGGTTTGGATCATCAATTGACCTGAAATATGCTGAGAATTGGCTAGCCCAGGAGTATGGCTACCTGAAGGTCTGTGGAAAGGGGATCACACCACGATAAACTGTTGAGAGTGCCTGTCTCTCTCTCATACATGCACACACATATGCATGTATGTACACACTTTTTGTCCTGAAATAAATTAAAAACATAAATGTGCTAAATAATTTAAATATATTAGCAATTTTTTTCTAGATCTCAATCTATTGTTAATATCATTAAATGTTACAGATGGAACTAACCTCAAGCCACTCAACAATTTTCTGATAAAAACAATCCTACTTTTAAGTTGAATCATTCCCTGGTAAGAAAAATGTTTATGTGTGTGAGATAAGAGTAAAAAAATAAAATTTATGTCTATCGTCTCCCTCTAAAATAGTAGCAACTACCATAACTACCACCGCCACAGAAACAAGAAGGTAAGAGGTCAGTCTTCGGGACTAGCAGTTAGTGTAATGGCTATGTCGCTGGACTCCCATGTAGTCGACCGCGGTTCGCGTCCCAGACCCGATGGCTTAAAACTCACGCTGGGCGTGTGTGCGTGCATGCCCAAGATCCCAAGAGGAGAAAGGAGGAGAAGGGATTGCAGCATGGCCATCCCCCCTATCTCCTGGGGGGTGATTTCTCACTTTCTGTCTCTCTGTCTCTCTTTGTCTGTCTGGTGAGTGTACGTACCCTATAGCAAAAACAAAAAAAAAAAAAAAAAAAAACAGAGGTCAGTCTTCTGTTGTGGCCATGGTGGGTGTTATGTGCTTATTTAGGATTCACTTCCTTATTTGGATGTTTGTGTCCACTAGATACACACAACGGTGTTGGGATGGCACTCCAGTGGGCCACTATGAAAGTGTGATTCTTCTGAGAAGCAATAAACAATTTTCATTTCCTCAACTTGAAGTACATGCTTTAATAAAAATATCCAAAATTGAAATGTCTAGTGAAAGAATTTTCTGCTTTGGCACAGTATGTCACTTGATGACTAAAATAAAATAAACTTACTAGGAAGGGTGGAAGAGAAAGGAAGTGGAGTGGAGTCAGGGAGGAAAGGAGAAAAGTAGAAAAAAAATACTTTCAGCTTTCTATTGTTAAATACACATAGCCTTTTCTACAATTTAAAGCTCAATCTATGACAAATTATGAAGATAAAAAATACAGGATGAGAGAGCAGTGATCTTGAGATGTAGCATCAAAACATGACTAATAAATGAATACTGTTTTTTATCCTCATGAGTCATCTGAAATTGCACACTGAGTCAGAGTAGTTGGGTTGTGATCCAAATCAAAGAATAAGACAGCTCAAAACACCAGATTAACAGATTTCTGAACCAGTGGTATTCATCATATAGACATAGGCATTAGACCAATGAGATATGAAGTTTGTATTTACATAATGATAAACTTCCAGATGAAAACTGAAATTATTCTGTGTGACTCACAGATGTTTTGCCTATTTGGTGATCCACATCTAGATATTTGGAAACATCCAGATGATTAACTATATTCTTCAGTTTCTCTCTATCTTTTCTGTGTCATATAAACAGTTTTCAAGTCTTACATTCATATGTTCCCTATAATTCACCAATATTATGTGTACATATACATATGCTTTGTGTGTGTGTGTGTGTCTATGTGTGTGCATGTATGTGTGTGTGTGTGTGTATCCCTTCTTAGGGGACACTCAACAATACTTGAAGACTTTTTTTAGAGGTTTTGACTTATGGCATATGTGCGCACTGGAGGGAGAGAGAGAGACAGAAACAGTAAGAGAGAAAGTGAGGAGGGGGATGGCCACATCACAATCCCTTGTCTTCCATTCTCTTCCTGGGATGCATGTACATACACTCTTCCTGGGATCTTGGTCATGCACACACATACACAGAGCTTGATTTTGAAGCCACAGGATTCTGGACTTGACCCACTGTCAGCCATATGGGAGTCCAGTGATGTAACTGCTACACCATCTGCTGGTCCAAGACATTTTTAATTTTCATACCTGGGAGATGCTATTGCCATTGAGAGGGTAGAGGCCAGGGATGTTGCTAAACATCCTACAATGCACAGAAGGTCTTAGTAACAAAAAATATTAGCTAAGGAGCTACTTGTTTAAAATTAATTGGCCATTCTTTATCTAGATATTTTCAGATTATAAATCACAGTGCAAACAATGAACAACAAGCTGCATAATAAAACTTGTTTGGTAGCTTCAACATTGAAGTAATCAATCAGAAAGACAGATTAATTGAGAGTCTAAGTGTACCTAGGTTAGGATCAGTGATGTGCCAAAGCTAGCTGAAACCAATCTGAGGTGACATTTCATTTCTCATAAATTTTGTGTGCCAATTGATGCCACGTTGGTATCCTCAAATTGGCCATGCCAAGAATATTTATTTGGGGGCCAGAAGATGGCATGGTGGTTAATGGCGCTGGACTCCCACATGGCCAAGCACAGTTTGAGTCCTGGACCTGGTAGCTTGCTTTCTCCCTTTCCCTCTCTCTCTTTATCTCACTGCATCCCTCTCTGGTCAAATTTAAATAAATAAATAAAGTTAAATAAAATAGTTTTTAAAAAATAAAATATTTATATGACAGAAATCGGCAAACATTAAACACTATAATCAGGACTTTGTCCCTTCTCCCACCCTCCAGAAGGTAGCTGTTAATAATTTCCCAGCACACCAATGATTAGCATACAGAGTCCTAGCGAAAAATATTGTCTACCATTTATGTAAATCTATAAAAACTTTTATATACTACTTTTCAAAACAATGTATTCTTAGAATAATCTATTCTAATCATGCTTTTATATTTACATATAAAACATCAATGCATTCCCTTTGACAAATGCCAACCTCCAATTATACCATAAATCTTAACCAAAGCTTTAATTGACCACTTTTGCAAAATAAGTGTAATGAAAATATTCTGTACTTTATTAGTCAAAGGTTAATTGAATAAATGCATACTATTAACTGACAAGAAAGGAGTCTTGAAAAAGATATATTTTAGTTAAGGGAAAAAAATAACATGAGTTCTTAAAATGCTTAAGGTTGACAGATTCAAGATATGAATGATGCTTTGAAGTAGCTAAATTAATTTTCTTTCAAAAAGAAAGGTCATCAGCATTGGAATGCCAATTTTACTCAAGAAATTAAAGCTATAGTTATCTTGGCTGTAAGATGAATAGAGAATCATAAATTTCCTGATTTGTCACATTAACGTCTTTTGTTTTGGGCACATATTAATTTCTAAAATTTACAACACATGTGAAAGACCAAAGCAACATTACATAAACAAATTTTTTTAGGTTTTAGTGATCATTCTGAGAATTTGTTGCAAGAAGTCACTTGTTCAGATTGGACATTTTTTTTTGGAGAGGTTTTTGCTATGGGGTGCGTGCGCTTGCCAGACAGAGAGAGACAGAGAGACAGAAAGTGAGAAATCACCCCCAGAAGGGATGGTCACACCACAATCCCTTCTCCTCCATTGTCCTCTCAGGATCTTGGGCATGCACACACACACACCCGGTGTGAGTTTTAAGCCACCAGATCCGGGATGCGAACCGCGGTTGGCTACATGGGAATCCAGCGACATAGCCATTACACTAACTGCTGGTCCCCAGATTGTACATTTTTGAACAAAAAATATTTTGCTTTGTCCAATTTAACTTGAAAATTCAAGATGAAAAGATTGTTGCATAATCACCTTAATTACTTTAATAGAATGGGAAATAAAAGGATTATCTTTCTTTTAAGAATTATTTATTTTATTATTATTTTCAAAATTTGACCAGAGAGAGAGAGCAGAGAAAGAAAGGGAAAATGAGAAAGTAACCCACTAGTCCTGGGACTTGAACTGCAGTTGACCATGTGGAAATTCAACTCATTAACCACTATGCCACCTGCCAATGCCAAAAATGATTATTGTTAACAACATACCTTTTCACTACTCAAGGTTAAAAGTCAGTTGAAAATATTATTTTTAAATGAATTTCAAAATGTTAGCTGAGAGAATTAAGGAGCTAAATAATTTCTACACTGAATAACTTTACTGAAGATTCTCTTCCCTCATCATGACCCACAAAACATAGAACTCCCTGATCCGCTGATACGCAACAATCCTTAAAACATATGATAAATAGAGATCAGCAGTTGGCTATGTCGCTGGACTCTCATGTAGTTGACCGCGGTTCACATCCTGGACCCGGTGGCTTAAAATCAAGCTGGGTGCGTGTGCGTTCGTGCCCAAGATCCTGAGAGGAGACTGGAGGAGAAGGGATTGCGGCATGGCCATCCTTCTTGGGAGGTGATTTCTCACTTTCTGTCTCTCTATCTCTCTTTTTCTGTCAAGCGCACGCACCCTATTGCCAAAACCTCTCCAAAAAAAAGTGATAAGTAACTAAATATATCATCAACCAATTCTGCCAAATTTTAAAGACAACATGACAAATATATTTGATTCTGCAGAATTTGCTTCTGTTATCTCTAATAGCCTATCTCTGTATGGCTAAGAAGTCTCTTGGAAAATAAATTAAACTCTGCACAAAATATCAAAAGTCGATCAAATTAAGTAACTAGGACTATAGATTCTGAGTAGTAGTTTTGATGAGTGTTTCTTCAACTCTCTATAATTGCCTATCATAAAGGAAGGACAACTGATATCAAAATTAAAAATCAAGCAAAAGGCCCAGCCTTGGAAGTACAGTCAGTAGTGTACTGAACCTTACTACTAGAAGCCACATGGTTGACATGGATTTGGATCCCTGGGTCAGCTTGAAAGCATGCCAAATGTATGTGTGTGTGATAAGTTGGAGTGCTCTGGGAAGGAGATTGTAGTATGATGAGACCCTCTTGAGGATGTTTCTTCCTCCCTCTCCCTGTCTCTTACATATACATTCATGCTACCTATTATATAATTTTTATAAATCAAGCAAGACATCTGTAAGCAGTATAGCATGTTGGTTAGGGGTTTGAATTTGGATATCACCTCTGCATTAATTTGAAAATTATCTTTTCTCCTCACTATATGCCATAGATCTAAGATGCCATTCATTTTAAAATGCATCACTATTTTCTGTACTAAAAAGAAAAGAAGAAAATGTGCAATTATACTCTTTTGAAGACAATGACATTAGACCCTTATATATTGTAGGGATGTTAAGATATTGTTTCACAATGTGTCATAGAATCAGTTAAAAATGGTTCTTGCTATGTGACCCTCTGTGAACTTGGTCTCAGTTTAATCATTTGCAAAATAGAGCAGATAATACTTAACCTTATAAGATTGTCATGATGATTAAATCTGATAATATATAGACGATATCTACCAATAAGTAGGAGCTCCCTTCAGCATGGCAAATGATTTACTGTCTTACAGGTACTTTTCATTATATTGCATTCAGTGTTCTAGATGCAAGTACAAAATTATAAATTATAGAGAAATCCAGTGGATATCACTATAAGTCAGTATCACTTTAAGCCAATAAGTTTTCATTTATAAATACCAAACATCTTCTGCTAGTGAAAGATAATATAGTATAGTGGTCTGTGTTTGAATTTTGGCTTCCTTACTTGCTAAATATGAATTTGGATAATTAACTCTCTTTATTTCCTGTCTTCTTAGCTCTAGCATGGAAATAATAATAGCTGTTGTGAGGAATAAATGAGTTAATGAATGCAAAAGGTTTAGAAAGTTACCTGACCCCTAGTAAGCAGTGAACAAATGATAACCTTTATTTTACTTTGTGCACACTGTTTGGAGGGATGAAATTACAACAGAGACAGAGGAGGAGGAGGAGAAAGAGGAAAAGGAGAAGAAGGAGAAGTAGAGAAAAGAAGAAAAGAGAAAAGAAAAAGAAAAAGAAGAAGAAAAAGACATATTCCCTGCCTACTGGATTTTACAGTATAGTGAGGAAAGACTGTATATAAAGGAATTCAAACTAATATGCAGTGTTATGTGCTGTGAAAAAAAAATAAAGCAGCGTGGAGGAGTGGGGCCTAACGAAGGACATTTGGAGAAGGGATATGAAGGTAGAACATTGACGGGATGGGGAAGTGTGGTGTTATCAGTTGAAGATATTTTGTTCAACGGGACTGGGGAGAAATGTTCACATATTGAAATGCTCACATTGTAAGCTAAACAATGCGATTGAATGTATATACAAAAAAAGAAATAAATAAAAAATTTCAAACAACAATAAATAAAGCAGGGTAGAGGGTAGTGTGGTACAAGTGCTACTTTTAGAAAGGATAATCAGAAAAAAATATTAAATGAGGTGGATATTTGAGCAAAGACATGAATGAAATGAAGGAGCAAGTCATGGGTGATCTTTGGACAGATATTCTAGTTAGAAGGAATAGTTAGTGTAAAGGCCTTTCAGAGGGAAGGAATTTGGTGTGTTAGAGAGAGAAAGGTCAATAGAGCTGGAGTACAACAACTAGGTGGAGAGGGTTTATCTAAATAGTTAAATACAGATTTTCATTTTCAATTAGCTGTGAATTTTTTCCCCAAAGGTAGTTTTCTCATCATTCAGATTACGTTCACACATTCCATTATTGTAGAAGCATCAAAGCAATGCCACATTTAAATACAAAGAGGCTTTAAATGACATTCCTTTTACTGAGCTCCTGATTCAGAAGAGAAGAAGTAACTTTTTTTTTTTTCATTTTTTGGAGAGGTTTTTGCTATAGGGCACAAGTGCTCACTAGAAAGACAGAGAGACAGAGAGACAGAAAGCGAGAAATCAACCCCCAGGGAGGATGGCCACACCACAATCCCTTCTCCTCCATTCTCCTCTTGGGATCTTGGGCATGCATGCACACGCGCCTGGCGTGAGTTTAAGCCACCAGACCGGGACTCGAACTGTGGTCGACGACATGGGAGTCCAGTGACATTGCCATTATGCTAACTACTGGTTCCAAGAAGAAGTAATCTTTTTAATGGGTCACCATGACTGAGCTAGTATATTTTTAATGAAAAACCATAGAGCTAATCATATTCATTGAGGGAGGAAAGTAGAGTTGCATGATGTCCACATTTCTTTAAGTAAGCCATGTAGCAAATCTCCATATAGATCCTTTTGTTACAATCTGACAGACTGACTAATTCAATTTTATGTCATCATTGTCTTTGAATCTCTTCTTATTTCTTTACTTCTCTTTTCTCACTCTTTTACTCATCTAGGCTCCCTCTTCCTTTCCAGGTCTTATCAGAAATTAAGATTCACAATTACCATGCATGTTAATCCAAAGACATTATTATCCACATCAGCAGCAGCAAATAGTTTTTCATTTTCTTTCAGATTATTATTATCATTATTATTTTTGAACATTTACTCTCTATACTATAAAGATATATGTGATTAAATGTAATATGAAATTTTTAAAAAAAAATTTAAAAAGTGAGATTCACTTAAAATGCTGAAAGCATTTTTTTTTTTGAGAGGTTTTTGCTATAGGGTGTATGTGCTCACCAGAAAGACAGAGAGGCAGAGAGACAGAAAGCGAGAAATCACCCCCCAAGGGGGGATGGCCAAGCTGCAATCCCTTCTCCTCCATTCTCCTCTCTGGATCGTGGGCACGTACGCACACGTGCCTGGTGTGAATTTAAGTCACTGGGTCAGGGACTCGAACCGCGGTCAACAACATAGGAGTTCAGCGACATAGCTATTACACTAACCGCTGGTCCCCTGAAAGCATTTTTTTAGCAAATTGTTTTCCTCTCTTTCTCTCTCAACATGATATTTGTACAGGGGCTATCACAAAGAAAAAAAAAAGAAAAAGACAAATTATGTTTTTTAATGGAAGGGCTCAGAAGCAATGAAATGATAAAAAAAATCAGGAATAATAATAAACTAGAAAATATTGGAACCACAAGAGTTATTCCTGATATAGCACATATGTATCTATAAATAGTGATTTACCAAGATTACCAAGTAAATCTAGAAATACTAGATTACTTTTTAACCCCTTTCTTTCTATAGTACCTGGAAGTGAGGCTGTATTTTAAAGTTTACTTTTAATTTTTTTCCATGAAAGAAAAGATACAAAGAGAGGAAGAGAGACAGGCATCTCCAACAGGATTTTCATGCTGTGATCCACTAGCAATCTCAAACTACCTTTGCAAACTTAACTGAGATGAGATACACATAATCAGCTCTTGAAATCCAATGCAAGAAGACCACTGGATGGATTGTATTTTCCTGGTGAACTACTTGTTACTGACATTCCAGAAGAAGAGATCTGAAAAACAAGTCTAGAGTTGAGATAAATACTATGGAGATACGATGGTAAGTAATAATGTTGGAAAGTTAGTCAAGCAATTGATTCATGACTTGCTAAACAGTTTGGAATTTGTGAGGCCAGACTGTGGTACAGTGATAAAACCCAACACTCCACGAGAAAATCCCACGTGGGAAGGTTTGTGGTTCAAGTCCAGAGATCTCTTTGACTGTACCAGGCACACATTTTGCTCATAATCCTGGGCTGGCTGAAGACTGGGGGTAAATTATGGCATGATGGCTCTGTTAGGAGTGCTATCCCCAGTTTGGAATTTGTGAGGCCAGACTGTGGTACAGTGATAAAACCCAACACTCCACGAGAAAATCCCACGTGGGAAGGTTTGTGGTTCAAGTCCAGAGATCTCTTTGACTGTACCAGGCACACATTTTGCTCATAATCCTGGGCTGGCTGAAGACTGGGGGTAAATTATGGCATGATGGCTCTGTTAGGAGTGCTATCCCTTTCTCTCTTGCTCATATAAAAAAAATATAAAACTTAAAAAATAGTTTGAAGTTCATGTTCTAGAAGCAATGAAGAATAAAGAATAACAAACAGGTCAGGGACAAGCTCAGGGATTCCTTTCTTTCTTTCTTTTTAACAAAGTTAACAATAAAAGAGAAAGATTAGAGGAAAAGACTAATGACTGATAAATTTAGATTCTATGGGGACCAGCAGATGATGTGAGGGTTACAATGCTGGACTTCCAGTTAGTCGATCATAGTTCCAGTCCTGGACCCTGTGGCTTAAAACTCACTCTGGGAATGTATGCATGCATGCCCCAAATCCTGAGAGAAGAATAGAGAAGGATTGCTGCATGTCCACCCGCCATGGGCTATGATTTCTTGCTTTCTCTGTGTGTGTGTCTCCAGCAAGAGCATATGCCCTATAGCGAAAAAGATTCTATGTAATAGTACAGGTCGATTATCCACTACACCACCTGCTGGCCCCTGAATTCTATTTTTTTTCTTTATTTTTTTAGAGCGTTTTTTGCTATAGGGCGCATGCGCTCACCAGAAAGACAGAGAGAGACAGAGAGACAGAAAGCGAGAAATCCCCCCCCCGGGAGGGGGGCATGGCCATGCCATAATCCCTTCTCCTCCATTCTCTTCTCAAGATCTTGGGCACACACGCACACGCACCTGGTGTGAGTTTAAGCCACTCCGGGTCCAGGACTCCAACTGCGGTCGACTACATGGGAGTCCAGTGACATAACCATTGCTAACTGCTGGTCCCACCTCAATTCTATTTTTAATTAAAACTTTAATTCCATTTTCCTGTGAAATTTTGAAAGTCTTTGAGTCCTGGACCCGGAGACTTAAAACTCGTGCCAGACATGTGTGCATGCATGTCCAAGATCCTGAGAAGAGAATGTAGGAGAAAGTATTGCAGCATAGCCATGCCCCCTGTGAGGTGATTTCTCACTTTTTGTCTCTGGCTAGTGCACATGCCCTATAGCAAAAAACTCTCTAAAAAAATAGATACACAGGGAGCAGGTAAAAAGTTGCATTGGTTCAAGTCAATTCAGAATCCAAGAATCATAGGTAACTGTAGTAAGAATTGTATTAGTGAAACAAGAGAGGCAAAAGACTACATTGTGCTGAATTTCAGAGAGAACAAATCAAATGGAGACAGATGAATTCTGAAATTAATAACTCTACAGGCACCTGGTAGTAAATTTAAGGAGGTGTAGGAACTTTGGTAAACTTTCTCCCATCCCAATATGTGACATTTTGATTGCACGTTAGTTGTATAATTATTGTGGTTTTTCTTTGTTCCTATCAACTAAAGCAACATACTTACATTAGAGGTAAAAAAAAACAAAACAAAACAATATTTTCTTAGTGTAAATTGTAGCACTTAACATCTCACCAACACAAAACAGACACAAGACAGATAATTGGGGAACATGAAGGATAAGAATTTCCTCCTACATAACACATAATGTGATTGTTGTTTTTGTTTGTTTTGACCTAGCACACCAAGGATTCTGGTAATAACCAATTGCTGTTACTAAGGAGGCAAGGCAGAGTTAAAGTTAGGAATCCTTTAAGACTAAAGGCAAAGGCTGTTTGTAGCAAGAGTTTAATTAATTGTCCATTTGAAAAATTGATTGCTCTATCTATCTCCTTGTGTCTGACCTAAGAGGTTGGGTTGAGGGATGAGATATGAAAAAAAAAATTGGAAGATACTGGAGCATATATAGTCTACATGAAAGCTACTCTCTGAGTCAAGTTTAGGCTGAGACATTGTCTAATTTCTATGGCATGGTTTTTTCCCACATGTCCAATAAGATAGAAAATTTCACTTGTAAAACAGTCTGTTTTAATATAGAGTTGATACTTGAACAACACAGATTTGAACTGCATGGGTCCACTTAGATTGTTTTTCAATAAATAACCATACATATATTTTATCTTCCTTCTGATGTTCTTAATGCTTTTTTTTTCCTCTAGCTTACTTTAAGAATACAGTAAATATAGCCCAGCCTGATGGTACAGTCCATAGCATACTGGATGGTAGTGCTGGAAACCACATGGCCAATTGCATTTTAGAGCTTCAGCCCAGTGAACCTGAAATGTGCTGGGTGTGCACATGTTGTGTCCAAGATCCTAACAGGCAGAAGAGAAGGGACCTGTGCAAAACCATACTCTTGACAGAGTACTTTTTTCTCTCTCTGATATGCATATATTCTCTACCATGAATTAACATTAAAAAATACCATATATAGTACATATAATATACAGAATATGTGTTTTTTAATGTTCTATGTTATTGATAAGGATTTCTGGCAATAATAGACCTTTAGTTGTTAAGTTCAAGAGCAGTCAAAAGACATATGCTGAGGAGAGGGCTACTGAACTTGAGCTGTGAAATATTGCTTTCTGGGACTAAAACTAAAGATTTTCTGTTGAGTTTTCTCCCTCCAGATTCATTTCTAGAGTGGTAGGGCAACCTCTGTATCCTTCTATCTCTCTCTGTCTCTCCCTGTGTCTTTTAATTTTTTTTAAATTTTAAGGTATTTTCTGGACTCTCAAGCCCCTCCTTTATCTTGCTAATATGTGCCTTTCCCCTCTCCCTTTTAGGAGAAACACAAATCCAGACCCTGCTGTGATGGCTATTGAACTTGAGCTATGAAATACTGCTTTTGCACAGTGTACACCCCGTGAAGTTTTCATTTTTTGCTTTTTAAAATTAAAAAATACAATTTTTATTATTTTTCTTTATTTTTTCTTTTCTTTTTTTGTCTTCTTTTCTATTCTTCTGCTTTCTTTTCCTCTTTCTTTTAACTTCATGCCTTGGTTGCTCAGCCTCCATGCACTGAGTGTCTAGACAGGTCTAAGTGAACAGTAGCCAAACATCTGAACACTATTAGGGTCAGAATATTCCTCAATTCCCACTGAATCTGACACACAAAGGTGAAAAATGAAATAGAAGAGAGATTGCAGATCTCCTCCTCCTATACATCTCTGAATGCTCAGATTGAACTTCAAGAATTAGGAAGAAATCCACTACCCATTAGATGAGGGAAAATCACCACAAGAACACAAGAAATATAAGAAAGCAAGAAAAGGTCTCTCCTCTAAGGAAAATAATAACTCCTATTCATCTGCAGACAGTACAATGGATCTTACAGAAATGTCAGATAAAGAATTTAGATGCAACAGAAGAAAGACAATGAACTCCAGAAGACAAAGGAGAAAATGAACAAAATTGACACACCACTAGATAGATTAAGAAGAAATTCAAAAAAAGAAACCAGACAGAACAGATCAGCAACAAAACAGGTAATATTAAATCAGACATAATAGAAATACAAAAGATCATGAGAAAATACTACAAGGGATTATATGCCAATAAACAAAACCTAGATGAGATAGACAAAATTTTGGAAACATATAACTTACAAATATTGAATCATGAAGAAATTAGAAGCCTGAATAGACCAATAAAAATAAATGAGGTTGAATAAGTAATAAATAGCCTCCCATGAAAGAAAAGACCAGGTCCTGATGGCTTCACTTCCAAATTCCACCAAACTTTGTGTGTGTGTATGTGTGTGTGTGTGTGTGTGTGTGTGTGTTTGTTTGTTTCTTTGTTTTTGGGGGGAGGTTTTTGCTATAGAGCGCATGTGCTTGCCAGAAAGACAGAGAGAGACAGAGAGACAGAAAGTGAGAAATCACCCTCTGGGAAGGATGGCCATGCAGCAGTCCCTTCTCCTCCATTCTTCTCTTGGGATCTTGAGCACACACATACACATGTCCAGCGTGAGTTTAAGCTACCAGATCCAGGACTCAAACTGTGGTCAACTGCATGGGAGTCCAGTGACATAGCCATTACACCAACTGCTGGTCCCACAAATTCTACCAAACTTGAAACAAGAACTAACCAAGATTCTGCTCAAACTATTTCTAAAGATCCAAAAGGAAGGAACCCTTTCAAATTCATTTTAGGAAGCCTTCATCATCTTGAATTCCAAAACAGACAATGACATAACGAAAAATGCAAACTATAGACCAATATCTTTGATGAATTTAGATACAAAAATTCTCAACAAGATACTACCAAATCATATCCAACAGCACATTAGCAGATTAGATCATGTGGAAGTTAAATCTTAAACCTAGAAGACAAGACCTCTGACCTAGAACAAAATGACCAAAAAGAATGAAAAAATAACTAGATGAAATGAGAATAAAATACAGGAAATACTAGCTAGCATTAAATGTCCAAACATCCAAATAATTGGTATCCCAGAGGGTGAAGAATCTAATAAGAGCATAGATAACCTATTCCATGAAATCCTGCAAGTAAACTTTCTAAACCTAGAGAAGCATTCAGACATCCAGACCCAAGTAATACAAAGCACCCTAGATAGAATCGACTTAAGAAAATTCTAGGGAAAGCAGTTAGTGTAATGGCTATGTCGCTGGACTCCCACGTAGTCGACCGCAGTTCACGTCTGGGACCCAGTGGCTTAAAAAAAAACCTCATGCCGGGCATGTGTGCATGTGTGCCCAAGATGCCGAGAGGAGAATGGAGGAGAAGGGATTGCGACGTGACCATCCCCCCTGGGGGGTGATTTCTCGCTTTCTGTCTCTTTGTCTCTCTCTGTCTGTCTGGCGAGCACAGGCGCCCTATAGTGAAAACCTCTCCAAAAAAAAAAAAATGAAAATTCTCTACCTGGCACATCATAGCCAGGTTGGCCAAAATCACAAATAAGACACGATTTTAAAAATGACAAGACATAAATGTCAATTTACTTAGAAAGGTTATTGCATCAGGCTAAAATTGGGCCTCTCAATGAAAACAATGCAAACAAGGACAGACTGGCAAGATGTATTCAATGTGTTAAAAGAAAACCAATTTATGGACCAGTAGTTAGCGTAATGGCTATGTCATTGGACCCCCATGTAGTCGACCACGATTCGAGTCCTGGACTTGGTGGCTTAAACTCATGCCGGGCACATGCGTGTTCGTGCCCAAGATCCCGAGAGGAGAATGGAGGAAAAGGGATTGCAGCATGGCCATCCCCCCTGGGGGGTGATTGTGCGCTTTCTGTCTCTCTGTCTCTCTCTGTCTTTCAGGCGAACACATGCACCCTATAGCAAAAATCCTCTCCCCCAAAAAAGAAAAATAATTTAAACCAAGAATTATACCTGGCAAAATTACCCATCAAACAAGAGGAAACGCTAAAAACATTGTCAGATAAACAAAGCCTGAAAAAATTTACCAACACTAGACCAGATCTTCAGAAATTACTGAAGAGACTGCTGTACCAGTAAAACTAAAGAAAGATGGACAGAAATAAGAGAACAAAGAACAATCAAGAAAATGGCTAACATAATGGCAGAGAAAGGTCTGGAAATAGCGATAATAAGTTTTAATGTTAATGGAATAATTCTCTAATCAAGAGACAGAGACTGGCTGAATGGATAAAAAAACAACAAACAAACCCTCTATCTGTTGCCTACAAGCAATTAACCTCATGGATAAAGACATACACAGACTAAAACTGAAGGGCTGGAAAAATATATTCCATGGAAACAAACAAACAAAAAAGGTTGTAATTGCAATACTGATTTCAGACAAAATAGGTTTTAAGAAAAAAACACAGGCAGTAATCCCAAAAGTATAGACAAATAGGTTTACATCAGATTAAGAAGTGTCTGCAATGCAAAAGCAATGCAATTAGTATGAATCAACAACCCTTGGAATGGGATAATATTTTTGTAAACTATGCTTCAGATAAGGGTCTGATAACCAGAATCCACAGGAAACTCAAGTGGCTTACCTCTCAAATAAATGATAAACTCAATTAAAAAATGGGAAAATGAGTTGAGCAACTAACACTCTAAGAAAGACATACAAACAGCCGAGAAGCATATGAAAAATATGAACATCCCTCATAAAGTAGATGCTAATCAAAACCAGAATGAGGTCCAACCTAACTCCTATCAAAATGGCTAATATTTAAAAAAAAATGGTTAGTGCTAGTGAGGCTATGGTGAAAAGGAAACTCTCCTACACTGCTGGTGGAAATATAAATTAGTCCAGCATCTGTGGAGGATAGGGAGGTTACTCAAAGATCTAGAAATAGAACTGCCATATAATCTAGCAATTCAACTTCTGGGTATCTACCGAAAGGTAGGAGAACACTCAGTTGCAAAAATGCTTGCACATCTATGTTTATTGCGGCATTATTCACAATTGCTAGAACATGGAACCAACCCAAATTTCCATGAACAGATGAATGGATTGAAACAATGTGGCACATATACTCTGTGAAATACTACTCAGCCACTAAAAACTGTAAGACCATGGCATTTGATAGAAAGCAGATGGATATGGAAGATTTGCTGCTGAGTGAATTGAGCTAGGCTATGAAGGAGAGACATTGTAAGTTTCCACTTAATATATGCCAGCTGTCCACACTCTATGTTGGAAACTGAAAGATTAGAGGATCTAGAAGATGGGAACTGATTACAGATACTGGAGCCAGTGTAGGAAGAGGATGGGAGATGGGGAGAATGAGAGAAAAGTAATCAAGGAGAAAAATTGATAGGGAAGACATTTATGGGAAGCAGAAATGAAGGATTGTTGATGATAACATATATGATATCTTAAATTGGACTGATGTGAAGTGTATTCATGTTGGGTAATTGATTTTGCAAGATGTACAGTGATTGAATATATACAATAAATTAGAATAATAATGAAAATAAAAATAAAGAATTCAGAAATGAAACCATCAAGACCTGGGCTTTTCTTCGTTGGGAGGTTACTTATTACTGATTCAATCTCATTACTTATTATGATTCTTTTCAGGTTTTCTATGTCTTCCTGATCCGATCTCATTCAGGTTTTCTTGATTGTTAACATATAGTCACTCATAGTATCCTCTAATGATATTTTGTATTTATAATATGTCTGTGTAAATATTCCTTGTTTCCTTGTGAGTTTGACTTACTTGATTCTTTCTTTCTTCTAAATTAGTCTAGCTAAAGGTGTGTCCATTCTGTTTCTCTTTTCAAAGAGCCAGCTTTTTGTTTAATTTATGTTCTATATAATTCTTCATTTTTTCTATTTAATTTATTTCTGCTAGAATATTAGTTATTTCTTTTCTCCCAGCATTTTTTGGGGTTTTCTGTTGTTTTTCAAAATTCCTGAAGCACGACGTTAGGTTGTCCATTTGCTACTTTCCATCTTTTTTTTATGAGCACTACTTGCTATGAACTTCCCTCTTAGGATAGCATTTGCTGTATCCCATAGGTTATGGAAACTCGTGTACTCACTTGGTTTCCATGAATTTTGATTTTTCAATCTTAATGTCTTCAGTAGTTGTGAAGTCATTCAGGAGTAGGTTGTTTATTTTCCATATGTTTGTGTATATTTGTGATTTTTTTCTGAATTTAATATCAAGTTTAATTCTATCATGGATGGAGAAAATGCTGGATATAGTTTGTATGCCTTATAGATATTTAAACGTTTGTTTTGTACCATATCATGTGGTCAGTCTTTGAAAAGATTCTGCAGGGGGATGAGAAAATGTGTATTTCATAGTTTTGGGATGGAAGGTTCTATAGATGGCTGTTAAGTCTATCTCATTTTATTTATGCTATCATTTATATTTTTATATCTTTGTTTACTTTTTGTCTAGATGATCTGTCCAATGGAGAGAGTGTGGTGTTGAGATCTCCAAAACTTAGTGTGTTGCAGTCTATCTCTCTTTTTATGTCTAGCAGTCTTTCCTTCACATATTTGGGTGTTCCTAAGTTGGTTGCATAGATATTTATAAGCGTTATATCTTCTTGATCAATTAGCCCTTTTATGACTACATAATGCCCTTCTTTGTCTCTTCTTACAGTCTTTGTCTTAAAGCCTATTTTGTCTGAGATCTGTATCATGACTATAGTCTTTTTTTGGCTTCCATTTGCATGGGATGTCTTTTTCCAGCTTTTAGTCTATGTGTGTCTTTGTCTATGAGGTACATTTCTTGTACGCAACAATTTTAGAATCTTGTCTTTATCAGTGGTTTTGGGCAATCTAGCTATGATGTGCTGTGAAGGAGGATATTCTTGGGTTGATTCTATTTGGAGTCCTTTGTATTTCTTGAGTATGGATGTTTGAATGCTTCTCTAGGCTTGGTACATCTTCTTCCAGCATTTCATAGACTTGATGATCAATACATTTGTTAGTTGCTTCACCTTCCAGGATACTAAATATTTGGATTTTGGGGCACTTAATGGTATCTATTTTTACCTATATTATCCAATTTTTGGGGGGTTATTTTTTCATACTTTTTGGTGATTTTTTTCTAGGTCAGAGGTTTTGTCTTCCACATTCAAGATTTGATATTCTGCATGATCTAATCAGCTTTTTACTTTTTTTTAGAGAGACATGTTTTTGCTATAGTACATGTGTGCTTGCTAGAGAGACAAAGAGACAGAAAGTGTGAAATCACTCCCTGGGTGGATGGTCATACCGCAATCCCTTCTCCTCATTCTCCTCTCAGTATTTTGGGCATCCATGAACATGTATCTGATGTGAGTTTTAAGCTGATGGGTCTGGGACTTGTAGCATGGTCAACCATGTGGGAGTCCATCAATGTAACCATTAAACCATCTGCTGGTCCTTAATCTGCCTTTAATACTTTCAAGGGACGTTTTTATTTTCTTATATTACATCTTTAATCTCTAACAGTTCCATTTGATTCTTTTTTGTGATGTCTATTTCTTCGTTCAATTCATGAAAACACTTTTTCATTTCCTGGAGTTGTCTCTTTTCTTTTGCATTTCCTAGTGTTCATTGTTTCCTTTCTCTTCCATCTCATTTAGTTTTTTTTTTTTTTGAGAGGTTTTTGAGAGGTGAGCCTGTGCTCACCAGAAAGACAGAGAGAGACAGAGAGATAGAAAGTGAGAAATCACCCCCCAGGGGGGATGGCCAGGCCACAATCCCTTCTCCACCATTCTCCTCTCATGATCTTGGACATGCACGCACATGCACTCGATGTGAGTTTAAGCCACCGGGTCTGGGACTAGAACCTCGGTCAGCTACATGGGAGATCAGCGACATAGCCACTGCGATAACTGCTGGTCCCATCTTCCATCTCATTTAGTTTTGTCACTATGAGTATTCTGAACTTTTTATCTGACAATTCCATGAGTTCTATTGCACTGTCTGTGGATGATAAGGAGTGGTTGTTTTCCCTTGGGGAAGAGATATTTTCTTGCTTTCTTATAGTTCCTGTGCCTCTGCACTGGTTTCTGGTTATGTGATGGATTATATGTTTCTTCCTAATTTCTTGGAGTTAATTCTGAAAACTCAAATGCATGTGGGAGGATGTGAGCCATGGCCTGCAGCTCTGTTTTCCTAATGCACGCCCTTCGATTTTTACTGTTGTCACTGGAACTGGGTATTCCAATGGCCTTCCAGTTTCTTGAGAACAGTCACACCCGAGGTTGAGCTGCAGTTTCAACTGGAATACCAGGAGACACTGGGACGCCCAAAGCAATCTCTGGTCTCAGTTGTTTTCACTGAGGATGTGAGCCATGGCCTGCAGCTCTGTTTTCCTAATGCACGCCCTTCGATTTTTACTGTTGTCACTGGAACTGGGTATTCCAATGGCCTTCCAGTTTCTTGAGAACAGTCACACCCGAGGTTGAGCTGCAGTTTCAACTGGAATACCAGGAGACACTGGGACGCCCAAAGCAATCTCTGGTCTCAGTTGTTTTCACTGCCTGCCACTCTGCCCAGGGTCCAGAGATAATAGAAGAGGAGGGGAAGGCAGCAGTGGGAGGTTCTGTGCACCTGTGATAGCTGGGAGACAGTGAAGTTCCCAAGGCAATCTCTGGCCTCAGTTGTTCTCACTGGCTGCTACTTGGCCAGGGTCCAGAATAATGGCCGTAAAGGGGCTTTATTAATGTATTCCCTAAATAAAATTTGTTTAGTTAGATGTCACACAACTGAAGAGGCTATGTAGGTAAAAATTATTCTCCCCAAAATTATTCTCCTCACTTTGAGAAAAGGGTGATGGAAACTACTGATGTACTCATTTGAGCCTAGTTGTCTTCCAGCAAAAATCTAATTCCCAGATCTAGCTTTTGGCATGAGTTTTAAGCAGTTGAACTGTTTGAAAGGAGCACAGCTGCTTTTAATGTATCACCCTACATTATTTACTAACCTTGGAAAATTAAACATAAATACATTACATTTCTGAATAGAAATTAATTGGCACTATCAATGTTGCTTCAGTATCTCCACATTCTAAAACCATCATGCTGAATACCAATTTATTTTCTTCCACTCAGGCAATCACTTTTGTTCACTAAATATTTATATAAATGTTTTGATGTTATCACGTTAAATAAGCAGAGTTTCATATTTTATATTAACATTTCACTTTTTCAGTGTCACTGAAAAAAAGCTGGGTGCAAATTGGCAGTGTTAACTGGCTCTCTTTAATTATTCTTCAGCAATAGTTAGGATCAGAATTATTTTCACAGGACTAACCAGCATTTTATGATAACCTGTGGGAGAAAGAAAAGAGGTTAATGATTTGGAGAATTAAAAACAGAATTAAGCACATCAGATGGAAGAAAATGTACTGTCAGTGTTATGTCACTAATAATGATACCTAATTGCTGTTTCTGGGCTCCTAAGGAATTTAGAATTGTGAATCATCATCTATGAATGATTAATTGTCCAATCTAGGCTCACACTATTTTTGTAGAATGTCAGAGGGTAAGAAGTAAATGAGCCCTCGATGTGAAGAGAACAGGAGATAATGCAGTACTTGGGCTACTCTCCTAGGATTATTTCCTGCCAAGAGTCCAAGCATTCTAATCTCCTAAATGAAGACTCATTGGATAGCATTTATAAAATGTCTATTTTTTTATGAATGTAAAATTGAAATTCTTTGCCATACCCAGTTTTATAGTGGTTTTAGTATTCCACTGCTACCTCAGAAAAGAATGCTACCCAAACAGTAGTGGCTGCCTTCTTGTTTTTTATTGATTATTGTAGTTTTAGTATTGAGGAAGGATTGGTGAGACCAAAAATGCAAACCAGACAATAATGAACCACCATACAGAGGTTTATGATTGGGTAAATTCACATGCAGCAAAGGCCTGAGTGGATGGTGACAACAAGGCACTTGCAGCTTTGGCCAGGCACTTGTTATGCTATAACTCATACTCTGTTTTCTGATGCCACCTCAAAGCTGCCCAAACCCAAAGCAAGCCAGCACTTTTAAAATGAATTTTAAAAGGTTGGGGCCAGCGGTTTATATGGTGGTTAAGGCACTGGATTCCCACATGTCTTACTGAGGTTAGAATCCCAGACCATGGGCTTGAAGATTACTGCCAGGCACATGTGTGTGTGGGCACAAAATTCCAAGAGGAGAATGGAACAGAAAGTATTACAGTGTGGTCTTTCCCCCAGGGGCTGATTTCTCTCTTTCCTTTCACTGTCTTTCTCTGGCAAGCACACATGCCGTATGGAAATAACCAAAAACAAAAAAAGAAGCAAAGAATTTGAAAGTGCTATGGCTGGGTTTGGGACATTTTTGCTCTGCATTCTTGAAATCCATCTCTCTTAAAAATGGCCAGCTGGGTCCAGAAGGGAACTCAGGTTGTTATCCTAAGTGGCCACCATGTATGTGGTGGAAATGGAGGATCTCAAGGTATCATCCCCCATCTAGAAATAGGGCTAGTCAACTACACTCATACATTTAGTGTCACTGATATAGGTGGAGGAGATGCAGAAGGCAAAAGCTTGATCTTGATCTTCAATGATCTGTTTCTAGGACAGCTTTGTTCTTCTTATTCAGAAATCATTTAAAGACATGAAAGAAACCAAAAAAAAAAAAAACATATTTTTCAAGCTGCTGGGTCAGGATTTGAGCCACACAGTCAGCTGGCAACATGAGATTCAGCTCACTTAACCACTAGGTTATGAGGCCAACCTGATATGTGATGTATTTTTTTAAGCAAATCTTTTCATTTTGATTTAAAATAGATTACAGTTAAAATAAAATATATTAGGAATGAAAACTTTTTTTTTTTTAACTAACAGCATTTCCAGAAGGCATTTTGATGATTTGCAGAGAATTAAGAATGATAATACTGGTTCAAACGGCATTGCTGGACACCAGGCTGCCTGTGACTGCAGGCCCTAATGGCCAGGATTGTTCATCATTCCTCCCCACTTGTCTTTGGACCTCAGGTTTGTTTCTTGGGACTTTAAGATGAACTTTTGCATCTCCCCACCCCATCTGGAGACCAGTTCAAGTGGCATTGCTAGACACCAGGCTGCCTGTGGCTGCAGGCCCTAATGGCAGGGACCCATGGCTCATAATATCCCACTTGCCTTTGGACTCTCAGAACTTTGGTGTTTTGAATAGCAACATTTTTCTTTGCTCTTAAGGTGAAGTTCATTAGCTCAGTTGGAGGTTCACCGTTCTTTAGAAACAGGGAGGACTTTTGATCATTCAGGACCAGTGACTACAGTGCAGGGTACTCCTGAGCAACAGGGAGGCAGACCAGAAGAGAGGTCGCCAATTTTCTTCTCCTGCACACCTTTGAACACTAGAAGGTACCTTGAACAAGTTAGAAAGGATTGTATAGACCACTAGGTGACTAGGAACAATTGTAGAGGCACAAGAAATATGAGCAACCGACAAAATGTCTCCCCCCCAAAGGAAAACGTCAATCTCACATCACCCACAGACAACACAATGGACGTCATGAACATATCAGATAAGTAATTCAGAATATTTGCAATGAACAAACTGAGATGCAAGAGAAAAGAGACAAGAGCTTCAGGAGATGAGGAAGTCCTTTCATGATTTGAAAGAAAAAATAGACACTTTAAAAAAGAAACAGATGGAACTGTTAGGGAAAAATAATGGGATACAGGAAATTAAAACCTGCCTTGAAAATATTAAAAGTAGATTAGATTGGGACCAGCACTTGGCATAATGGCTATGTCGCTGGACTCCCATGTAGTCGACCGTGGTTTGAGTCCCGGATCTGGTGGCTAAAATTTACGTTGGGCACGTATGCGTGCATGCCCAAGATCCCAAGAGGAGAATGGAGGAGAAGGGATTGTGGCATGGCCATCCCAACGGCGGTGATGATGGGGGGGGTGATTTCTCGCTTTCTGTCTTTCTGTCTCTCTCTGTCTTTCTGGTGAGTACACGCAGCCTGTGGCAAAAACTTCTCCCCCCCAAAAAATAGTAGATTAGATCACACAGAAGATTGAATCTATTTGTAGAAGACAAAAACTCTGACCTAGAAAAAAGTATCACGAAGATTGAGAAAAGAACCAAGAAAAATGAGGATAATATAAGAGGAATGCTGGATACCATCAAGCACCCCAACATTAAGATAATTGGTATACCAGAAGAGGAAGAAAATAACAAGGGCATTGATCATTTATTTCGTGAAATCCTGGAAGAAACATTTCCAAACCTAGAAAAGCATTAAAATATTCATACCCAAGAAATACATAGGACTCCAAATAAAATCAACCCAAAAAGATCCTCTCCAAGGCACATCATAGCCAGACTGGAAATACAACAAACAAGGACACGATACTAAAATTGGCAAGAGGGAAACGCCAAGTTACTTACAATGGTCACCCCATCAGGCTAACATCAGACCTCTCAGCAGAGACAATACAGGCAAGGAAAGAATGGGGCAATATATTCAAATTATTGAACCACCCCATCAGGCTAACATCAGACCTCTCAGCAGAGACAATACAGGCAAGGAAAGAATGGGGCAATATAGTCAAATTATTGAAGAACAAAAAAAATTTCAACAAAGAATACTATACCTGGCAAGATTATCTTTCATATGGGAATAAAAAAGATAAAAACATACTCAAATAAAGAAAACCTGAAAGAACTTACCAACTCCAGACAAGCTCTTCAAGAGGTTCTGAAAGGAGTGGTATATCAGGAAACTTAAAAAATCAGACGGACTGTTATAAGAGAACAAAAAAACAACCAAGAAAATGACTCATTTTATGATAGGAACAGGTCTGGAAATATCGATAATAATATTGAATGTTAATGGGTTAAATATTCCAATTAAGAGGCACAGACTGGCTGAATGGAAAAAAAAACAAACAAAAAACTGGAGACAAATGATAATGAGTACACAAGTTTCCATAATCTATGGGACACAGCAAAAGCAGTCATAAAGGGGAAACGGATAGCAATTAGTGCTCATAAGAACATAATGGAAAGGTTGCAAATAGATAACCTAACATCATGCCTCAGGGAATTGGAACAACAACAACCAAAAATTGCATTTTTTCTAGCAGAAATAAATGAAATAGAAAAAAACCAAACCAGACAGAAAATAAATGAAACAAAAGCTGGCTTTTTGAAAAGATTAACAAGATCGGCACACCGTTAGCTTAGATTGATAAAGAAGAAGAATGAAAGAAACCAGATAAATAAAATATATGGGGAAACAGGAAAAATTACAATAGACATAATAGAAACACAAAATATCATTAGAGGATACTATGAGCAACTACATGCCAACAAATGAGAGAACAAGGAGAAGATGGACAAATTCCTGTATGCATATGATCTACCAAGGTTGAATCAAGAGGACATAGAAAACCTCAATAGACCCATAACAAGCCAGGAGATTGAATCACTAATAAATAACTTCTCGACAATGAAAAGCCCAGGACCAGATGGCTTCACTTATGAATTCTACAAAACCTTTAAGGAAGAGTTAACCTATCCTACTTGAATTATTTCTAAAGATTCAAAAGGAAGGAAACATTCCAATTCATCCTATGAAGCCTCCATCATTCTTATTTCGAAAACAGATAAGGACATGACAAAAAAGGAAAACTGCAGACCAATATTGCTGATAAATATAAATGCAAAAATTCTCAACAAGAAACTTGCAAATCATATCCAACAACATTTAACAAAGTTTATTCATCATGTCCAGGTAGGCTTTATTCCAGGGATGCAAGGGTGGTTCAACATATGCAAGACCATAAATATAATACACCATATTACCAGAAAGAAAGAAAAAACATATGACTGCTTCCATTGATGCAGAGAAAGCATTTGATAAAATACAAAATCCTTTCATGATTAAGACTTTCAGTAAGGTTTGTATAGAACGGTCATTTCTCACTATAGTAAGAGTCATATATGAAAAACCTATAACTAACATTATACTTAATGAGGGAAAGCTAAAAGCTTTTCCACTAAAAAATGGTACTAGGCAAGGCTGCCTCCTTTCTCCACTACTTTTTAATATACTGCTGGAAGTCTTAGCTAATGAATTCAGAAAAGAGAACATTATAAAAGGCATTCAAATACGCAAAGAAGAGTTGAAAAATATCTTTATTCACAGATGACATGATGGTATACTTAGAAGACTCAAAGGTTTCCAGGAAAAAGCTTCTCAAATAATAAATTAATACAGTAAAGTGGCAGGATAGAAAATCAACATCCAAAAATCTATAGCATTTCTATATATAAATAAAAAAATTGTAAAAAAAAAGTCTATGAAATAGACCTGAAGAAAGGAATCCCTTTTACCATAAGTATGAAACGTATAAGATACCTAGGTATAAACCTAACTAAGGAAATCATAAAACCTTACAAAGAAAACTATGAAAATCTTAAAAAAGATATTAAAAAGGACATAAAAAAGTGGAAGGACTTCCCATGTTCCTAGATTGGAAGATTTAATATAATCAAAATGACAATTCTACCCAAATTAATCTACATATTTATCACAAGTCCAATAAAAATACAAGAGATATTCTTCACAGATCTAGAGAAGACAATCATACAATTTGTCTGGAATCATAAAAGGCCTCTTATTGCCAAAGAAATCCTGAATAAGAAGAGTGAAGTGTGTGACATATCAGTCCCTGACCCCAAAATATTCTATAAAGTTGTGATAATCAAAACAGCATCGTACTGGCAAAAAGAAAAAAAAAAAGAAAAAAACAGACAGGTGGAGCAGTGGAATAGAATAGAGACCCCCTTAATAAACCCCCAAACTTACAGTCAACTGATTTTTGACAAAGGGTACCAGTCAATCCATTGAGATAGAGAAAAGCTCTTTAGTAAATGGTGCTGGAAAAACTGGGTATCCACCTGCAGAAAGACATTGGGGTAGGCAAAGACTTCTTAAATAAGACTCCCACTCCCAAAGCCCAGGCAATAATCCCCAACTAAAATAGACATGTGGAGCTATCTCAGACTAAGAAGTTTCTTCACAACAAAGAACACAATAATTAGTGTGAGTCAACAACCCTCACAATGGAAGAATATTTTTGTAAAATATGCCTCAGGCAAGGGACTGTTAACCAGAATACACAGGGAACTCAAGTGGCTTACTTGGAAAAAAATATGATTAACCCAATTATAAGATGGGAAAATGAGCTGAACGAAAATCTTTTTTAAAGAAGACATGTGAACAGCCAAAAACATATGAGGAAATACTCAACATCCTTCATCATAAGGGAGATGCAGATTAAAAGTACAATGAGATACCACCTAACCCCTGTCAGAATGGCAAAGATTAAAAATATAAAAAGTGATAAGTGTTGGTAGGGATATGGTGAAAGGGAAGTTCTCCTACACTATTGGTGGGGATGTAAACTGGTTCACTCACTGTGGAGAACAATAGGGAGGTTCCTCAGAGATCTACAAATAGAACTACCATTTGATCCAGCAATCCCACTTCTGGGTATCTACCCAAAGGACAGGAGAATGCTCATTCAGAAAAGCGCTTGCACATCAATGTTTGCTACAGCATTATTCACAATTGCTAAGACATGGAACCAACTCAAATGTCCACAAACAGATGAATGGATTGAAAAAGTGTGGCACATATACTGTATGGAATACTACTCAGCTATAAAAAAATAAGAATACCCTGGCATTTGATAGAAAGTGATCAGATATGGAGGATCTATTGCTTAGTGAAGCAAGCCAGGATATGAAAGAAAGATATTGTATGTATCCACTTAACATATACTGACTATCTGCACTTTATTGTAGAGATTGGAATATTGGAGTGCATAAAAGCAGTGAAAATAGTTAGGGATGCTGAAGAATGGGGGTGGGAAAAGGAAGAGTATAGAGAAAGATAACAAGCAAATAAACAGAGAGGCATGACATTAGTGGGACACAGAAATGGTTTATTACCTGTTGATGATAACATGTCTAGTATTCTCACCTGGACTCATCTGAGAAGTATTTCAGGTTGGGAACATTATTTTTGTAAGCAAAGTGATAGTGATTGAATGTTTAAAAAGTAATGAGAATAAAGATAATAATCTGGAAAAAAATATGAAAAGCTACTTGATGATTATGATGTGGATATTAGTGTCTTTGTCTTGACTGATATTCTTGGTATTCCTTCTGGGAAAATAAATGTAATACATTGTAAATATACATGTGATTCATTGTAATGTAAACAAGATTATGATAATAATAAAAAAGAACCATAAAACCAATATGAAGTAATAGACAGTGTGTTTATAGTGAGAAGGTGGGCACAACCTATTTGGAAAATTAAATATCCAGTTAAAATTCATATTGAAAGACTGAAAAATATACAGTGGGTGTGCAATTATTTAAAAAGATGAAGGGCAAAATGGAAATCTGATTATGGCATAGCAATGAAATGTGACTTGGAAAGGTTACTGGTTTGAGTCCAGACACTCCCTGACTATACTGGGCATGCTTGTGCCTGTGATCTGAGCTGGCTGAAGTTGGAGTGGATCACAGCAGGTGTGCTGTAGCTCTCTTTCTCTCTAACTCATGAAATAAATAAACTGAAAAATAAAAGACAAAGTTTTTATTTATATCGTGATGCTATAAGTCTACTTTGGTTTTAAATACATGGAGACCTTTGGATGGTGAGGGTATAGATGACTCACTGCTTTCCACAAACATAATTACATATATTAAAACAAACACAAGAAATATAAATATTACAGTTCATTCTAGACCTTCTTTCAGTATTTCTAGGCCTGCCCTTATTGTTTTGGCCTGGGCTCCTAGACCTGTGATTATTCCTTTGTATTACGTAGTAGCTTCTCCTGTTAAGACTACTAGGAGACATTAATAAATGTTGTTGACAAAAGTACTGCAAGGCAAAGACTATGTTGTCAGGCTTTTTTTTTCCTAAACCAATGTAGAATTTAATCTGGTATTTCAGTGAGCAGTGCAGCCTGCCCTTTCTTTCCACCATTACTCCTTCCTTTCTTTCTTTTTCTTTTTTTCTTTCCTTCCTTCTTTCTTTTTGTCCTTACTTTGAAGGATGTTAGCATTTCTCATGTGATTTTGATTTTTTTCATTGCTTATTTTATTTCTAAATAAATTTCCATTTCAAAATACAGTATTAAATTTAGACAAAGTGAATACATATGTTCATCCTTTTTTTAAAGATAATTTTAGAAGCTACAATAACATTTCTCAAAATGTGTCTTGTGGCATTAGTCCTGTGAGCCAATCCTGGGCCATGCTACACTGTCCTATTTGGAGATTCACAGTGCATATGAGCACTTGAAAAGCTCTAAAAAGTCCTGCAGTAAATAAAAACACATTTAACCCAGTATTTCCCTAATCAATTTGACCATGAACTTCAAATGTCCCCTTTATCCCTAAAGATAACTAAATATATGTCATCAGCTAACCTGGAAATAAATCACTGTTCTACAAACTATACTTTGAGAAACATTGATGTGCATGCACCATTTTCTCTGGGAAATAAGAGATTGGTTTTCCTGTGAGTCAATGAATCTTAAGATATCTTTTGTAAATATTTAAAATAATTATATCAGATATATCCCTGTCTACTCTCCAAAGAGAAATAAAAATTCTGATGTTTGAAATTAGAAAAATTGTATTCAAGAACCAAATCCCTATTGAACCAAACTGATGACTTTATTAATCTCTCCAGGACAATCTCAACTGATAAAATACCCAGAAGACTGATCCAAATTGTTGTAATATCTTTAGTGTAAAAAAAAGTAAAGTTTCATTACCCTGACATATGCACATGTTCACATTAAAAAATAGCTAAGACTCGAGCTGCTATGAGATATGAGTTCAAAGTCATTTAAGTTTTATTAAATTATTTGTCCCTGACAATCCAGTCACTATAATTCTTCACATTTCACTTGGCCATTTGAAATTATCTCATTTTCCAAGTAGAAGTTTGTATAGAATGTTTTTAACTTACTTGAAAACAAATAATGAATAAAGTCAGCTGGTGGTATGGTGGTTAAGGTAGCTGGATCCCATATGGCTGATGAACAACTGGAATCCAGACCTAGAGGCTTGAAAACCATGTAGTCCATGTGTGTGTGTGCTCCAAATCCTAAAAGGAGAAAGGATTGTGGCATGGCCCTTCTCCTGAACCCTGGGGAGTTAATTTCTCACTTCCTCACTCTGTCTCTCTGACAAATGCACATGCCTTATAGTAAAATTTAATAAAGAAAGAAAGAATAAATTTGACCTTATTATCACCAAAATCTCACAAACAGATTAGTTAAGATAGCAAAAACTTTAAAACATTTATTTGAAAACTAATAAAAATGACTTGCAATTGACTAACAGATTTTAATAAAAACTGCTATACATTTTAAAGGCCTTTAAATTTCCTGGTAATATACTTACAGTAAAAAAAGAAAACTTTGATGCTTATGTTTTAGTTCAATGTTTAATTTATAAAACAAAAATAAAACCCTAAAGCTTTATACTTTCTCTCAGTCCTTTGTAAATTATTCTCAATTCAGATATGCCTGTATATATTGAATTTGCTAGGGTCCTGTGCACTACATATAGTGTTCATTTCATTGTCCATCCTTGTAATGAACAACCACACAAACAAATATTTGGAACAGTACTATCAATAAAAATGTTTTCTTTCATTGAAATGTTTATATGTCTGCTACTCAATTAGGTAACCACTGACATGTGTGTCTACTGAGCATTTGAAATGTGGGAAATGTTACTAAGGAACAAAATGTCAAAATTGTATTTAATTATAATTCATTTAAATAGCCAAATGTAACTAATGTCTACCACATATATATTAAATGGCCTACTTTGTAATCAAATAGCTTACTGTTCTATTGTCATGGATTGGTAATATTATTAAAATGTTCAAAATAGGGCCAGCAGATGGTGTGGTGGTTGAGGTGCTGGACTTCCCTATGGCTGACAATGGCTCAAGTCCTAGATCCAGAGACTTGAAGTACATGTTGGGTGCTTGTGTGTGCATGTCCAAAATCCTGAGAAACGAATGGAGGAGAAGGGTTTGAGATATGGTCACCACCCCCAAGGGGTGGTTTCTCACTTTACCTCTGTCTCTGCAGTGAGTGCCCATGCCCTATGGCAAAAATCTACCATGCATTCCATTTCCACCACTACCACATTGCAATATATAATGAAACAATCATACAACAAGAGGATTCCCACTCTAGTGAGAATCCAATACAGCAGTTGTTTCAGAGGGCTCCCCAGATCTGGCGGGGGAGAGGGACTTCCCACAATGTTTACCTGTTCTGAAGAACACACTCAGAGGTTCAGCGGAGAAAGACATGAGTTTACATAGTATGGAATCTTCACTGATGGAGGTGGAGAATGGTCCATGCTTTCAGTGAGTACAGGCTTGGGTTACACATGTTATGAACAAAAGATGGATAAATCAAGTAAAGATAACATGGTTTAGGGGTTACAATACCAGATTTGCTAATCAGTTATAGAATCAGCAGGGTATGTCTGGGTTTAGTGTCTGGGGTTTAGTGCCTCTAGTCTTGTGATATTAATTGACCATGGACAACTCCTTCCATGAGGTAAGGGTCACAAGAGACATACCCCCAGAACAGTAAAGCCAGGGGCCAGTTCCATGAGGTAAGGAATGGTCATGAGGGGCTTGCAAGGTCCAGCCATACTTGTGGGATCTCAGAGAAATAGGATAAAGAGGGAAGGAGTAGGAGAGCATGGAGTAAGAGTTTACCCTCAGCAGCTGATCCTACAGGAGGCAGGGCCCAGGTAGCGCTGAGAGTGATGGGAATAATCTACAAACACAAAGTCTCTCTCACTCACATACCATCCACCCTCCTCTGCATAGCTTAGGGGACCAGCATCAGTCCATGGCCAGGGGTTGGGAACTTCTGCTTTAGGAAATTAAATAAATGTTTACTTTGGAAATACTCTACGGAAGAAACATGTTGATGCTAGATGCATAAAGAAAAAGAAGAAATTCTCCAAATTGGGAACAGCTCTGTGGCCTGGTGGTTAAAGGAACTGGATTCTATGTAGCTGACTACAGGGTACAAATTCTGGGCCTGGTAGATTGAAAACACTCTGGTGCACGTGTGCACATGCTCCAAATCCTGAGAGGATGTAGAAATGGAGAAGGAAGTGAAGGGTCTTTTCTCTTTCTTTCTCTGGCAAGCACACATGCCTTCTGAGAAATTTTTTAAAAGTCTCCACATTTTGCTGTTAGAACTTGACTGGAGATGTCTTCTCTAAGGAAGAGTAAGACTATGTATTTACTTTACATTTACCAATGAAGAGAAATAAAGAATATGTTTTCATTTCTATAGCTGCAGAAAAGATGTAATATAGCACCCTCTTAACACTCTCATAAGTCTAAACTCAGACCACATTTTTACAAAACATAAAGAAACAGCATGAAGGAAAAACACCTTTCTTAAAAGATTCAATGTACATATCTCATAGGCTTGTACTAGGAACTAGATGCTTTGGGAATGGGTGTATTTGAGGTCAGGTAATCTTTATTACTATACCTATAAATTTTCCCATTGGTTCTTTCTCACATTTTACTCCCCTTGACTTTATTGTAGCATTTGACAATGTTTAATCACCTCTTCCTCATTAAATCCCTTCATTTGGCTTCCATGGCACTGATATTTTCTCCTTTTTATTATAATTTTTATTCAGATATTTTATTTTTAGAATAGTTTTAGGTTCACACCAAAATTGAGAGTGAGGTACAGAAATATTCTATATACCACCTGATCATCAATAACTTCCTCCATCATCAACATCCCCCACCAGAGTGGTACATTTGTTAGAACTGATGGACACATCATATTCATGTAAAGTCCATAATCTACATTTGAGTTCATAGTTGGTGTTGTACCTTGTAAAGGTTCGAACAAATAATGACATGTATCCACCATTTTATTATAGTATCATACAAAATTTTTTCAATTCCCTGAATATTTTCTGTCCTTTCCTTATTAAAGTATTACTTCTACCCACCCTTTACCAGCCACAAATTATTTTAATTGTCTCCATGGTTTTGCTTTTTCCAGAGTGTCATAGTTGGAACCATATATTGTATGTAGTATGTAGTCTTTTCATATTGATTCCTTCTATTTAGTAATATGTATTTAAGTTTCCTCCATGTCTTTTCATGGTTTGTTCATTTTCTTTTAGCATTGAATAATATTCAACTGTCTGTATATATTATAGTTTATTTATCTATTTACCTACTGAAGTTAGGCCATGTTTTTGCAAGTTTTGGCAATTATAAATAATGTTATAAATAATGTATAAATTATGTTGCTCTAAGTACTAGTGTTCAGTTTTTTGTTTGTTTGTTTGTTTGTTTTTTTGAGCATAACTTTCAAATTCTTTCATTAAATACCAGGGAACATGTTAGAGAGTACCTTAAGACTACGTATAATTTTGTGAGAAACCAAGCTATCTTCCAAAATAGCTGTACCATTTTGCATTCCCACCAGCAGTGAATGAGAATTCTTGTTACTCCACATCTTCACTAGCATTTGTTGTTGTCTTCAGTGTTCTGTATTTTAGCAATTCTAATAGATGCATAATGGCATCTCACTGTTGTTTTAATTTGCATTTCCTGACAATACACAATGCAGAACATTTCTTCATATGCTTATTTGCCATCTTGGTGAGGTATATTTTAATTTCAGCCTCCCACCTTTCTTTTGCCAGAGGGTGCATGCGCTCCCAGAGACAGAGAGAGAGAGAAAGAAGAGAAAGTATCCCCTATGGGGCATAATTATGCCACAATCCATTCTTTTCCATTTATCCCTACGTTTGGGATTTGAGGGCATGTATGCACATATACCAGCATGTCTCTCAAGCTACTGGTTCCAAAACTAGAACTGCATGGCCAGTGATGTGGGATCCACCTGCCTTTACCATCAGGCCATAGAACTGGCCCAATTTTAGCCCACTTTTAAATTGGGTTGTGTCTTTGGTTGTGTATCTAAAATCCATCAGCATATCCAGGACATTTCAATTTTCTCCCATTATCTTTGAGGAGTTTTAGTTTTCTGTTTTATATTTAGGTCTATGTCCAAATGAATTATTTTTTTGTAAAGAGTGTAGGAATTGTGTGTCTAGATTCACCTATTTTTTTTTTTACATAAATGTCAGTTGTTTCAGAATCACTTGTTAAAAAGACTATCTCTCTTCTATTGCCATTGTTCCTTTGTAAAAGATCAACTGACTATATTTATTGTAGATTTGTTTCCCGGCTCTCTATCTGCCAATTTATCTATGTCTATTCTTTCATCAGTACTGCACTGTCTTGATGACTATAGCTTCATAGTACATCTCGAAGTTGGAGAGTGTCAGTTTTCCAAATCTGTTGTTTTATTCTTCAATATTGTGTTGCTTATTCTCAGTATTTTGCCTCTCCATATAAACTTTAAAACAAGTCCATAATTATAAAATAATTTGCTGGGATTTTGGGGGGAATTGTATTTAACCTGTGGATGTAATTGGGCAAAATTGACAATCTTGACAATGTTGAGTATTCCTAGCCATGAACGTGGACTATCTCTTACCTATTTAGTTATTTAGTTTACTTTATAGTTACCTTTCTGTTATTGATTTATATTTTAATTTCATTGTGGTTTGAGAGTGGACATTGTATGATTTCTTTTGGTGTTATTGTTCTAGATTTTTGCCATAGGGCACATGCATTTGCTGGAGAGAGACAGAGAGAAAGGGCAAGAGAGAAATCACTCCCTGGAGGAACGGTCATGCCACAATCTCTTTTCTTCCATTCTTCTCTCAGGATTTCGGGCACACATGCACATGCACCTGGTGTGTCTTTAAAATGCTAGGTCCAGGACTCAAACCACAGAGTTGGCCATGTGGGATCCAGCATCTTAAACCCACACCACCTACTGGCCCTGTCTGATTTCTAGTCCTTTAATTTTTAAAAGGTTATTTCATAAGGCCCATAATATTGCCTATGTTGGTGAACGTTCCATATGAACTTGAGAAGAATGTGTTTTCTGCTGCTATTGGATGAAGCGTTCTATAGATGTCAATTATGTTCAATTGATTGATGGTGTTGAGTTTGACTAGGTCCTTACTGATTTTCAATCTGCTGAATCTGTACATATCTGATAAAGGGGTATCAAAGTCTCCAACTGTAACAGCAGATTCTATTTCTCTTTACAGTTTAATCACTTTTTGCTTCATATTTTTTGATATTCTTTTTGGTGGATACATGTTAAGGAATGCTACACCTTCTTAGGAGATTGGACCCTTTTATCATTATGTAATGTCCTTCTTTGTCCTTGAAAGCTCCTTGCTTTGATGTCTGATCTACTTAAAATTAATAAAGCTGTTCTTGCCTTAAAAAAGAAAAAAAAAAGAAAAAACAGTGTTAGTATGTTACTTGTACATTTTTCCATTCATCTACTTTTAGTCTATATATGATTTTATATTCAAAATGAGTTGCTTACAGACGTCATATGTTCGGGTTTCATTTTTTTTTCTTTTTTTTTAAGTCTTTTCTCTCTTTTTGGTACATTTAGCCAATTGGCATTGAAAGTAATTTTTATTTATTTGGCCATAAGGCACATCCACTCACCGGAGAGAGACAGAGGGACTGACAGAAACAGAAAAGGAGAAAGTGCACCCATGAGTCATGGTCATGCTGCAGTTTCTTCTCTTTTTCCATTCTTCTCCTGTCAAGATCTTGTACATACAGTCACACACACCCGGAATGGTTTTTTTTCAAGCTACTGTTCTGAGATTTGAACTATACAGAGTCAGTCATGTGGAATCCAGTACCCTGACCACCATGCCATTGGCTGGTCCCAAAGTGACTATTTATATAGTTAGATTAATACCTACCCTATGTGTAACTGCTTCCTATTTTTTGTTCTTTGTTCCTATTTTTGTGACTTTTATCATTTTATTTTGTACACTCAGTTACTGTACATGTAAAATAAATTTACTCAACAGGAATACACTTCACACAAGTCCAGTTGAAGATATAGATGTTATCATCAACACACAATCCTCAATTTCTGTGTCTCTTAAATGATTTGCCTCTATTTTTCTACTTGATTCTATTCCTCTCACTCTCCCCCATCTCTCACTGTCTTCCCATACTGTCTCAATATCTGTAACCATTTTCTATGCTTCTGTATCTTCTAATCTTTCAGTTTCCTTTATAGAGTGCAGACTGTTGGTATATATCAAGTGGAGACATACAATGTCTCTTTTTCATAGTGTGGCTTGCTTTACTCAGCAATAAGTCTTCCATATTCATCCACTTTGTATCAAATTCCAAGGTCTTCTTTTTTTATGACTTAATATTCCCTAGTGTACATGGGCCCCACTTTTTCCATCCATTCATCTGTTTGCAGACATTTCAGTTGGTTCCATGTCTTACCAATTGTTAATAACACCACAATAAACAAAGATGTGCAAGCACTTTTCAGACTGAACATTCTCTTATCCTTTGGGTAGGTACCCAGGAGTGGAATTGCTGGATCATAAGGTAGTTCTATTTGTAGATTTTAGAGGAACCTCCATATTGATATCAACAATGGTTGTACTAATTTACATTCCCACCATGAGTGTAGGAGAGTTCCCTTTTCACCACAGCCCTCACCAGCAGCTACCCTTGTTTTCTTAATCTTAGTCTTTCTTTTTTTTTGAGGGGGGGAGAGGTTTTTGATACAGGGCGCATACAATCGCCAGACAGACAGAGACAGACAGAGAGACAGAAAGCGAGAAATCACCCCCCAGAGGGGATGGCCAGGCCGCAATCCCCTCTCCTCCATTCTCCTCTCGGGATCTTGGGCACGCACGCACGCACACATGCCCGGCATGAGTTTTAAGCCACTGGGTCCAGGATGCGACCCGTGGTCGGCTACATGGGAGCCCAGCAACATAGCCATTACGCTAACTGCTGGTCCCTAATCTTAGCCTTTCTTAATGGGGTTAGGTGGAATCTCATAGTGGTTTTGAGAGCTACATCTCCCTTATGATGAGGGATGTTGATTATCTTTTAATATACTTTTTGGCTGTTCATATGTTTTCCTTAGAGAGTTGTTCGTTCAGCTCATTTTCCCATCTTTCAATTGGGTTGATCTTTTTAGGGGGTAAGCTGCTTGAGTTCCCTGTGTATTCTGTTTATCAGTCCCTTATCTGAGGCATAGTATACAAAAATATTCTCCCATTCTGAGAGTGGTCCATTCACATTAATTACTGTGTCTTCTCCTGTGCAGAAACTTCTTAATGTCACTTATCTATTTGGGGGATTACTCTCTGTGCTTTGAGTGTCTTATTTAAGAAGTCTTTGCCTACTCTGATATCTTCCAGAGTTTCCCTTGGGTTTTCCAGCAATAGTTTTATAGTCTGAGATCTTATGGTTTGGTCTTTGATCCACTTTGAGTTTATTTTTGTTAATGATAAGAGATGAGAGTCCAGATTCATCTTTCTGAAGGTGGATACCCAGTTTTTTCAGCACAATGTGCTAAAGAGATTTCCTTTTTCCCCACTGGATTTACCAGTGCCTTTTGTCAAAAACCAGTTGGCTGTACGTTTTAGGGTTTATTTCTGGGGTCTCTATTCTGTTTCATGGTTTTGCACGTATGTTTTTGTGCAAATACCATGCTCCTTTATTATTACAGCTTTGTAATATATTTTGGGGTCAGGGAGTGAGATCCCTCCTATTCCACTGTTTGCACAGCATTGCTTTGACAATATGAGATCTTTTATGATTATAGACAAATCTTTTTTTTTTTTTTGGAGAGGTTTTTGCTACAGGGTGCATGCACTTGCCAGACAGACAGAGAGAGACAGAGAGATAGAAAGCGAGAAATCACCCCCCAGGGAGGATGGCCATGCCGCAATCCCTTCTCCTCCATTCTCCTCTCGGGATCTTGGGCACACACGCACATGCGCCCAGCGTGAGTTTAAGCCACCGGGTCCGGGACGCGAACCGCGGTCACCTATGTGGGAGTCCAGCGACATAGCTGGTCCCATGATTCCAGACAAATTTGATGATTATCATTTCTATATCTGTGAAGAATATCTCTAATAATTTGATTGGAATTGCATTAAATATATAATTTGCATAGAATTGCCATTTTGATTATATTAATTCTTCCATTCCAGAAACATAGAATGTCCTTCTACTTTTTTGTGTCATTTTCAATTTCTTTTTTTAGAGCTTTGTAGTTTTCCTTGTAGAGGTCTTTGACTTCTTGGTTAGATTTCTTCCTAGGTATCTTATAAATTTTGTGGTTATGGTAAATGGGATTACTTTGTTCAGTTCTATCTGTCTGCTTGTTGTTCGTATATAGAAATGCTATAGATTTTGTATGCTGATTTCAAATCTTGCACATATTTGTCACTTCCAGAAGGTGTGTGTGTGTGTGTGTGTGTAAAACCTTTGGGTATTATATGTATACAATAATGCCATCTGCTAATAGAGATAATTTTACCCCTTTCCGTATTTGAACGGTTTTTTAAAATTTTATTTGCTTTTCTGATTGCATTAGCTAGCATTTTCAGCATATTGAAAAGGATTGGAGAAAGTGGACAGCCTTGTCTTGTACCAGTTTTTAGTGGTATGAAGTGATTAAAAAAAGAAACAAACATTCAGTATGAAGTTAGCTATGAATTTTTCATATATTGTTTTTATTGTGTTTAGAAATGTCCCTTCTATGCCAATTTTGCTGATAGTCTTAATTATGAAAGAATGCTGTATTTTATCAAATGCTTTTTCTGCATCTATTGATATGATCACATGTTTTTTTCATGTTCTTTCTGTTAATATGATATACTACATTTATGGGTTTGTGTATGTTGAACCACCCTTGGATTCCTAGAATAAAGCCTGCCTGGTTGTGATGTATAATCTTTTTTATATGTTGTTGGATATGATTGGCAAGTATCTTGTTGAGAATTTTTTGCATCTATATTCATCAGAGATTTTGGTCTATAGTTTTAACTTTTTGTCATGTCCTCTGTTTTGAGGATGAAGGTGATGGAGGCTTCATATAATACATTTGGAAATGTTCCTTCCCTTTGGACCTCAAGACAGTTTGAATAGAATGGGGGTTGACTCTTCTTTAAAAGTTGTAGAACTCAGAAGTGAAGCTATCAGGACCTGGGCTTTTCTTTGATGGGAAGATATTTATTACAGATTCAATGCTGTTGCTTATTATGAGTTTATTCAGACTCTCTGTGTCTTCCTTATCCAGTCTGGGTACAATATATGTGTTCAGAAATTTGTCCATCTTATGCAGGTTTTCATGATTTTGTCATATAATAATATTTAGTATTATTCTCTAATGATGTTTTTGTATTTTTGTTTTATTTGCTGCCATGTTGCCTGTTTCATTGTGAATTTGATTTATCTGATTCCTTTCTATCTTCTTCTTAATTAGTCTAATGGTGTGTCAAATATTTTATCTTTTTAAAAATCCAGCTTTTTGTTTCATTTATTTTCTATACAGTTCATTTACTTTCTATTTCATTTATTTCTGCTCAACTATTTATTATTTCTTTTCCCCTGGCATTTTTTTGGGGGGGGCTTTTTGTGTTTTTCAGTTCTCTGAGGCATGATGTGAGATTGTCCACTTGCCATCTTTCAATGTTTTCTTTAGGCACACTAATTGCTATGAACTTCCCTCTTATGACTACTTTTGTTGTGTGCCATAGATTATGGAAACTCATATACACATTATCATTGATTTCCATTAATCTTTTGATATCAGTTTCAATTTCTTTGGTAGTTGTGAAGTCATTCAGGAGTAGATTGTTTAGTTTACATATGTGTGTGTATTTTTGAGATTGTTTTCCTGAAATTAATATCAAGTTTAATTCCAGCATAGTCAGCGAAGATGCTGGATATAGTTTCTATGCCTTTGAATCTTTAAAGTCTTGTTTTGTGTCCTGTCATGTCATCAGTCTTCAAAAAGGTTCCATGTGGAGGTGAGAAAAATGTGTATTTAATGATTCTGGGGTGGAAGGTTCTATAGATGTCTTTCATGTCCATTTGATTTAGGTATCATTTAGATCCTGTATCTTTTTTGCTTATTATTATTTTTTTGACTAGATGATCTGTCCAAAGGAGATAGTAGAATGTTGAGATCTCAGGGACCAGCAGTTAGCATAATAGCTATGTCACTGGACTCCCATGTAGTTGACCGCAGTTTGAGTCCCGGACCTGGTGGCTTAAACTCACGCTGGGCACGTGTGCGTGCGTGCTTGAGATCCTGAGAGGAGAATGGAGGAGAAGGGATTGTGGCATGGCCATCCCCTCTGGGGGGGTCATTTCTCGCTTTCTGTCTCTGTCTCTCTGTCTCTCTCTGTCTGTCTGGGGAGCGCACGCACCCTATAGCAAAAACCTCTTCCCCCCCCCAAAAAAAAAAGGAAAGAATGTTGAGATCTCCAACAATTAGAGTGTTTAACTCTAGCTCTCCTTTTAGATCTAATAGTCCCCTTCACATATTTGAGTGCTCCTGAGTTGGGTGCATAGATATTTATGTGTTATGTCTTCATGATAAATTAGCCCTTTTACTGCTATATAATGCCCTTTTTGGCTCTTCTTACACTTTTTGTCTTAAACTCTATTTTATCTGAAGTCAATATTATGACTCCAGAACGTTTTTGGTTTCCATCTGCATGGAATTCATTTTCCAGTCCTTCACTTTTAGTCTATGTATGTCTTTATCCATGAGGTGCATTTCTTGTAGGCAGCAGATAGAGGATTTCTGATTTTTTGTTTGTTTCTTTTTTTAATCAGTTCAGCCAACTTGTGTCTTTTGATTGAAAAATTCAGTCCAGTAGCATTCAACCTTTCGACCTTATTATTAATATTTCTGGACTTGTCCCTACCATTATGTTAACCATTTTCTCTTTCTTCTTCTTTTCTTCTTTTTCTTCTTAATTTTTTTCACCTCTCATTTCTGTCATATATATATATATATATATATATGCTTTCCATTTGAATGGTAATTTTACCAGGTATAGAATTTTTAGTTGAAATTGTTTTTCTTTTTTTTTGGGAGACGTTTTTGTTATAGGGCGCATGCGCTCGCCAGACAGACAGAGAGATAGAGAGATAGAAAGTGAGAAATCACCCTCCAGGAGGGATGGCCACACTGCAATCCCTTCTCCTCCATTCTCCTCTCGAGATCTTGGTCACGCACGCACACGCGCCCCGTGTGAGTTTAAGCCACTGGGTCCGGGACTCAAACCGCAGTCGGCTACATGGGAGTCCAGCTACATAGCCATTACGTTAACTGCTGGTCCCGAAATTGTTTTTCTTTTAACACTATGAATATATCTTGCCATTCTTTACTTGTTTGCATTATTTCTGGTGAGAGGTCCGATGTTACCCTGATGGGAAAATCAAAAAAATTTTGCTCATACTCCACAGTTCTTGACAGTTATCTTATCTTTGTGGATTTGGTCAATCTGGCTATGATGTGCCTTGGAGATGTTCCTGGGATGATTCTATTAAGGGTCCTTTGTATTTCTTGGGTTTGGACATTTGAATGCTTCTCTAGGCTTGGAAAGTTGGCTTCCATGATTTCATGGAATAGATTATCAATGCCTGTATTAGATTCTTCACCTTCTGGGACAGCAGTTATTTGGTTATTTGGACATTTAATGGTATTTAGTATTTCTCATATATTAGCCTCATTTTTTTTTTTTGGTTATTTTTCTCAGTCTTTTCAGTAATTTTTTTCTAGGTCAGAGGTTTTGTCTTCTACAACCAAAATTCAATCTTCTGCATGATCTAATCTGCTCTTAATTCTTTAGAGGGAAGTTTTGATTTTCTGTATTACTGCTTTCATCTCTAGCAATTCCATTTGATACTTTTTTATGGCATCTATTTCTTCCTTCAAATCATGGAAGGAATTCCTCATCTCCTGGAGCTTGCTGTCTCTTTTGTCTTGCATCTTCTGGAGTTTATTGTCTTTTTTCTCTTGTATCTCATTTAGTTTTGTCACTATGCATATTCTTAAATTTTGGGCTTTTCCATGAGTTCTATTACTTTATCTATCAATGATGAGGAGTTGTTCTTTTCCTTTGGGGGAGAGATTTTTTGGGGGTTGTCATATTCCTCATGCTTCTGTCATGGTTTCTGGTCATCTGATGGATTATATGTTACTTCTGAATTTCTTGTAGTTAATTCTGAGAGTTCAAATGTGTGTAGTAGGAGTTGAGCCAGTCTCTTTGTAGCTCTGTTTCCCTGATCCTCATCCTGCAACCTCCTCCACTCTCACTGTAACTTGATATTCCAATGGCCTCCCAGTTCTTTAAGGATATGTGTACCTGGGACTGAGATGCAGTGTATCAACTGGGGAAGAAAGTAGGGGTCATGTAGCATCTTTCAAAAAACTATGAAGTCTGAAAGTATTCCTAAATGAGAAAAAGGCATCTAGAGATCTAAAGCAGTCTCTGGCTTCAGCTATTCTTATTTCCTGCCACTGTGCAAGTCCCAGGGCTAATGGCAGAGGAAGGAGAGGGGAACAGGATGGTTTGGGCAGCACCAGGAAAAATTGAAAGCTAGTAAAGGTCCTAATGAAGTCTTCACACTCAATTTTCTCACTGGTTGCTGCTTTTGCAGATTCCAGGCTAATGGCAGAGGTAGTAGGTAGGTGCAGGATGGTCTGGGCAGCATCTGGAACAATTGGAAGTCAGTGAAGGTCCCAAGGTGTTCTCTGACCTCAGTTTTCTCCCTGGCTTCTGCTGTGTAGGCTCTGGGGCTAATGGCAACAAAGGATGTAGGAGCAGCATGGTCTGGATGGCACCTGGAGCAATCAGAAGTCGATGAAGGTTCCAAGACGGTCTCAGGTCTCCCTTTGTTCCTATTTTTGATTTTCACTCTTTTTCTTCCCTTTGTGCTTTCAACTGTGCATTTTACATTACCCCATTTTCTCCTCTTGGCACATTATACATTTAAAAAAATTTTTAGTGGCTGCTCTAGAGTTTACCATGTGCATTTACAACTAATCCAGGTTAATTTTCAAATTACACTATATTACTTTTATTTGTTTTACATTTATTTTTCCTTAATTATCTTTGGGTGCCACTCTCCCTCATCTAATCTTCTTTCTTATTTTCTGAGTCACAGGACCATTATTCTCCACGTTACTTAGTGAAATCCTTGACTCCTTAATCTGCACTACATATTTAATAAATCATCAGGTCTTATGTATTCTATCTATCCAATGGCTATCATATCAATTTCTTACTCCCAAACTCCAGAGTCACCAGAATCCTAATTAATTATCCCTTGTCTGGACTACTAGAACAATACCACAAGAATTCTATTTGACTTCTTTCTTTTCTTCCAATTCTCATTTCAAAATGCTTCTATTCAATACAATAATCTTCCTGAAGAAAAGCTGCCAGCTTCACTTTCTAGCTCTATATCCTTCATATAAACGTATGTCATATGGTCCAACAACAGTTTGTATTAAAAAAAACAACAACAAAAAACTAATTTCTGGTATCCAATTCTAGTACAGAATCTCTTTTGATAAGCCTGGAAATAGGCTTTTAAACAACTTCCCCTAAGTAATTTGGATACATTCTAATGTGTGAAGCCTTCATCACTATTTCTATTCCTTTCTGCAGAAATTATCCTGGTTGTTCAGTTAGGATAATTGGTAGTAAAATTTGGGAAAAATATGTCAGAACTTCCTAAACTACCACTAAGAAGACAGAAGATAATAATAAAACACACTCAATAAGAAAGATGGTAAGCCTTTAGCATTTTTTGGCAATAGATTCTAAAGTAACATTTAATGTAAAGATTAAAATGAAAGAGTTGGAAGGGACAAAGAGGGGAGGAAATTCTCAGAAGTATAAAATTCTAATGGATGAGTCTGTCTCTCTGTTTCTCCTCATTATTTTTTTCCCCTCTATTCTTTCTTTCTTTCTTTTTTTTTTTTTTTTCATATTGAACTAAAGCCATTAGGGTAGATGTCGATTATGTCAAAGCAAAACAGTAAAAACTAAGAAGATTTATCAGAAATGTATTCATTTCAAGGAATCACAAGAGGTTAGCTGGAGTTGGCAGGATTGGTAAGAACAAAGATTTTTGAGCAGTAAGGAAAGACATACTTTTCTTCCCATCAAACAAGAGGGAATCAATGTGGGTTAGTAACTACTTCTTTTATTTTTTTGAAGTGGTTCCTTATTCCTTGAGGTTCTGCAAAAATAGCCTTTGGTGGTGAGGTATGTGTTTATTAAACACATTTTCCATTAGCTACTTTTATTTTATCAAAAGAAGTAGACTTTAAATAAAACTAAAAAGAGAATAACTGAAAGCAAATAAACTTTTTTTAAAAAAAAATTTCAATTTTAACTCTCATACTATAAAAATTTCTTTTTCTGTATGTTTTATAATGTACCAAATATCTAGTACAGTAGCATGTGCATGTAAGCCCAGAGTAAATGTCCAAATATTCCCAAAATATTTACTTTAAATGTATATATGCATTATATACCTGTTTCTTTAAGAATATTTTAGGACACTGCAAATGATCAAAAATAAAATGCACACACCATGCCAGTTAGGATGTATGTCATGTACAGACTATGAGTGATTTGTTCAAAAGTTGAGACATTCCTTGATAGGAACAAGTTATGCACTATCTACCCTCACCTCAGATGACTCTCCACCACCAAGTTTATGAATTGCATCTAATGAACAATTTTTGTCTTTTTCTTTTCAAGCAAAATGTTTCTTCTCCTCTTAGGGTTATATCATGCCTAGTCAATATGTAAATATCAGTCAAACATGCAAAAGTCAAGACAAACACGTCTTTTAGTTTCATAATATAAATTCTACAAATATTCTGCATGAATGATTTCTTTTATGTCATAAACAAAACCTTTAGTTGCCAAAGACTTCCCATGTTACTTATGAATTTTGGGGGAATTGAGACTGTTATACCACTCTTCTGGTTATTTTGAAATATATACTGAATTCTTATAAAAGTATTTTTAACTTTAATTTGTGCTAATATTTTATACTCCATTCCACTATTTACATGAACTCTTCTATCTATTAACAGTGTTTTCCCTATCCCTAACATCCCTTTGTTCTTTCCACCTTCTAAAGAGTGGATTTCAAGTGTGCACAACACAGTGTAATAGTAAATGATGGAGAAGGCAAATGTGTGTTTTTAATTAAACCTTATTTACTTAGTACACACTGCATATGTGTTTTGAAAAACCGCACTATATCTCACAAAGATGTATAACTATCTAAATTAGAAATTACAATAAAAATTAAAATAAAAAAAATTTTATGAACAACAAAGGCATAATTTGACAATTTTAGTATTCTGTTAGCAGAATAGAAAACACTTTTTAAAAAAATTATAGTCTTGGGACCAGCAGTTAGCGTAATGGCTATGTCGCTGGACTCCCATGTAGT
>NW_006209397.1:1635728-1662134 GCF_000334495.1 Tupaia belangeri chinensis | reverse complement strand
CGCCGTATAAAAAAAAAAAAAAAAAAAAAAAAAAAAAAAAAAAAAAAAAAAAAAAAAAAAAAACCTATAGTCTTGGCTAAAATATTTTAAAGATAGCAGGTTGTTGTCTTTTAAATTTTTGTTGGGAGTTTGGGAGTTAGCAGAGAGTGAATTGTAGAGAATAAAAAAAAAAAAAAACCAGACCCCAGACTACAACCCTGTCCATAAAACCTAAATAATATGACCAAGGTTTGGGCAAAGAATCCTTTCAAGGCTGTTAGGAGCTTTTTGTTGGAAGATGTGCTGTATCTGAGGTTTTCATATCAATCACAAGAATTATCAGCTCATTACATTGTTAGCATCTTAACTACCACTTTCCACTCTAACCAACCTCCCACCTACAATGCATACTACCAGCACCATCACAACTGTCTGGACCACTTCTGGAGGCAGATGCTGCTGCTTTGATTATATATTTTCTTCTAATCTTTCAAAATTGCAATTTCTCTCTTCAGAGTCTACGGGTATATGATTTCCCTGTTACACTGAACTATCTTCTTTTGGTGCAAAAAATGTTTGAAATCCATGCATAGCTTTTTCATAATATGCATTTTTATGAATTTTTTGAAGTCTCCTAGTATAGACAATAAAAATGAAAGTTATGTCCACATAAAAACTTGTTCACAAATATTCATATCATCTTTTTTTCATAAAAGACAATTTTAGAAATAACCTATATTTCCAGAACCAAAATATACCCATAACATGGGATATTATGAGGTGATAAAACAAAAACAAAAACACACAACCTTGTTGGCCATGTGAGACCCAGCTTGCTCTGCATAGCATGCAATTGCTGTGTTACAGGGCAAGTCCTTGATCTCTTTCTGAGCTGGTGAAGCATTCTAAAATTGATTATGGTGATAGTGGCACAAATTAGTGAGCAAATGAAAAGCCATTGAATTCTAAACTTTTATAGCCAAGTGCTTAGTCAATATCTCTACATGGATACTACATGGATATCTAATAGTCTTTTGGAACATAATCTCCAAAGTTAAATTTTTTATTTATATCCTCCACTTAATCTCCTCCCAAATCGTCTACTCTCCCTATCTTACTTGTTTTTATAAATAACATCATTATTCACTCAAATGCTCTGGCCTAAAATCTTAAAAATTTTCCTTTATTTATTTCTCTCACCACATATTCATCAGCAAAACCTGTTAGCTCTTTCTTCCACAAAATAAAGTCTGAATCAGATCACTTCTTAAAATCTTTATTTTTGTAATGCTTATGTTAATCACTGGCAGTTCTTGCCTGATTTTAGGCAATATTTTTACTTCTATTCTAGTCTCCTCTAACCTGTGGTGTTTACAGTAGCCATGGAAGCTTAGAGTTTCAATTATATCATGTCACTTCCTGATTTAAAACCACCAGTGGGGGCCTTCCCATAGTGTAGTTGTAGAGGGACTCAGATCCCACATAGCCTATTGCGCGATTACACATCCTGGTAGTTTGAAAAACACACACTTTCATGCCAAAAATTCAACAGGGTGAAGGATTAAAGGAAAAGGGATTATGTGAATACTATGTGAACAGATCCCACTGAGGAGTGCTTTCTCCATCTCTTTCTCTGTCTCTCTCTGGCAAGCACACATGCACTCTGGGGAAAAAAATATCTTTCAGTCAGGGCTGGTCCCCTGATAGCAGGTTGCTGTCTTTTAAATTTAGAGCTGTGTGTAGAAAGTTTAATCCCACGTGGCTGACAAAAGTTTGAATTCTGGCTCTTGTGGCTTAAAAAATACCCCAGGAACAGAACAGGTACATGAATGCCCAACATCCTAACAGGAAGGAGAAATGGAGGAAGAGGGTTTTGTGGTGTGGCTCTGCCCTACTGGGATGGAAGGTGAGGTACTTTCTCTCTCTCTCTCTCAGGTACATATGTCCTCTAGCAATTTAAAACGAAACAAAACTTTAGTGATTTGTCATCGCATATAGAGTAACACCCCAAATCCTTGTCATGGTTGCCAAGTTCCTGGCTACCTGAGCTCACTTCTCTCCACTCTTTCTCATTTTTCACTCATTCAGTCATACTAGCTTTCTTTGGTATTCCTGGAACATGCAAGCAAGACTCTGCTTGCTGGTTTTCATACTTGTTCTTTTCTGTTTGGAAAACTCTGCCTAGAGAAACCCTTGCCTAGCTCCCTGAACTTGTTAGAGTCTCTGATCAAATACTGTCTTCTCAGAGGAGCCTTCCTTGACTATTCTCTATAATAGCATTCATGTCATTTTTTATTCTCATACCCTATTCCAGTTTCCTTTATAACATTTATCACTATATGACATTATATATCTGTTTATTATTTGTATGCCACCAGAAGTTAAGTTCAATAGGAATTTTATGTTATGTTCACTGCCATAATCCCTCTATTCATAGTAGTACCTAGCACATAATATGTAGACAAAAATATTTCTTGAGGAATATGATACTATAGGCTATTAACTAGTTTTTAGTAGTAGAGAATGTAGAGTGTACTGATAATAAACAAAAACAAACTGTCCATAATATTTATTTGGTAATTAATCATTAGTAATTTATGACAAAATTTTACCATTTAATTTTTCTTTCTCTTTTTTTTTTGTGGGGGGAAGAGGTTTTTACTATAGGGCACATACGCTTGCCAGAAAGACAGAGAGAGACAGAGAGACAGAAAATGTGAAATCACCCCCCAGGGGGGATGGTCACGCTGTAATCCCTTCTCCATTCTCCTATCAGGATCTTGGGCATGCACACACACGCACCTGGTGTGAGTTTAAGCCACCAGGTCCGAGACTCAACGACAGTCGACTGCATGGGAGTTCAACAACATAGCCATTACGCTAACTGCTGGTCCCGCCATTTAATTTTTCTTGTGTTCATTACTTGTCTCTTCATATAGATTTTAAGTTCCTCAAGGGCATAAACTGTGTCTTATACTTTTTGCATTATTAGGTGCCTTAAATACAGGAGACCCTTCACTTATACTGTATTCCTTGAATTTTACCATGACCATGATCTTAAAATGCCCCACATCAATTTAATATGATATTTTGGAGCTAGGGAGCATGAATGTGGAAGAAGCACCAGATTAATATATGAACTAATTTCTGATTGCATCCAGTTTGTAAATATTTTGAAATAAAAGTCCTAGCGATGAAAAAATATGGTAATAGTTCATTAATTGGTACCTTACGTGTATGTATTTTATGTTACTCAATAGAGTGAATAACTGCTGGGAAATAAGAATCTTCCGTAAACTTTTATGTTGTGGAAGTGTTTGTACTATTTTATGAGACTAAAACTGTGTGTATATATTTGTGTGTGTAGAAACATAGAGTTAGGAACTATGACAGTAACAGATCCTTTCCCAAAATTCAGCAGATTATCATAAGCTTTCATAGGTGGAAGAGAAGAATGGCAAATATTCAATCTGCCTTGAGACATGGATTCACTGAATACACTATTCAAACCTTGAATTATCTGTATTTGAACATTCAGTGTTAACATAAAGAGAACAAGACCTCAGAGCACTCATCATACTGTTGGTGCTATCTTAACCGTGCAGAAATATTAGGCAGGTGATAACAAAAAAGACCAAAATTGGGTTGATTAAATAGAAACTTAGGAAATTTCTTGGTCTGATGATGGCTGATTTGAATTCTAATTACCACCTGCTGCATCACTTAGCTGAAAACATGACCTAAAATTGCTAAATATAATATACAACTATGATTTAAATAACCAACATCTGGGTGTTCTCCATAAATACAGTTGAAAAAATATCTTCACAGTTTCAATAAAGTAAGCAATTTGAATATTAAGCTTCAGGTGGCTCATTATGGCTCTATTGATGACTAAAATATACACACAGACACATATATATGTGTATATATATATACACACACATATATATATACATATATATATATATATATACATACACACAAAAAATCCCAAATCTCATATTCGTGATGAAAATAATGAATAACACACCTTACTTTTAAGCATTGCAGATGGTCACTAATTAGCAGTTTTATTTGATATTTTCTTAATTTAAGACAATAAGATCACATTTGCCCAGTCTCAAAGGTTGTTAATATACTCTATTCTATATAGTTTAGGAAGAAGCTATTATTTTACAATAATAATAAAGAGCATAGTACTGATATAGAAACTGACATACCAACCAAGTAACTGATTCAAGAGTAGTAAAACATGTTCCCACAATAAATGAAAAATTGGTATTTGGTTCAAGTGGAGAAATTAATTCATAAGTGGGGTAGTATAATTGCCCTATAATGGAAAAATAGATTGAAATCTATACCTGCTATTATATATAAAATAAATTTCAGAGGGATTAATGACTACACTAAGAATGAAAAAAATAGGAAACTATTTAAATAGAATATGTAAATACCTTTTGGTATTGGTATAAAGATAATTTCTTAAACAAGATGCAAAAGAAATAATAAGCAAGTGAAAAAATTTTAAAATACAGTATTCTAATATTTAGCAAACAAAAATATATTCCCTAGAATATATGAGAGAAATCATCAAATACATGAATCCCAGTAAAAATTGGCAAACAATATGAATAGGCAATTCCTTGAAAAAAGAAACCCAAACATCTGCTAAAGAAGGGGAGAGCCAACTCTGGTGGTACAACATTAACATGCACTCACTGATGCTAAACCCATGTGAAAAACTTGGTGAACCTGTATATGCCAGATGTATGTGCATGAGCCTGTGATCCTGGCTGACTCTGAATGCTATGGGAAGTATTGTGGCATGAGATTCTGTTGAGGTTCTCTCTCTTGAAAAAAAATAAAAGAAAAAGAAGAGGAGTTCCTCAACTTTAAAAACAAAACAAAACAAACAAAAAGACTTATAACAATGAATGAGCAAACATCTTCCTTAACTCCCTGTTCCCAGTTCCCAGTCACTGGTACTGACTACTCTTCTACTTCTATGAGACCAAATATTTCAGCTTCTATGAATAAATAACAATGTCAGGCAATTTTATTTCTGTGCCTGGCATATTTAGTTGGATCTAATGTCCCTCATTCTTCCTCCACTGACCATTTCCCAGGATAAAGTCTTCTTGTCTTTCTTTGATGAAATATATTATATATATACACACACACAAAACAAAAACCAGTGAATGAGTACTCTATATCCATCATATAAAAACAATTAAACAGGGACCAGCAGTTGGCATAATAGCTATGTCACTGGACTCCCATGTAGTCGACTGCAGTCTGAGTCCCGGACCCGGTGGCTTAAACTCACCCTGGGCGTGTGTGCATACGTGCCCAAGATCCCGAGAGGAGAATGGAGGAGAAGGGATTGCGGCGTGGCCAGCCCCCCAGGGGGTGATTTCTCACATTCTATCTCTCTCTGACTTTCTGGTGAGCATATGTGCCCTATAGAAAAAACCTCTCAAAAAAAAATTAAACATTCTGGCAATGTTGCATATTAGTGAACATACGAGGAATGGAAGTGTTGGTAATGAACGTATACATTGTAATTGATACAGGCATTGTGGGGAGCAATTTGTAATTATTTAGGAAAATGAAGCATCCACATACTGTTCCTGGATATATGTCAAAGAGAAACTCACATATAGACAAGGAAAGATTGGTATAAGTGAGGATGTTTGTCATAGCAATGTTTATAACAACAAAGACTTACCACCAACTGAATTATTTATTAATGGACAATAAAATGTGGTATATGTCTGATTCAATTTTTACTGATTTATAACCTCTAGCTATGTTTTGTTTTTCCTTTTATTGTTCATCTCTCACAAACTCTCTTGGGTAATATCCTCTTAACCCTCTGGACCCTCTTTTTGCATATACAAGTTTCATGAACAGCTCCTTACCTATCTTGGGTAAAAATATGCAATGCAAATGAAGCTGAAACATAGCTCAAGTATCTTCTGTAAGATCTTTATATTTCAAAACTTAAAAAATGCATTCAATAAAGGACATAGAAATATCTCTCTGCAGTGCTCAAGAGTGCTTTAAAATAGCCTCAGTCTAAAATAATACACAACTACCACTCCGTAAAATCAACAGGGATGACAGACACCCTTGCTAAAAAGTAAGGACAGTGCTTTTTATTAATTTGTCTGTATATATTTTTGGTTATTTTTGTTTTGTTTTGTTTTTGGACATATAATTCAGATTATGGTTGGAAAGAGTCAAAAACATCTGCACAGGCTGGTTATTTATCACAGTGATGTAGCTTAACAAATTACCCCCAAAATCAGTATTTTAAAACAAAAATATTTTATTTCCATAGATCTGCAAATTATTTTAGGTGGTTTTGTTTTCAGGTTATGATGGCTGAGACTGTTTCTGGGATCACAGCATGGCTGGAGGACATTTGGGAGTTAGCTGTTCTAGATAGAGATTGGCTGTACTCATCTAGATAGTTCTACAAGCTGTAGTTTACCAAGTCCATTGAGCAACTTTGATCCAAATGTCCTTTATCTTCCTTGGATTAATAGGTTAGATGAGGCATGCTCCTTCATGGTATAAAAAGAGGTGGACCAGTAGGTGGCATGATGGTTAAGTGTTGGACACCCACATGGCTGACCATGATTTGAGTCCCAGACCCAGTGACTTGAAAAATCACATGGGTCTGTGTGCATGTGTGCCCAAAATCCTGAGAGGAGATTGGAGGAAAAGGGATTTTGGCGTGGCCATCCTCTGGAGGTGGGGAGGAAGGGTAGAGATTTCTCAATTTCCCTGTCTCTCTGTCTCTCTCCAGTATGCTAAATCAAGCAAGCATATTTCCAGCTCTTGTTTGCATCATACATTCTAATATCCTACTGGCAAAAGAAAGACACAAGGTCAACACAAATTCAAGGGTCAAGAAAACACAATGAAGTTATGGATGGCCAGAGTGTAGATGAAGAGAAAGTTAAAGAATTAGGCCCCCAAATTTATTTCACCAAACCATCTAATATTTTGACAAGTCAACGGTTGATTTAAAAACAAAGACTAGTACATTTTAGCTACCAGATCTGAAATAACTATTATATTTTGAGCACTCCACACAAAATTATCTAATTTAACTCATATGTTGACCCTGCTAGATAGAAACACTATATCTACTTCATGCTGGGAGTTGAATCCAGGTCTGTTTGACACCAAAATTCAACACATGTTATTAATTTTACTATGCTGCCTTTGCAATTCAGAAAACTGTGATAGCACCAAACACATGAATTCAATTGCTTAGAAGTACCATTAGGTGCAGACAACATTTATATTTCAGAGTAATTATTAGATGTGTTTTTCTGGGCTGAATGAATAGAATAGATGATTAGTTTCTAAACATTTCTATGTTTCAAAATTACCTAGGGTGGTATTTTCATTTCTCTTCCTTCTTTTAAAACAGGATTCCTTGGCCCCTACAGACTTAATGAGCTAAAATATCTACATGTACATTCCATGCATTTGTAACAAGCTTCAACTGGTCTTGATGCAGCCCACTCAGCACTTGCATCTGAGAACAGTTGCAAGAAGTCATTTCCAAATCCTAATTACTTAGAAAGGGTTCTTATCTGCACCCATACTGCTTCCACTCAAGCCCAGGAAGTCATTCCAATATATGAAGCTAAAAATTAGAGAGGCCCAAAGAGTTCATCTCTTAAAAGGTTTCAGAGAACTAGATGGGAAGTATATGTTGAAGATTTAGGGTTTTAATTTCAGATGAGAAAGGGACGCGATTACACATCCTGGTAGTTTGAAAAACACACACTTTCATGCCAAAAATTCAACAGGGTGAAGGATTAAAGGAAAAGGGATTATGTGAATACTATGTGAACAGATCCCACTGAGGAGTGCTTTCTCCATCTCTTTCTCTGTCTCTCTCTGGCAAGCACACATGCACTCTGGGGAAAAAAATATCTTTCAGTCAGGGCTGGTCCCCTGATAGCAGGTTGCTGTCTTTTAAATTTAGAGCTGTGTGTAGAAAGTTTAATCCCACGTGGCTGACAAAAGTTTGAATTCTGGCTCTTGTGGCTTAAAAAATACCCCAGGAACAGAACAGGTACATGAATGCCCAACATCCTAACAGGAAGGAGAAATGGAGGAAGAGGGTTTTGTGGTGTGGCTCTGCCCTACTGGGATGGAAGGTGAGGTACTTTCTCTCTCTCTCTCTCAGGTACATATGTCCTCTAGCAATTTAAAACGAAACAAAACTTTAGTGATTTGTCATCGCATATAGAGTAACACCCCAAATCCTTGTCATGGTTGCCAAGTTCCTGGCTACCTGAGCTCACTTCTCTCCACTCTTTCTCATTTTTCACTCATTCAGTCATACTAGCTTTCTTTGGTATTCCTGGAACATGCAAGCAAGACTCTGCTTCATGGTTTTCATACTTGTTCTTTTCTGTTTGGAAAACTCTGCCTAGAGAAACCCTTGCCTAGCTCCCTGAACTTGTTAGAGTCTCTGATCAAATACTGTCTTCTCAGAGGAGCCTTCCTTGACTATTCTCTATAATAGCATTCATGTCATTTTTTATTCTCATACCCTATTCCAGTTTCCTTTATAACATTTATCACTATATGACATTATATATCTGTTTATTATTTGTATGCCACCAGAAGTTAAGTTCAATAGGAATTTTATGTTATGTTCACTGCCATAATCCCTCTATTCATAGTAGTACCTAGCACATAATATGTAGACAAAAATATTTCTTGAGGAATATGATACTATAGGCTATTAACTAGTTTTTAGTAGTAGAGAATGTAGAGTGTACTGATAATAAACAAAAACAAACTGTCCATAATATTTATTTGGTAATTAATCATTAGTAATTTATGACAAAATTTTACCATTTAATTTTTCTTTCTCTTTTTTTTTTGTGGGGGGAAGAGGTTTTTACTATAGGGCACATACGCTTGCCAGAAAGACAGAGAGAGACAGAGAGACAGAAAATGTGAAATCACCCCCCAGGGGGGATGGTCACGCTGTAATCCCTTCTCCATTCTCCTATCAGGATCTTGGGCATGCACACACACGCACCTGGTGTGAGTTTAAGCCACCAGGTCCGAGACTCAACCACAGTCGACTGCATGGGAGTTCAACAACATAGCCATTACGCTAACTGCTGGTCCCGCCATTTAATTTTTCTTGTGTTCATTACTTGTCTCTTCATATAGATTTTAAGTTCCTCAAGGGCATAAACTGTGTCTTATACTTTTTGCATTATTAGGTGCCTTAAATACAGGAGACCCTTCACTTATACTGTATTCCTTGAATTTTACCATGACCATGATCTTAAAATGCCCCACATCAATTTAATATGATATTTTGGAGCTAGGGAGCATGAATGTGGAAGAAGCACCAGATTAATATATGAACTAATTTCTGATTGCATCCAGTTTGTAAATATTTTGAAATAAAAGTCCTAGCGATGAAAAAATATGGTAATAGTTCATTAATTGGTACCTTACGTGTATGTATTTTATGTTACTCAATAGAGTGAATAACTGCTGGGAAATAAGAATCTTCCGTAAACTTTTATGTTGTGGAAGTGTTTGTACTATTTTATGAGACTAAAACTGTGTGTATATATTTGTGTGTGTAGAAACATAGAGTTAGGAACTATGACAGTAACAGATCCTTTCCCAAAATTCAGCAGATTATCATAAGCTTTCATAGGTGGAAGAGAAGAATGGCAAATATTCAATCTGCCTTGAGACATGGATTCACTGAATACACTATTCAAACCTTGAATTATCTGTATTTGAACATTCAGTGTTAACATAAAGAGAACAAGACCTCAGAGCACTCATCATACTGTTGGTGCTATCTTAACCGTGCAGAAATATTAGGCAGGTGATAACAAAAAAGACCAAAATTGGGTTGATTAAATAGAAACTTAGGAAATTTCTTGGTCTGATGATGGCTGATTTGAATTCTAATTACCACCTGCTGCATCACTTAGCTGAAAACATGACCTAAAATTGCTAAAGAGAATATACGACTATGATTTAAATAACCAACATCTGGGTGTTCTCCATAAATACAGTTGAAAAAATATCTTCACAGTTTCAATAAAGTAAGCAATTTGAATATTAAGCTTCAGGTGGCTCATTATGGCTCTATTGATGACTAAAATATACACACAGACACATATATATGTGTATATATATATACACACACATATATATATACATATATATATATATATATATACATACACACAAAATTTCCCAAATCTCATATTCGTGATGAAAATAATGAATAACACACCTTACTTTTAAGCATTGCAGATGGTCACTAATTAGCAGTTTTATTTGATATTTTCTTAATTTAAGACAATAAGATCACATTTGCCCAGTCTCAAAGGTTGTTAATATACTCTATTCTATATAGTTTAGGAAGAAGCTATTATTTTACAATAATAATAAAGAGCATAGTACTGATATAGAAACTGACATACCAACCAAGTAACTGATTCAAGAGTAGTAAAACATGTTCCCACAATAAATGAGTAATTGGTATTTGGTTCAAGTGGAGAAATTAATTCATAAGTGGGGTAGTATAATTGCCCTATAATGGAAAAATAGATTGAAATCTATACCTGCTATTATATATAAAATAAATTTCAGAGGGATTAATGACTACACTAAGAATGAAAAAAATAGGAAACTATTTAAATAGAATATGTAAATACCTTTTGGTATTGGTATAAAGATAATTTCTTAAACAAGATGCAAAAGAAATAATAAGCAAGTGAAAAAATTTTAAAATACAGTATTCTAATATTTAGCAAACAAAAATATATTCCCTAGAATATATGAGACAAATCATCAAATACATGAATCCCAGTAAAAATTGGCAAACAATATGAATAGGCAATTCCTTGAAAAAAGAAACCCAAACATCTGCTAAAGAAGGGGAGAGCCAACTCTGGTGGTACAACATTAACATGCACTCACTGATGCTAAACCCATGTGAAAAACTTGGTGAACCTGTATATGCCAGATGTATGTGCATGAGCCTGTGATCCTGGCTGACTCTGAATGCTATGGGAAGTATTGTGGCATGAGATTCTGTTGAGGTTCTCTCTCTTGAAAAAAAATAAAAGAAAAAGAAGAGGAGTTCCTCAACTTTAAAAACAAAACAAAACAAACAAAAAGACTTATAACAATGAATGAGCAAACATCTTCCTTAACTCCCTGTTCCCAGTTCCCAGTCACTGGTACTGACTACTCTTCTACTTCTATGAGACCAAATATTTCAGCTTCTATGAATGAGTAACAATGTCAGGCAATTTTATTTCTGTGCCTGGCATATTTAGTTGGATCTAATGTCCCTCATTCTTCCTCCACTGACCATTTCCCACAATAAAGTCTTCTTGTCTTTCTTTGATGAAATATATTATATATATACACACACACAAAACAAAAACCAGTGAATGAGTACTCTATATCCATCATATAAAAACAATTAAACAGGGACCAGCAGTTGGCATAATAGCTATGTCACTGGACTCCCATGTAGTCGACTGCAGTCTGAGTCCCGGACCCGGTGGCTTAAACTCACCCTGGGCGTGTGTGCATACGTGCCCAAGATCCCGAGAGGAGAATGGAGGAGAAGGGATTGCGGCGTGGCCAGCCCCCCAGGGGGTGATTTCTCACATTCTATCTCTCTCTGACTTTCTGGTGAGCATATGTGCCCTATAGAAAAAACCTCTCAAAAAAAAATTAAACATTCTGGCAATGTTGCATATTAGTGAACATACGAGGAATGGAAGTGTTGGTAATGAACGTATACATTGTAATTGATACAGGCATTGTGGGGAGCAATTTGTAATTATTTAGGAAAATGAAGCATCCACATACTGTTCCTGGATATATGTCAAAGAGAAACTCACATATAGACAAGGAAAGATTGGTATAAGTGAGGATGTTTGTCATAGCAATGTTTATAACAACAAAGACTTACCACCAACTGAATTATTTATTAATGGACAATAAAATGTGGTATATGTCTGATTCAATTTTTACTGATTTATAACCTCTAGCTATGTTTTGTTTTTCCTTTTATTGTTCATCTCTCACAAACTCTCTTGGGTAATATCCTCTTAACCCTCTGGACCCTCTTTTTGCATATACAAGTTTCATGAACAGCTCCTTACCTATCTTGGGTAAAAATATGCAATGCAAATGAAGCTGAAACATAGCTCAAGTATCTTCTGTAAGATCTTTATATTTCAAAACTTAAAAAATGCATTCAATAAAGGACATAGAAATATCTCTCTGCAGTGCTCAAGAGTGCTTTAAAATAGCCTCAGTCTAAAATAATACACAACTACCACTCCGTAAAATCAACAGGGATGACAGACACCCTTGCTAAAAAGTAAGGACAGTGCTTTTTATTAATTTGTCTGTATATATTTTTGGTTATTTTTGTTTTGTTTTGTTTTTGGACATATAATTCAGATTATGGTTGGAAAGAGTCAAAAACATCTGCACAGGCTGGTTATTTATCACAGTGATGTAGCTTAACAAATTACCCCCAAAATCAGTATTTTAAAACAAAAATATTTTATTTCCATAGATCTGCAAATTATTTTAGGTGGTTTTGTTTTCAGGTTATGATGGCTGAGACTGTTTCTGGGATCACAGCATGGCTGGAGGACATTTGGGAGTTAGCTGTTCTAGATAGAGATTGGCTGTACTCATCTAGATAGTTCTACAAGCTGTAGTTTACCAAGTCCATTGAGCAACTTTGATCCAAATGTCCTTTATCTTCCTTGGATTAATAGGTTAGATGAGGCATGCTCCTTCATGGTATAAAAAGAGGTGGACCAGTAGGTGGCATGATGGTTAAGTGTTGGACACCCACATGGCTGACCATGATTTGAGTCCCAGACCCAGTGACTTGAAAAATCACATGGGTCTGTGTGCATGTGTGCCCAAAATCCTGAGAGGAGATTGGAGGAAAAGGGATTTTGGCGTGGCCATCCTCTGGAGGTGGGGAGGAAGGGTAGAGATTTCTCAATTTCCCTGTCTCTCTGTCTCTCTCCAGTATGCTAAATCAAGCAAGCATATTTCCAGCTCTTGTTTGCATCATACATTCTAATATCCTACTGGCAAAAGAAAGACACAAGGTCAACACAAATTCAAGGGTCAAGAAAACACAATGAAGTTATGGATGGCCAGAGTGTAGATGAAGAGAAAGTTAAAGAATTAGGCCCCCAAATTTATTTCACCAAACCATCTAATATTTTGACAAGTCAACGGTTGATTTAAAAACAAAGACTAGTACATAATAGCTACCAGATCTGAAATAACTATTATATTTTGAGCACTCCACACAAAATTATCTAATTTAACTCATATGTTGACCCTGCTAGATAGAAACACTATATCTACTTCATGCTGGGAGTTGAATCCAGGTCTGTTTGACACCAAAATTCAACACATGTTATTCATTTTACTATGCTGCCTTTGCAATTCAGAAAACTGTGATAGCACCAAACACATGAATTCAATTGCTTAGAAGTACCATTAGGTGCAGACAACATTTATATTTCAGAGTAATTATTAGATGTGTTTTTCTGGGCTGAATGAATAGAATAGATGATTAGTTTCTAAACATTTCTATGTTTCAAAATTACCTAGGGTGGTATTTTCATTTCTCTTCCTTCTTTTAAAACAGGATTCCTTGGCCCCTACAGACTTAATGAGCTAAAATATCTACATGTACATTCCATGCATTTGTAACAAGCTTCAACTGGTCTTGATGCAGCCCACTCAGCACTTGCATCTGAGAACAGTTGCAAGAAGTCATTTCCAAATCCTAATTACTTAGAAAGGGTTCTTATCTGCACCCATACTGCTTCCACTCAAGCCCAGGAAGTCATTCCAATATATGAAGCTAAAAATTAGAGAGGCCCAAAGAGTTCATCTCTTAAAAGGTTTCAGAGAACTAGATGGGAAGGATATGTTGAAGATTTAGGGTTTTAATTTCAGATGAGAAAGGGAACAAAGCCCAAGTAGTAAAAAAAAAAAAAAAATCAAATACATAGAGACAGACTGGAATGTGGGGGGAAATGGTGTCATAAAGAGAGAAAAGGCAGCAGATTATAGGAAAATGAACAGGTATCAAAAGAATAACAGCAGCTATTGAGTGCCTACTGCATGGGTATGCATTATCTCATTTTATTCCTTACAACAAAGGTAACTAATGTTATCCTTTATTACAAATGGAAAAACAGGAGTTTACAAAGGTTCTAACCAATTCCAAGGTCATGCAAGTATTAAAAGCTAGGATTTGAAATTAGATCCCTCTGACTACAAAGGATGTGCACTTAACTGGTAGTCAAGGTCGCTTAAAGGAAGAAAAGAAGAAATATACTCAGTCATCGTGAAAGAAAGAAATGACATTGCTTCAAGTGCTTATTTTATTCAAATATGATTGAGAAATGTTTTTAATATCTATGTGACTCATACAAATGTTAACTTTGCACCAGTATATTCATACTCATATTAAAATGTAATGTTGTTCTTGCCTCACTTCAGAACTGTCTCATATGCTTGTACAACTTTCCAAAGGATCATTTCTGAAAATAGCACTTCAGTTCTTCTTATGGCCTTACCTGTGGTGATTTATTCAAGCATGCATTCAGTTACTCATTCTGAATAATCTATGATAATTTATTATGATCCAGGTATTAGGATGCCAAACTTTTGCTTCAGTAGTATATCAAATGTTGAAATAAAGGTAACATTGGTACCCTCTAAACTTTTCAAAATCTATTACCAACAGTGCACACATTACTGAAGAAAAGAGAGCTTGAGATGTGCTCCCTCAAAATACTGATTAAAGGGAACCAGCAGTTAGCGTAATGGCTATGTCGCTGGACTCCCACATAGTCGACCGTGGTTCGTGTCCCGGACCCGATGGCTTAAAAACTCACGCCGGGCGCGTGTGCGTGCGTACCCAAGATCCCGAGAGGAGAATGGAGGAGAAGGGATTGCGGCGTGACCATCCCCCCTGGGGGGTGATTTCTCGCTTTCTGTCTCTATGTCTCTCTCTGTCTGTCTGGCAAGCGCACGCGCCCTACAGTGAAAATCTCTCAAAAAAAAAAATACTGATTAAAGCAGACAAGAATAAAAGACGTTACAACACAAAAACATTGTGATGTGATATTTTTCACTGAAACTTTCTTATAAAGTAATAAAATGTAAAGAATAAGATCATCAGGGAAAAAAATGACAAAAAAGACCATCTAACTTACTAAGGTATTTTCAATTCATCACTTCATTTTCTCAGATATGTGTATTTATCTTATTTGTACATACTACTTAAAATTTTGGCATATACAACGAATTGCTTTTGTTTTTTGCTTTTGCTTTTTTGTTTTCTTTTTTGTTGTTGTTTTTTGGTTTTTGTTTCTTTTGAGAGGTTTTTGCTATAGGGTGCTTGTGCTCGCCAGAAAGACAGAGAGAGACATAGAGACAGAAAGTGAGAAATCATCCTCCAGGGGGGATGACCACACCGCAATCCCTTCTCCTCCATTCTCCTCTTGGAATCTTAGGCACGCACGCACATGCGCCAGGCGTGAGTTTAAGCCACCAGGTCCGGGACTCGAACCGCAGTCGACTACGTGGGAGTCTAGCGACATAGCCATTACACTAACTGCTGGTCCCAAATTACTTTTGTTTTTATCTTCTTTTCTGAAAGTGCTATTACAACATAGCTTAATGGCTTCACAGTTATAAGATTTAAGAACAATAATGAAAATACATCCAGAACTACACTTTTAATGCAGTCTTTCAGAAACTATGTGGGATATTTCTATAATTTCCTCAGTAAAGGAAAGTAGTTTTATTAGTTTGCTTTGTTTTGTTTTGCCATAGGGCACATGCATTTGCTAGAGAGAGACAGAGGAAGGAAAAATGAGAAATATCTCCCTAAGGGAAATGACCATGCTCCATATCCATTCTTCTCCATTCTCCTCTTGGGATTTTGGGCACATGTGCACATGCGCTCAGTATGATTCTCAAACTACCAAGTCTTTGGCTTGAACTGCAGTCAGCCATGTGGGAGTTCAGTGCTTTAACCACCATGTCACATACTGGTCCAGGAAAGTAAATTTTAACCAGGTGATGAATGACGGTTTTATGACTCAAATTTGAAATAAATTAAGTCATGTTACCTAAGATGTAAACGGGAGTATATGAATACACACACACACACACACACACACACACACACATATATATATATATGACCTGACTTCTACATAATAACATATAATTTAAAGAGTCAGATGAAAACAATTTTGAAGGATAAACAGCAAGAAATATTCTAAAAAATGATATTTATGATCCTCTCTGGGGCTGTTTATGCTTTTGGAACTGGCAACGCAGGCCAGTTCTGCTGCTATAATCTGGAGTAGCTTTGTGGTTCATTTGCGTACACAGAAATACAGAAGCTCCATTAGAACAGTTCAATACAATGATGTGTCTGGAATCATGCCCTTTTATAGTTTTCAATTTGCTTTTTCTGTATACCAGTGCAATGGTTGACCATAGAGAACAGGTACTTTCGCCTTCAGAGATAATATAATCACCGTGATGTCCTTGGTAAGTCCATTGTTATGAATGTTAGAATTGCTATGGTGACAAAGACATATTTTCAACTCATCTTTATTCTATGAAGAATAAAAAGCCTGAAATAGCAGGTTCCCAAATGTCAGTGGTTATGTGTTTTCTCACTCAAAACATTTTTAATATATATATTTTCAGATGCGTCATTCCAAAGTCACACCAATGTACTTGTCAAACAAGTTCTTTAATGTTATTTTGTGGTGAAAAATTATTTTGTTGTAGTTATATCATGATGCAATTCTTGAGTTTTCAGTTACAGTCTTTAAAAATATAATGCTACATTATTCAATTTCAGTGGTTTGTACCAGTAAAAACATCCTAATCATCTGATAAGCACTTCCAATAAACATTTATCAATAAAAAAATAAAGATTCTTCACATAAACAAAGGTCCAAATAGTAAAAGCTAGATCAAGCACAAGAGGAAAAATGGGAATCTTCAGCACAGCATCTGACTGATAAAATGGTTATTTTACTAATTTAAAGTTTTTTGGTTTTATGCTTTTTGGTTTTGCCATAGGGCTTTGTGTGCTTGCCAGAGAGAGAAAGTGAGGAAACAAGTGAGAAATTACCTGCTGGGGGAATGGCCACCCTAAAATACCTTCTTCCTCATTCTCCTCCCAGGAGTTTGGGCATGGACACACACACCCGGTATGATTTTCAAGCTGCCAAGTCTGGGACTCAAACTACAGTCACCCATGTGGGAGTCCAGTGCCTTAACCACCATGCTACCTGCTGGTACAAATGTTAAAAATTTTTATGATGGTATTACTAACTGCTTTCTCTGGCAACTGATGCCCACTTTTCTTTGGCCACTTTTCACTTGTGAGAATATATGGAAGCAATGGACATGAAGAAAGTGGGTAAATAAAAGTCAAAATTATTTGGTCATCATAGAAATGAATATCAAAACTACAATGAACTTGTATCCAAAACATACAAAGATTTTCAAAACTACATATGCATCAAAATAGCATTATATAATCCAGAAATATGTAAATTATTATGTCTATTAAAAATAAAGTAAAAAACTAATAAAAAATAAGAACTTATTAAGAAATGAACAAAATGTCTAGATACCATATGCAAGAAGATAGATATACAGATGACAAATCAGCATATGAAAAGACAGTCAACATGTCACTAGGAAACTGAACATTAAAACAACAATGTGATATTCCCACAGCCCAATTAGAATGGCTAGATTTTCTTTGTTTTTGTTTGTGTTTATGTCTTGTTTATGTATTGGGTATTTCGAGGGGTTTTTTTTTTGCACAATTTTTGAGAGAGAATTTTTTATATAAGGTGTGTGTGCTCACTGGAGAGATAGAGAAAGAGTGACAGAAAGTGAGAAATCATCTCTGGGGGGAAGGCCAGGTTGCAATCCCTTTTCTTTTATTCTCCTCTCAGGAATTTGGGTATGCATGTACACATGGCCAACTTGCATTTTAAGCTTCCGGGACTTGAACCACAGTCAGCTACATGGGAGTCCAGCGACTTAACCATTACACCATCTGCTGGTCCCATAGAATGGCTAGACTTTAAACCACAGACAACACCAAATATAGGTGAAGATATGGGAAAACAGCACTAATTCTTGGTGGGAGTGTAAAATGTTATTGTTACTTTGGAAGACAGTTTGGTGGTTTCTAAAGCTGTATTATTAATGTAAAATCCAACAATCACACTCCTTGGTACATTCCCAAATAAGTTGTAAAATTGTGTTAAAAAGAAAAACCTACACATAAATCTTCATAGCAGCTTTATTCGTAACTGTCAAAATTTGATAGCAAACAATATGTTCTTCAATAGAAGAATGGATAAACATAGTATAGTATACCATACAATGAAATACTTTTAACAATTAATATGAAATATTGATATATAATATGATAATGAAATATTATTCAATAATTAGAAATCTGATATAAAAAGCCATAGAAAAAACTTAAGAGAAGCATATTGCTACAAAAAACAACCAACTTTTTTTTTTTTTTGGAGAGGTTTTCGCTATAGGGAGTGTGCGCTCGCCAGACAGACAGAGAGAGACATAGAGACAGAAAGCGAGAAATCACCCCTGAGGGGGGATGGTCACGCTGCAATCCTTTCTCCTCCATTCTCCTCTCGGGATCTTAGGCACGCACGCACACGCACCCGGTGTGAGTTTTAAGCCACCGGGTCCAGGACGCGAACCGTGGTCGACTATCTGGGCATCCAGCGACATAGCCATTACGCTAACTGCTGGTTCCCAAAACAACCAACTTAATGGTAGGATCAAGTGTGGAAAAATCAATAATAGTGTTGAATGTTAATTTCCATAATTTAAATGGAAAGATCAGACCACAGTAACAGTGCAAATTGAACAGAAGAGATATTAATTAAATGATACTGAATTGGTGAAATAGAATTTTATGACTTTTGACTAAAACATTACTGATTTTCTTCTATGCTTTGTCTTCTAGATTTAAGATTTTTTTCTTCTCTTGAGCTATTGATAGCTTCATCTACTTACTGTTAGAACAGAATCTTAGCTTTTTTTTCTGGCTTTAAGTCTTAAGCAAATTTTTCAGTTTTGCTTTATTAAAGCTAAAATTGCATTTCTTTTTTTATTTTTTGGAGAAGGTTTTGCTATAGGGCACATGTACTCACCAGAGAGACAGAGAAAGACAGAGAGACAGAAAGCGAGAAATCACCGCCCGGGGGGGATGGCCATGCCACAATCCCTTCTCTTCCATTCTCCTCTCAGGATCTTGGGCACGCACACATGCACACGCACCTGGCGTGAGTTTAAGCTACCGGGTCCAGGACTTCAACCGTAGTCGACTACATGGGAGTTCAGTGACATAGCCATTACGCTAACTGCTGGTCCCAATTTCATTTCTTGAAATTAAAAAAATAGCCTCAGCTAGGTGCTACTTTATAGTATGTTCATTTTACTCACTGAGTTTTATGCCTAAAGTCAGAAATGTGTTCACAGATATTTTTGTATTAGTTGAACTTGCTATTGAAAGTATTTAGATTAATCAAGATCTTTTGTGAATCAATAAAATGTGAAAAAAAAAGGCAGGGAAAGCAACTGTAGGTACCACAGACAGTGTGGGAAGAGGATGGGAAACGGCAGAAAGTGAAAGGAAGGACATCAAGGGGGGGGAAGCAAAATATATAAGAAACAAGAAATGAAAAATTATCTGTCGATGATAAGATGTATGGTAATATCCTTGACTGAGCCAATATACAGCATATTCTGGATGTAAAATCTCATTTGCTATGCTGTAATGATATACAGTGAGTAAATGTAAAATAATTTTTTTTTTGGAGAGGTTTTTGCCATAGGGAGCGTGCACTAGCTAGACAGACAGAGAGAGACAGAGAGACAGAAAGCGAGAAATCCGCAATCCCTTCTCCATTCTCCTCTTGAGATCTTGGGCACACACGCACACGCGCCCGGTGTGAGTTTTAAGTCACCAGGTCCGGGACGCAAACTGCAGTTGACTACAAGGGAGTCCAGCGACATAACCATTATGCTAACTGCTGGTTCCAATAAATATTTTTTTTTTAAAGAAAGGGGTGCAGGAGGGTAGGAATAAAGGGGGAAAAGGTAAAGTATTTAATTAAAACAAAAATGGGGGACCAGCAGTTGGCGTAATGGCTATGTCGCTGGACTCTCATGTAGTCGGCCACGGTTTGAATCTTGGATCCGGTGGCTTAAATTTACGCCGAGCGCATGTGTGTGCATGCCCACGATCACAAGAGGAGAATGAAGGAGAAGGGATGGTGGCCTGGCCTTCCCCCCTTGGGGGGGGGGTGATTTCTCTCTTTCTGTCTCTCTGTCTCTCTCTGTCTTTCTGGTGAGCACATGTGCCCTATAGCAAAAACGTCAAAATAAATGAATAAATAAATACAAAAATGGAAAATTATCTATTGATGATAATGTATATGATAGTTATCTTTGACTGGACCAATATGGAGTCTATTCATAGGAAAGTTCATTTTATACTCTATAAAGATGTACAGTAATAAATGTAAATTTAAAAAAATTTTAAAAATCATGTTGCTAAGTGAAAGAAGACAATCTAAAATGGTTACATAGTGTACGATTTCTAAATAAAGATATTCTGGGAAAGGCAAAATTATGGAGATCAGTGCTTGCCAGGGGTTTGCAGGGAAGGAAGAAGGGACAAATAGAGCACAGGGCATTTTTTGGATAGTGAAATTATTCTTATGACATAGATCTATATCATATGTCAAAATACATGGAATGAACAATACCAAAAACGAGTTCTAATATAAACTATCATAGATTGTAACACGCATTCCACACTGATTTAAGATGCACGTTAATAAAGAAAACTATAAGAGGGAGAGGGTATGTGAGAACTTTCCAGTTGTCTTTTGTGTAAGCATATAACATAGTGCATCAATTCTTTAAAAGTAAGGATATAGTAGAAAGAATGTAAGAATTAAAATTAAACGGCCCTGTTCAAATCAAATTAACAAGCTGTATAAATAACCTTGGATAAGTACTGATTCCCATGAGCTCATATCTCCTCATCACCAAAGTATAAGAATAGTAGGGACCATCAGATGGCGTAATGGCTATGTCGATGGACTCCCATGTAGTCAATCACCATTAACGTTCTGAACTCCGTGACTTAAACTCAAGCCAGGTGCCTGTGCTTGAATGTCCAAGACCCCAAGAGGAGAATGGAGAAGGGTTTGTGGCGTGGCCATCCCCCCTGGGGGTGATTTCTCGCTTTCTGTCTCTCTGTTTCTCTCTGTCTTTCTGGTGAGCACACACACCCTGTAGCAAAAAAACTTACAAAAATAAATAAATAAAGATATAAAACTAGTCTAACTGATATTTAAGTCTTCCTTAAACCATGACATTATCTCACTCTAAGAAGCAAAGTATTAATGTCCTCGAAATGTGAAAAGATAAACTGAAAATTGTAGTCATGAAGGCCACAGAAGCCTCAGCCCTAATATCATTATAAAATCAAGTTATGAACATTTTGAATTTAAAAAGAGTAACAAGTAATAAATTATGTAGCTTTGTAAAAAGAAAAAAAGTCTAGGATTAGAAATGAAATAGACTTTAGTTCCAATTTTATCTCAACCACTAATTAGCTGTGGGATCTTGGGAAAGTCACTTAGCCTCCCAGAGCCTCAGATTTCTCATCTCTAAAACAGGGGTGACAATGCTTGCTCTGTCTATATAACAATCCACTGAGATGATAGTGGTAAAAGTGCTTTGTGAGTTTTAAAGTGCTATAAAATGGATGGTATTAGTGTTAAAATATAATTTTCATTTTAGAATGAAAATAGGAGAGAAATTGATGAAATGTTGAATTGGTCTTCCTTTGGGGTATTATTCAACTTTTATAGTTTATGCCATATCCAGGAGTTATAATAGTATAAGCACCAGATAGAGAAAAAATTCAATCTACTTTTCTATGTAGTTTCCTTAAATATTCTTCATCTATTCTTTAAATACTTTTCCGTATTTAGTATGGTTTCTTTGGCTAAAAATTAATTGAACTATATGTAAATATTATGTGTCCCAGATATTATAGTGTTGTATCACATTAACATGGAAATAGAAAAGAAGTACAGGGGGGGAAATACATCTCAAATATTAGAAATAAAAATATGAAAGTCTAGAGTTCTTTGTCCTTCTTTGGATTGCTTGAATGTAGAGCTTCCCTGAAGGCAGAGAGAGAGTCTGGCTTTCTGAAGGAATAACAATGTAATGTAAATAACATTAAGCCCTAAAATAAGTAAAAGGAAATATAATTTGATATTTGAATTTGATTTCAAATTGAGAAAAATCTTTCATAACAAATTAACAAAAGAAAGCATAATGTTATGTGTATAAGCATATATGACTACATTAAAATTAAAAAGTATACATCCAAAAAATTAGCACCAATAAGTTAAAATCCAAATAATAGAATAGAATGTATTGGGGCCATCAGATGGCTTAGTGGTTACATTACTGAATTCCCATATGGTTGCTGAATTTCCATGTGACTGAATTCCCAAGTTCTGGACCTGGTGACTTAAAACTCATGCCAGGTGCATGTGCTTTTTTCTTTTTCTTTTTTTAATTTATTTTTTCATTATTTGTTTTTTATTATTATTCATACATTAAATCACTATACATCATTTATATTGTGAAGAGACTTCAGCCAGCATGATATAAACCTCACTCCAGCCCAGTTGAGACCACCACACACAACCTCATCAACAGATAATAAACCTTATCTGTGTCCCACAAGTGTCTTACCTCTCTATTTTCCCCCAAACTTTCCTACGCTCTTCTCCTTTCACACTCTCCTTCCACTTTGTCTCAGGTGTCCATTACAATTTTTAATACTTTCATGTTTTCCAGTCTTTCATTACTACCATAGAGTGCAGACATTCAGTATATGTTAAATGGAAACATGTAATGTCTCTCTTTCATAGCCTGACTTGCTTCACTCAGCAACAAATCTTCCATATTCATCCAATTTCTATAAAATTCCAGGGCTTTGTTGTTTTTTATGGCTAATAGTATTCCATGGAGTATATGTGCCACAGTTTTTCAATCTGTTCATCTGTTTGTGGACATTTGGGTTGGTTCCATGTCTTAGCAATCGCGAATAAGGTTGTGATGAATATAGATGCATAAGCGCTTTTCCAACTGAGTGCTCTTCTGTCCTTTGGGTAGATACCCAGGAGTGGAATTGCTGGATCATATGGCAGTTCTATGAGAAGGTCTTTGAGGAACCTCCATATCATTCTCCACAGTGGCTGGGTGCATGTGCTTTTGTGTCCAAGATCCCAGGGGAAGAATGGAGGAGAAGGGATAGTGTGTGGCCATCCCACCTGGGGGGTAATTTCTCACTTTCCCTCTCACTTTCTTTGTCTCTCTCTCTGTCTCTCTCTCTCTCCTGCAAATACACACACCTTAAGACAAAAACCTCTTAAAAGATAGGATGCATAATAGACACAACAATAAATACCCTCGTAAATAAAAAGCTCTATATATTACAAAAATTATAGTCACCCGTTTTATTAGAAACTAAGAAATGCCACTCATGAAAGACAAAATAAAAATGATCAGTAACATATAAAAAATATTCAATCCTCAGTAGAACTATAAAAATGTTTATTATAGGGACCAGCAGTTGGCATAATGGCTATGTTGATGGACTCCCACGAATTGTCGACTGCGGTTCAAGACCCAGATCCCAAGATCCTGAGAGGAGAATGGAAGAGAAGGGATTGCGGCATGGCCATCCCCCCTGGGGGATGATTTCTCTCTTTTTATCTCTCTGTCTCTCTCTTCTGTCTTTCTGGCAAGCACACATGCCCAATAAGAAAAAAAAATAAAACCTCTTCAAAAAAAGAAAAAAAAAGAAAGAAATAAAGAAATAGTCTTTCTCTTTTGCTTTTCTGAGGGCACTTTAACATATGGAAATGAAAATAAAATAAAATAAACCAAATATTCAAATTAGGGAAATAATTAGTATAACAAAGTCACAACATATCACTAAAAATCTCACTCAAATGCTACTGGTTTTGGTTATCTGCAGTTTCTAGGGGGGATGATATTAGCAAGATTATTCTCTGTGGGAAAATAAGCAATCTGAGACTTTACTCACTGCCAGAGTCATCAACTCTGCCTTGCCCCAGGTTCCCATATTATAAGTTGGGAGGCTGATAGAGTGGGGTTGAAGCTTTTTTGCAGAAAAAGAAGTTAATACTGAAAGTACTCAACCCAAATGTCCAAGATCAGATGAGTTGATTGAAAAAATTGTGGCACATGTACTCTATGTGATACTACTCAGCCATAAACAACAATGAGACCCTGACACTTGATACAAAGTGGATAAATATGGAAGATTTCATGCTAAGTGAAGCAAGTCAGATTATGAAAGACAAGCATTGCATGGCCCTGCTTAATATATATCAAATGTCTGCATGTTATAGAAGAAACTGAAAGATTGGAAGTTATAATAGCAAGGAGGACAATTGAAGATATTAGAGACAGTATGGGAAAGGGTGGATAGCAAGAAATGGGTAATAGGGCATGAGAGAGAGGAAATCAGGGGAAAAAAACAATAAAACATTTACTAGATGCAAAATTGAAATATCATCTGTTGATTATAATGTATATGGTAATGTCTCTGATTTGACTAATATTCACTATATTCATACCAAGAAAAACCATGTTGTACATTGTAAAGATATACAGTGATTACATGTAAATTAAAAATACATACAAAACAATTTTAAAAAATAATGTCCTAGAGATATAAGAGTAGATTGGTAGTTTGCTTCAGGGAAATAAGAAATTAAGGACTTTTAAATCTCATAACCTTTGTCCTAGGGGAGACAGAGTGGGGTCTAGACAAGAAGCAAATAGAGTTTTGCTTACTCACCACTTTCTTAAGGCTTTCATTGCAATGAAAATAAATAAGTTGTGACTTTAAATTTTCCTCCACATTGTTGCAACCCTCTTATCAGAAAAATATGGTAGAAAAGATTTTCTTTCATGAATAGAAAGGGTAGCACAGTGAATGTGTTGGTCTTGACTTTTTTTCTGAAAATATGATACATTTTAAGAGGTCAATCATGAAGTAGAGCATTACATGTATGGTGAATCTATATAATCTTCTGGTTTGAAAAACTAAATTTTAACATTGACAGACAAAATTTATAATAAATAGCTCATATTTATTTTAAAGTTTTTACTTTTTAAATTTTTTATGTAAGTTATAAGGAAAAGTTTTATTACTATTCATACTAAGAAACTTATAAGTGGATACAGCAAATTTGTGATACACTAAAAAGATTCTGACTTTTAAAAATTCATTAATAGATACTTTATACAAAAATATGCATACAATACTGTGAAAACATAGCCCTAAAAAGTTTAACATTTCACTTTTTTAAGACTGTCATTTAAGGAGCCAGCAGATGGCATAGCAATTGCATTGCTGGATTCCTTTAAGATCAACATCAGTTTAAGTCCTGAACTCAATGGCTTCACATCTAGCACATGTATGTGCATGCCCAAGATCCTGGGAAGAGAATGGTGGAGACAAGATTGCAGTGTGATCATTCCCCCGCAGGTGATTTCTCACGTTCCCTCTCATTGTCTCTGTCTCTGTCTCTCTCTCTCTCTCCAGTGAATGCACATACCCTAAGGCAAAACCTCTTTAAAAATGTACTTAAAAACTCAAAATCTAGGTGCTGGGAGGTGGTGTGGTGATTAAGGGTGCTGGACTCCCACATGGCTAACCGCAGTTGTTTTTCTCTCTCTCTCTCTCTCACTCTGTCCCTCTATGGACAAACGAAAATAAGTAAATAAATAAATAAAGTTAAAGAAAATAATTCTAGGAGACAAGGGAGTAGGCCGCAGAAGACACCTTCATAGCTTCTGAGAACTAGTGAGTTCAGGAAATAAAGAAATGAAGATTTTCTACTGATAACACAGTCTCCAGCCCACAAATCCAGTGATTGAACTTCAAGTTTGGGAAGAAACACACTTTCCATCAGATGACTAGAAATCACCACAGAACCACAAAAAAATATGGGAAAGCAAGAAAATACCTCTCCTCCAAGAGAAAAGAATAACTCCTCTTCATCTGCAGACAATTCAATGGAAATCATGGAAATGTCTGATAAAGAATTTAGAACATTCATAATGGTGAAGCTAACAGAGATGGAAGAGAAGAGAGACAATGAA
>NW_006209397.1:1631538-1634698 GCF_000334495.1 Tupaia belangeri chinensis | reverse complement strand
ACATTATTAACATTGAAATAATATTTGTCACACTTTACATGTTTATTTCTAACTATGGAAACAAAATTTTCTTCCTTCCTGAGCCCTCTGTAATTGTATTTTGTGGCAGAAAAGTTATTTGCATAAGTTCAAAAATGCTTGTTGCATTGAATAAGAAATTGGAAATACTCATTATTGGGCAGGGCTTTGACTGGAATGTCATATCTGAAGATTAATCAGAAAACTATGTTCCTAAGGTGGATCTCAAGTAAACCAAAGAAGCTCTTAGAAAGATGGCCTGGCACCATAAGTAGTCCTGCTTGGCAAAGAGGATTAGAGAAGATATATGAAAGACTTAAAATATAAAAAACTTCGACTTTTCCAGCCCAGCATTATAATCACAGGAGATGGCAAAAGAGCAACCACACCAGATGATTATCTTGAGAAAGACTTTGAAGGAAGAAAAAGAGACTGATCTTTGCTAGCAGATGGTATATCACAGGATACTTGGTAGACAGGGCTGAAATGAGAAGTTTTATGTGTGACTTGTGTGCTGTGCCTTTGCTTTTCAACAATTTGAGTAGTTTACATGTAAATATTTTCTTAAGCATATTTAAAACCATACTGACTCTGTTGTTATAGAGTCACAAACAAAATTACACAAAATTATAAGAAATAGTTTGAACATTATATCTTTAAAATTCAGTACTTTGAAATTTTGAAAGTTGTCTATTAACTGTCAAGAACTATGGAATATGAGCTAAAGTTTTTTGATATGTAAAGTAAATGTGGAAAAATGTAAAGAAAAAATGTTTTTTTCAATGACTAGGGTCTAGGGCTAAGTCTGCAACCAGGTTTATGACACAATCTGCCAACAGGGGCTGGAAACAGGCTTTGGCTAGGAGCACAGTGTAGCTAACTAGCCCTCCCAGTAAATAAATCCTCAAATTCTACTTAATTAAAACAAAACTCGAACCAAGTAAAGTAATCAGGCCCTGGAAACAGTTCAGTCTCAATGAAAAAATCTGTCTTAAATTTGGAAAATGTCAGCAGTTTATGTATGAAATCCACAGAAGAGCTTAAGTCAAATCTGTTCAGAATCAGCCAACAGAGAATTTCAAAGAATCCTGAGAGGTTAGAAATATGGTCAGGAAATGACTAAAATTTACCCTGAATCAAGGCCAGATAACTGCATATATCTACAGTCAAATACTCCCAGACAGAGACAAGTGAGAAATGGAATACTTCTGGAGGACAGCAAAGCCCAGGGATACACAAAATAAGGATTTTTGAGCTAATATGCTGATATATAAAGATTTCAAACACGTAAACATGTTTTATTGCTTGAGATTGAGCAAGAAAGGATAGTACATTGGTCTAAGGGATTGAAGGATTTGAGTCAAAGCGGTTTCAGATTAAAGAGGAAAAAAATGTAAAAAACATTGCATTTTCATATAGAAAGTAAAGCATTCACCCAAATTACTATTATTATTACAAAAAACACAATAATGAGTACTTGTTTCCTGGATTGGCCTTCAAATCAATCCTGTGAGGTAGGTACCATTATAATCCCTTTTTATTACTGAAACTGTGGCATCAAGAGACAAGATAGAGAAAATAAAAGTGATTGATCATTTATTGTTAATATAAGAATAAATTCATCCTCAGTGGAACACTGATTAACTAAATATACTCACTGTAAATAATATCTTTTTAAAATGTGTGTACAAGGCCATTGAGAATATCTGTGTATCCAGACTTCTCTTCCAACTGCTCAATAATTATTTTAAAAGCTTCAAGGATTCTAAAATAACTTATTTTGTCAAAGTGATATCAAAAGAAAAGACAAGGAGAAGTCAAATGTAGACTGAAAAGACAGATTAGGCTTGTTTCATCCATAGGCATAAAATTTCCCACTATCAACAATGAATAATACAAATCAATAGTTCTTTCAAAACCCACCCACTCCTACTCACCTCCATCCTACTGAGCCTCCAATTATACCTCTGGAGGTGCCTGTTCTCCTACTTATACCACAATGACTTTCAGAAGTACTCAGCATGCCAAATAAATGAAGAAAAACATGCTCCCTACTTTTTGCATTGCAACTTCTGGCTTGTAGCTTTTTCCATATTCATTATACCTTCCATCAGCTTAAATCCTATCATACTATTGAATATACAGCATTATCATATGGAAAATAGCCTACTGAAAAACACTAATAAAATATGAACATTTATTATAGTTTGCTATAAATGTGTATGAATGGGTAATTTCTCAGCAAGTCACAAAATTATTAAAGATAATACTTTTCTATTGAAGTATGTTCAACATGGACAATACATACTATTTTACTTGTTTTCGAGATTATTTTGTATACAAAGACTTAGTGTCCACAGTGTGACAAAATAAATACGAACATAATAATTGTAGAAGATATTGTTCTTTCTGTTACTATCGACTGTCAATTGTCCTACCTAATTTGGCCTTCCCTAAATTTCAATGCTTTGAAATGTATTTACTTATTTATTTATTTTAATCTGACCAGCACGGGGCAGGGTAAGAGAGAGAAAGAAAATGAAAAAGTAAGCCAAAAGGTCCAAGACTTGAACCACTGTGGGTCATGCGGGAGTCCAGGACCCTTAACCACCACGCCACCTGCTGACCCCCAGTGCTTTGAAGTATATTGTTTTATACTATTTATCATGAAATGCATAATCTTTGGAGCAATCACCAAAATTATAATATGCATCTTCATTACAAAGAATTCATAATTACTGTGAAAAAGATTTATTTCAGTTTATCAATGAACTAGAATAATAAAAATCAGGGTATAAAGTAAATATTAAGAATAAAATACAAAGTACATACTGAAGGAACTTTTAGGCTAAGTTTTCATTCAGAGGTATGCAACTTCCATTTAACTAAATTGATTACTATTTAATTATAGTTAAGAAAAAAACTAGAATGAACATACGACAGGGGCATTACAGGGAGACATCTACATCTGAGGTGCTCTGCTCATTTCTGAGACCAACATGAGGGCTATGCAGCCCCAAGTTGCAGCCTCCCTCTTCCAACTCACCTCCCTAGCCCATAGTTAGAAAGGACAGGGGCATTGCAGGGAGGCATCTATACCTGAGATGCTCTGCTCATTTCTGGGGCAGATTTGAGGGTTCAG
>NW_006209397.1:1630046-1631484 GCF_000334495.1 Tupaia belangeri chinensis | reverse complement strand
GGCCCCTAGCCAGAAAGGTAGGAGAAAAAAAAAAAAAAGTCTTTTTTTCTATATCTAAGGCTTTTTTTCTTTTATTTCCTTTCTCTCATCTTTTTTTAATCCTTTCTTTTGCTAATTGTTTACTCTCCTCCCCCTACACACAACAGGCACAAAGGAGACATATGCATCTGAGGTGCTTTGCTCATTTTGTGCAGCACACCAGCATGGCAAGTAGTTTTTCTGTGTGTGTGTTTCAACTTTTTTTTTCTTTTTTCTTTTCTTTTTGTATGCTCTTCCCCTACCTTACTTTCTCATTTTTCTGCTCAGCTTCCACACAGTGAATGTACACACAGGCCTATGTACATAGTAGTCAAATCTCTGAATTTTGCTAAGCTTAGAGTTGCACAAAGGCAGAAATTCCCCTTCATAAATCTGAACTCAATTTTTTTTCTGTGGATACCATATTACAAAACACAGTAGAAAACAGAAATTGGCACAGAAGTACTTCACAGTAAAGAGAAGCACTCAAACTTAAAGTTGCAGAAACATTCTCCAACAAATTAGCCAAAAGTAACTGAAAGTCAACAAATAACTGAAAATCAGTGAAAAGAGATAACAGAGTGAGCAGCACGGAGAAGGACAAAGCTGCAGAGAGAGCACAGCTCATCTCCTCTCACACACCTCTGAACTCTTGGTTGAAACCTCGTAGTTCAGCCCAGGTGCATCTGTTCTCTAGAAACCTGGAAGCCTTTGTAACATCCAGTTCCAACGACAAAAGTGCAGGTTGTTTGATGAGTGTCAGGGAAATAGAACAGCAGACATTGTAGATCACCTCTTTCTTTATGCCTTTGAATACTCAGATTGAACTTCAAGAATTTAGGAAGAGATGTATAATACATCAGATGACTAGAAACCACCACAGAGGCAAAGAAATATGAGAAACCAGATCTAGCCATTTTGGGGGAAATGGAGAAATGAAGAGGTCCCACTGATAATTCGTCCTCCAGCATACAAAACTCGCGTGGTAGGAAGACCCCTTTCAGGTCTCCTGCCTCTGTCTCTGTATATATCTTTGTCTCTCGCTACCTCTGTCTCTGTCTCTGTCTTCTCTCTCTTTTTTTTAAATTTTTGCTTTTTAGAATTTTTTAAGGTGAGGTATTTTCCTGGGCCTTCTCTGTCTTCTCTCTCTTTTTTTTAAATTTTTGCTTTTTAGAATTTTTTAAGGTGAGGTATTTTCCTGGGCCTTTTGGCCCCTTCTAGCCCTTTATCTTCTCCTGCAAACTAGCCATTTCGCGCCACGTGGTTTTCTAATTTTGGGGTTTTATTGAAATTTTTTGAATATTAATTTTTTTTTAGTTTTATTTAAAAGTTTTTCTATTCATTTTTCTTCTCTTTTTCTTGGTTTCTTGTCTTTTTTTTTTTTTTTTTTTTTTTTTTTTCTTCTTTTTTTCCCTCTTTT
>NW_006209397.1:1611927-1628684 GCF_000334495.1 Tupaia belangeri chinensis | reverse complement strand
ATATATATATATATGAAAGTAGAAGTGGAATATTATTGATGATAACATGCATGATTAAGTCACTATGCAGTTTATTCTAGATGGGAAACCACATTTAGTATGTTGTGATGATGCTCAGGGAATTAATGTAAACTAATAAAAAAATTTCAGAAGAAAAAAACACTAAAACTGTTATAGAAATTAAAAAAAAAAACAACCCTGTATTTGATGACCACAGTAAGCTATATAGCCCCAGATAGGTACTATTTCATAGTATGTTCATTCTACTCACTGAGGTTTATGCCTAAAGTCAGACATGTGTATGTATATATCAGCTGCACTTGCTATTGCAAATATTTAGACAAATTAAGTTCATTAGCAAATCAATTAAATGGGGGGAAAGGCATAGAAAGCAACCATGGATACCAGAGACAATGTGGGAGGAGAGTTAGGGATAGGGAATCAAGGATGGCAAAAAAAAAAAGCAAAATATAAAATATATAAGACATAAGAAATGGAAAATTATTTGTTGATAACATGTATGTTGATGTGATTGATTGTGCAAATAGACAGTGTATTTTGGATGGAAAATTCATTTTGTATACTGTAATGATGTATAGTGAATTAATGTAAAAAAATTTAAAAATAAATAGTACATAAATTAAAAAAAAGAAATATGAGAAACCAAGAAAATATCTCTCCCCCCAGAAAAAGAACAACCCCTCACCATCCACAGACAGTTCATTAGAACTAATAGATATGTCAGATAACGATTTCAGAATATTCATAGTGACTAAACTAATAGAGATGCAAGAGAATAGAGACAATGAACTCCAGAAGATGCAAGAGAAAAGGGACAATGAATTCCAGGTGGTGAGGAAGTTCTTCCACAATCTAAAGAAGAAATACGCACCATAAAAAAGAATCAAATGGAATTGTTAGAGTTGAAGGCTGTAATACAAGAAATTAAAACCTCCCTTGAAACTATTAAAAGCAGATTAGATCAGGCAGAAGATCAAATTTCAGATGTAGAAGATAAAAATCTGATCTTGAAAAAAATCATTATATAGACTGAGAAAATTACCCAGAAAAATGAACATAATATACAAGAAATGCTAGATACCATTAAGCACCCAAACATCCAGATAATCGGTCTCCAGAATGTGAAGAAACTAATAAAGATATTGTTAACTATTCCATGAAATCCTGGAAGAAAACTTTCCAAACCTAGGAAGGTATTCAAAGATCCAGACCCAAGAAAGACAGAGGACCCCACATAGAATCAACCCAAGAAGATCTTTTCCAAGGCACATCATAGCCAGATTGACCAAAACCACAGAAAAAGATGAGATACTAAAATTGGCAAGAGAGAAACATCAAATTACTTACAAAGGTTATTTCATCTGGCTAACACCATATCTCTCATAGGAAACAATGCAAGCAAGGAAAGAATGAGAAAATATATTCAGAGTGTTATGTGAAAAACAATTTCAACCAAGACTATTATACCTGACAAGATTATACTTCATATGGGAAGAAAAGAAAAAACAATCTCACATAAACCTGAAAGTATTTACTAACACCAGACCAGCTCTCTAAGAAGTTCTGAAGTAAGTGCTATACCAGGACAACTTGACACATACACAGAAATAAGAGAACAAAAACAACTAAGAAAATAGCCAATGTAATGGTAGCATTAAGTTGAATAATAACGTTGAATTTTTAACTTCCAGAATTTAAACTGAAAGATTGGACCACAGTAACTCTGCAAATGTACCAGAAGAGAGATTAATTACATGAGACTATACTGGAGAAATAGAATTTTATGCCTTTTGACTAAAACATTACCGATTTTTTCCTATGCTTTGTTTTCCAGATTTAAAGATTTTTGTCTTCTTTTGAGCTGTTGATAGGTTTAGCAATTTGCTAATTTTTTTTTTTGGAAATTGAAACATAAACTTTCCTCCCTACCGGACCCCTCTGGAATTGGAAAATATTTGTGGGTATTTTTATTTTGTGGCAGAATGGTTATTGCCATAAGTTCAATAATATCTGTTGCCTTGCTCCAGAAAATTGAAATGCTGGTTATTGCCAGGGCTTCGACTGGAAAGTCATTTCTGAAGATATAACCAGAAAGCTAAGTAACTAAGGTAAATCTCAAGAAAGCCATCAGAAGCTCTTAGAAAGATTGCCTATTACCATAAATAGTTCTTTCTGGTAGATAAGTAAAGAATGTCACTTCCTGACAGCCCCCCCCAAATTTTCAAATACAGGTACTTCAAGGCACAGTCAAATGGTAAGTCCCTGACTTGACTCAATAGCATTGGGAGGCTTTTTTAGAGAGTCTAATCTGAATGTCCTTTTAAAAAGTTACAGCAAAGTCAACTAAATCAATTAGTATTCTATGGGGCTTTGCGCAAATAACAGACTGAATTGAGACTAAATTTACTTATTTATTTGCAAATAAGTTAGTTTATGCCTCTTTGGTACAAGGCAGAATGAGAGAGGAAAAAAAATATTTCAGAATAAAATTAGAGTGCACTTAATTACTAGATTTTATCTTTGTCCATAACTGCTTTTTTGAGTTTTAATATCTGTCTGCCTACTGTTTGAACAGAATCTTAATCCTTTTCCTGGCTTTAAATCTTAAGCAAATTTTCCTAAACATTGTTGAATTTTTGACTTAATAAAGCTAAAATTGCTTTTCTTGAAATTTAAAAACAAAATGCATAAAAATATCTATTTAGTGACTGCAGTAAGCTATATAGTCTCAGCTAGGTGCTACTTTATAATACATGCTTCCTATTCACTGAGTTTTATGCCTAAAAAAAAAAGACATGTATTCACAGATGTGTTTATGTATGTTGTAATTGCTATTGAAATTATTTAGATTAGTTAAGATCTTATGTGCGGGGACCAGCCATTAGCGTAATGGCTATGTTGCTGGATTCCCATGTAGTCAACCGCAGTTTGAGTCCTGGACCCCGTGGCTTAAACTCACGCTGGGTGCGTGTGGGTGCATGCCCAAGAAGAGGAGAATGGAGGAGAAGGGACTGCGGCGTAGCCATCCCCCCTAGGGGGAGATTTCTCGCTTTCTGTCTCTCTGTCTCTCTCTGTCTTCCTGGTGAGCGCACGCACCCTATAGCATAAACCTCTCCAAAAAAAAAAAAAAAGATCTTATGTGAATCAATAAAATATGGGAAAAACTATAAATGACTATTAGTCAAGAATATTATCGATAGTTGGCTGATATTAACTAATATTGACCAATATTGACTTGTTAATCAATATTGTTGATCGATATTATGGTATATTCATACAATCAAATTTATGTAGCCATTAAGATAAATGTACAAAAATGCTGCTAATAATATATATCTAAAATATCTTTAATTGGAACAAATAAAAATAAAAATTAATAAGAAAAAAGTAAAAAAAAGGGAAAGAAATCAATAAATTAATTAAAAAAAAAACTAAGTACAATGTGGTAAGTGATTCCAAAAATGTACAAAGATCTAGGAGAGTCATAGGAGTGGTTCCCAGTTGTAGGATTTGACAGAAGAAAAAGATTTAGTATATGAAATGCATACTAGTTTCATGTAAGCCTTTAGGGATGTAGATGAGTCTGATAGGAGGTAATAAAAAGGTTCATAGTTGGGGCCAGCAGGTGGCGTGGTGGTTAGGGCACTGGACTACCACATACCTGACCTGCTATTCGAGTCCTGGATTCGGGAGCTTGCTTTTTCACTTTCTTTCTCTCTGTCATAAGACAGACTTTGTCAAGGAAAACTCTGCAAGGCTTGGAAACTTATATGATAGACATGAAATGAAAGTAAGAAGAAATCCAAACATTTCCCATATGGGCTCAGTAGTTATGTTCAAGGCTACACTCCATATCATTAGGGAGAGTCTCAATCAAATTCTATAGAGCATGGCAAGGAAACAAACTTCAAAGATGAGAACTGTGGCCCATTAGGTAAGACAGGAAGCAGTTCTTCTTAATGACTCACACCAGGTAGAGAAACAAAATTGTAAGAAATTGTATTGCCTGTATTGCCATGGCTAGCATACAAAGATGCTACTTATTTTAAGGAATACTATATTTGCCTTATTTTTTAAATTAAACCATCACTTCATTAACTTAATTACTGGTCTTTTCCCATTGTATAACTCTTTCTTGACTGATTATATATACATATATATATATAAATTCTTCTATTTCTTAAGAAAATGGCACATGTAAAACAAAAGCCCACAAGTGTGACCATAGTTCCATGTAAATCTTCACATTCTTTTCAAATAAGTAGTTGCATAGCAGGTTCCAATAACTGCTGTGAACATGTTGTATCCCACAAAGAAGTGACTAGGAGACCTTTCAAAGTTAAATTACAAATAACTTTCTATTCAATATATCTCCCTTTATTTATGTTTTTGCTATAATGATAATCTTTTCAATAACTAAACTTTAAATTATTTAAGGTGAATCATACAATAAAAATGTAGCCACCTATACTGAGTTGGCTATTATTAAAAAAAATCAAATGAAAATCAGAGGAAATGTTACCCAGATCAAATAGAAGTTCAGTATAACTGAATACACATTACTTGAAAAGTCAAGAGTCTATTGTTGCAAACAATATAGTGCATTAGTATGTATATGTTCAAATCATTTTGCTACCATATGAAGATTATTAATACATTATTCACAACATTCACTTTTAAAACCAACAAAAAATGGAATAACAGTCACAATGGCAGAATGACAATAAAACAGTCAATACTAAAAAAAATGTTCATACGATAACATTGTAATTTTAGAGTAAATGACACTGCAGTTTTTTCAAGGTTAATAGAAAAACAAACCATAACCAGAAATTAATCTAAAATGGGTCAGTACCTCAAAACCTTAGAGTTAAGGTCAATATCTAACTGTCTAAGTAGTGACTAAAATTTAAGATCAGCATTTAGGTGGCTATATTTAAGTCGCCAATTTATTTTCTTTTCCCTAGGGCACCTGTTTTGGTTCATGTAATTCCCAACATTTAACTTACTACTAAAGAGAATGAAAAACATGTTTATTTCTGTCAAAACTGTGGGATTTTTTTCTTACTCTTACTCTAAGGATTCGATTTTTCTATGCTGTTCTTCTTTTTCGATGATCCATAAAATGGATGTGTGCCCCTGATAATAAATATTATGACATTTTTCATGCATGTTATCTATTAAGTTAATAGGTACAGTGGAGAACTGAGTTAGTTATCTAAATATGATCCTAATATTATATGGACAGCTACCCCATTTTCCTCCCACACTTTCAAGTTCTTTTTCAGTTTCTGACTCCTCCTTTGCTGAGGCAGAATATAGTTTGATTAATGTCAATCAACATGCTCTAGTTTATGTATCAAGATGATACACTCCACATGACCATGATTTCGTTGTTACACCAAGTTCATTTCAATGATGATCAAGTGGTTCTGTGACCAAATTTTGGTTGTCTCAGGAGTGGTTTGCCCAGTTGATATTGATCAACACAATGTAACTTAGGTGCCATTTGTAATTTTTGAAATTGTCTTGCAGCTGCATGGGTAGAATACATAATACATTTAATGTTTCCTATTTTTATTGATTCATTTGAAGCCTAATTTGGCATTGATATGTAACTCATTATGACAGAAAAGTTCTGCAGATGTATCTTTTTTGTAGAATCAATGCCATGTTGCTTTATGACTGATGACATTAAATCCATTATTTAATTAAATATACGCCTAAGAAGTGTTAAGACCATGAGGAAATAAATAGCATATACACTCAAATAAAATAAACCAAAAATGAAATTTTATAGTTCTCCAAATGTCAAAATAAATGCACAGGTGTTCATTAAAACTGATGGCTGTTAAACTTGATAGAAAAACTACAGTTTTTGAATTAAGTTTAAGTAACATATCTAATATAAAACTTTATTAAATTAAATTCGACAATATTTTATTAACAAATTTTGTGAAATTAATGCTCCTGGTAAAAAATAAAAGAATACATAAGTAAAAAGTCTAGGGCTAGCAACTATAGCCTGGTGCATAAGGGGAAAGGATTCCACATGGTAAGCAGTACAATTCAAGTCCCGGCCACAGCAGCTTGAAAAACATGTCAGGTATGTGCATATGCATGCACGAATTCCTGAAAGGGTAGAGAAGGGATTGTGTCATGGCCATGTATCATTGAGGTGTGCTTTCTATCTCTCTCTCTCTGTCTCCCTGTCTCTCTCTGGCAAGCACAAACACTCTGGCAAATTTTTTAAAAAAGTAAAAGTTGCACATTGTTCTTTGTCTCATTCCACAGAAAAATGTACTGCAAGCAATAAGCATGTGTGTTTTCTGCTAGATAATATATGCATATTAAAAATATAAAGATATTCACATATATGCAAATGAAAATATACAAGATAGATCATAGATAGATTTGATATAGATAGATAGATACACATGAGTAGACTTAAAATATTCATGAAAATGAAATTAAAGTAAAAGTTTATTTTAGTGCCAAAAAATTGAAATCCCTGCATGATTTTTTAAATGTATTTCCCATGAACTTTCTGAAGATTCCATTAAATATATATTCATATACAAATATATAATACAAACATGACTGTCCCACACAGATTATTCTAAAAATTTATTTTTTTCACATCCTATATTAGATTGGTGCAAAAGCTATTGTGGTTTTGGACCATGCTTTTTTCATTTTAATTTCAAATTTATTTATTTTACATTTATTCACTGTACATCATTACAGCATAAAAAAAAGGTTTTCCATCCAGAATACAGTGTATACTGATACAATCAAAGATACTGCAATATATGTTATTGTCAACAAATAATTTTCCATTTCTTGTTTCTTAGATATTTTGCTTCTCTTTTTTCCCCTTGATTTCCTCCCTCTTACTCTCTGCCATTTCTCACCATTCTTGAACACTGTCTACAGTTGCTTTCCATGACTTTTATTTTCATGTTTTATTGATTCACAGATCTTAATTAATCTAAATACTTTCAATAACAAGTGCAGCTGATACATATCTGGGAACACATGTCTGACTTTAAGCATAAAACTCAGTGAGTAAAATGAATATACTATAAAGTAGCACCTACCTGAGGCTATATAGCTTCCTGTGGACACTGAAGAGGTATTTAATTTTTTATGTATTTTTTAATTTCACAAAAAGTAATTTTAACTTTAATAAATCAAAATAAAAAATGTTAAGAAAAATTTGCTTAAGACTTAAAATCAAGAAAACACAAAAGGTTAGGATTCTGTTCAAACAGTATGTGGATACCAAAAACTAAAAAGGCAGATATGGACAAAGGTAAAACCTAGTAATAAGTGCACTGTAATTCTCTTCTGAAGCATTTTTTTCTCTCCATTCCACCTTTTACCAAAGAGAGGCATAAACTAACTTATTTGCAAAAGAAAATGTATTAGTCTTAATTATAGGCCATGACTTTTAATCATTATAAGTAGGTTTAAACACATCTTTATTAATCAAAATAGGAACTCGGGACCAGCAGTTAGTGTAATGGCTATGTCGCTGGACTCCCACGTAATCAACCGCAGTTCACGTCCTAGATCCGTTGGCTTGAAACTCACGCCAGGCGCGTGTGCGTGCGTGCCCAAGATCCTGAGAGGAGAATGGAGGAGAAGGGATTGCGGCGTGGCCATCCCACCTGGGGGGTGATTTCTCACTTTCTTTCTGTGTCTCTGTCTGTCTGGCGAGTGCACGTGCCCTATAGCACAAATCTCTCCAAAACAAACAAACAAACAAAAATGAAGTAAAAAAAAAAAATAGGAACTCATAATCAACACATTTTTGCCAACAAGAAAAAAAAAAGTTTATTTATTCCTGTAGTATAAAAATTCGTGTTTTGGGTTTTGACAAACTCTTGGAAACCATCTTCTATATCCTGATGGTTGCTGAAGCATTTTCCTTGCAAAAAGCTGTCTAGATGTTTAAAGAAGTGGTAGTTGGTTGGCGAGAGGTATGGTGAATATGGTGGATGAGGCACGATTTCATAGCTCAATTTGTTCAACTTTTTTTTTCATTTATTGTAATAACTTCTTTTTCTTTTCTTTTATACATCCAATCACTGTATATCATTACAGTTTGTAAAATGAATTTTCCCAGCTTGAATACAACGTATATTAACCCAGTTAAAGATATTATCATACATGTTATCATCAACAGATAATTTTCCATTTTTATGTCCCTTAAATGTTTTGCTTCTTCCTTTTTCTCCTTGATTCAATTCTTCTGTCTGCCATTTCCCATTCTCCTCCCATACTCTCTCTAGTATTTGTAACTGTTTTTTATATTTTTATATCTGCCAATATTTTATTTTCTGACATAAAATGTGGACATTCAGTATATATTAAGTGGGGAAATACAATGTCTCTCTTTCATAATCTGGCTTGCTTCACTTAGCAGTAAATCTTCCATGTTTATTCACTTCCTATCAAATATCAGGCTCTTGTTTTCTTTTATAGCTGAGTAGCATTCTATAGTGTATTCATGCAACACTTGAATGAGTGTTCATGGATATTTGGATTGATTTGATATCTTATAGATTGTAAATAATGCCACAATAAACATGTATGTGCAAGTACTTTTACAATTGAATGTATCCTTATCCTTTAGGTAGATACCCAGGAATGGAATTGCTGAATCATATGATAGTTCTATTTGGAGGTCTTTGAGGAACCTCCATATTGTTCTCCATAGTGACTGTACTAATAATCTACATTCCCACCAACAGTGTAGGAGAGTTTCCTTTTCACCACAGCTTCACCATCACTAATTCTTTTTTACTTTTTAATCTCAGCAATTCTGATGGGATGAGGTGGTATGTCATTGTGGTTTTGATTTGCATTTCACTTACGATAGGGATGTTGAGCATTTTTTCATTATGTTTTATGGCTGTTTGTATGTCTTTCTTAAAGAGTTATCTCTTCAGTTCATTTGTCCACCTTTCAATTGGATTGATTTTTTTTCTTTTTAACTGGGTAAGTCAGTTGAGTTCCCTGTGTTTTCTGGTTATCAGTCCCTTCTCTGAGGCATAGTTTGCAAATATATTCTCTCATTCTAAGAGTTGCTGATTCACTCTAATTATTGTTCCTTTTGCTGAGCAGAAGCTTTTTAACCTGTTGTAATCCTACTTGTCTATCTTCGAGATTAATACTTGTACTTTAGGGATTTATTTAAAAAGTCATTGCCTTCCCTGATGTCTCCAAGAGATTCCCCTGTGTTATCCATCTTTGGAAGCATTGGTTGTACCTCAGGCAGTTGGTCATTATTGCAGAGAAGAACTGGGTGAATTTCTGTTGAGCAATGTCAGTTGCAGGTTTTACAATTTTCATAACATCTCATTGATTTGCTGAGCCTATTTCTCAAATGGAATGACTTCATTAGAACTCAGAAAGCTGTCTGGAATCAGGCCCAACAAAACAGTTACCATGACCTTTTTTGATGTAAGTTTGGCTTTCAATCTTCTCAGTCCAACCACTGAGCTGGTTATTACTAATTGTTGTATAAAGTCCACTTTTTGTTATTTTTATTTATTTTATACATTCAATCATTGCACATTGTAAATGTGAGACAAATTACCCAACACGAATACACTTCATACCAGTCCAGTTGAGGATATACACATTATCATCAATCTAGAGTCCTCCATTTAGTGTATCTTAAATATCTTGCCTCTATATTTTTCTCCTTGATTCCATTCCTCTCATTTATTTGTCATATATCACAATCTGATTGAGAAATGTTTCATTGTTGTTGCATAGAATGAGAAAAGATGGCACTTCAAAACGATGTTTTGATTTTTGATCAGCTTATGAGGCATCCACTTGAGCTTTTTCACCTATCTGTTTGCTTCAAATGCGAAACCACCATAGAATAGTCAATATTAATTTCTTAGATAACTGTTCGTATAGTTGTCATTGTCAACTTTGAGAGTCAGTCACTATGCTCTTCATCTTCACGGCTTTTGTCTCCTTTGCAAGACTTCTTGAAGCACTGCACGTTTATTAACAGTCCTGGGCCAAATGCACTGTCAATGTTATGAATTGTCTCTGCTTCCTTATGACCTATTTTAAACTCAAATAAGAAAATTGCTCAACAGGTCTGGCAGATGGCATGGTGATTAAGATACTGGACTCCCATGTGGCCAACCACCATTCAAGTCCCAGACCTGGCAGCTTGCCTTCTCACTCTCTCTTTCTCTCTCTCTCTGGTCAAATTAAAATTAAGTTAATTAATTAACTAATTAAATCATTCTTTAAAAAAGAAAACTGCTCAAATTTGCTTTTTGTCTAATATTTCAATAGTTTAAAATACGTATAAAATAATTAGTATTAATAAAAGTAATAAATCATCATTAAAACACATAAAGCAAGAAATGTGCATTAGAATGATGTATAATATAATCGTATTTATTTATGTATCCAATATATTGGATCAGCAGATTGCAGAATGGTTACATTGTTGTCCTCCCACATAGTCTACTGTGGTTTGAGTCCTGGACCCAGCAGCTTACAACTCACACTGGCTCTGTGCGCGTGCATGCCAAAAATCCTGAGAGGAGACTAGAGGAGTAGGGATTGTGCATAGCCATCCCCCTGGGGGAGTATTTCTCGCTTTCTGTCTCTCTGTCTCTCTGTGTGTGTCTCCAGTGAGCACATGTGCTCTATAGCAAAAAAATCTCTCTGAAAAAAATCAAAAGTATCCAGTATCAAACAGCAGATTTCAACAATGCAAAACTACAATATTCTTTTAATGGGATATTTCAACTTAAAAAAATCTTAATGTCTTACCTGTCTTAAAAAAGAGAAATTGTAGCAGTGAATTCACTTTCCCACATAATAAATTTGGCTAGGGCTCTTTCTTTCAATTTACTCATTTCTGGGTAGGTTATTAGGCTTTCTAAGTGTTTGCTGCCATTTGGACTAAAGATGTAAAGTGGGTTAATCACAGTTGTAGAGTAGAATAACTGGAAACAAGACTGGAAAGAAATGACAGACCCAGATCACAAAGGGGCACATTGGGAGAAAGGTAGATTAGCATGTACTGAGCCAATGCCAGATGCTATAAAATTTAGTCATTCCAATAGTGCTTTAAGGCAGATACTATTGTCCCCAACATAGAAAGAGGAAAACTGAGGCACATGGCAGGCAGAAACTTTCCCAAGGCAATCCGGGTAGTAGGCAGTTAATGCAGGATTTAAATACTTACACAATGCCATCACAATTCTTCACATTTCAGTAGGTTCCCAAATCTGGTTACAGCAACAGAATCATTTGTGACATTTTAGAAATACTGATTTCCAAGCACTGTCCCTAGAATTCAGCTCAGTAATTCAGTAGGTTTTTTGGAAGGGTCCTAAAGTTTCTCTTGATTCAATGAGTCTGCAGACTAACATTTGGAGAGCATCTACACTGCCTTTTGTGAAGGGATCTATCTGCTTACCAGATTTCTTCCTTTCTTTTCCTTTTTCCTTTTTCTTTCTTTCTCTCTTTCTTTCATTATAGTCTTCCATTTCCTATTTTTTTCTTTCTCTTGTTTCTTTCTTTTCCTTTTTCTTTCTTTCTTCTTCTCTTCTCTCTTTCTTTTTGCCAGAGGACACATGTACTTTCCAGAGAGAAAGGGAGAGGGAGAAGGCACCCCCCTCCATGGAGCATGGTCATGCTGCATTCCTTTCTTCATTTCTCCCTCTTATCAGAATTTCGGGCACACATGTACATACAATTGGCATGATTTTTAAGCTGCTAAGCCAAGACTCAAACCACTAGGCTTGCCAGGTATGTAGATCCAATTCTTTTAACCATCAGGCCATGAAACATCCCTAATTGCCAGATATCCTTTAAATTTAATCTTGTAGGCTTGGAAGAACTGAAAGTGTTAGTAATGTGAACAAATCTGAATTTTAGAAATATCACCCTAGCAGCAGCAGTTAGGGATAAATTAGAGGAAAAATATTAGAAATGAGATCAGACAGAAGACTGCAGTGGTCCAACTAACAAATGATGAGGCTTGAATGAAAGCATTGGCTGTAGGCTTCATTGCAGTGCTATCCTCAAGATCCATGCCCTTAGAGACAAGATTGTGTTCTGAAAAGGTTCTTTTGATAGAAAAAATCTGAGCCAATAATGCACTAAAGATGTCTCACATCAATTTGTGAGGGCACAACTAGATCTATGACTTCCCAGTTTTGTTTTCTATGGCAGTATGTTGATTGTTTGAAATCAGCCATGGTGGCATAGAAAATGGTTACCAATATAAATTAAGGATTTTATTCTTTTGTATACAGAGCTAGTTCTTAAACATTTATCAACCTTTACCACTGAATTTAAACTCTCCTGGAGAGGATTCAAAGTAAAATTTTTATATTAAATCCTCAACTATAATGAGTCATGGTCTAATATGGCTCAATATTCTCTTCAATAAAAATCTCATTTATGTTAATAGTTCATCATACATAAAATTATTATTTCTGTATTTTAGACACTTTAATTTATGCATCTAATTTTATATGCCCTCATTCAAGAACTAAGTTCATTCTCATTTTCTTTTCATGCAATTTTTATTTTCTCATAGATTAGTAAAGCATTGGAAACTTGTAGTGTTTAATATAATAGATTTTTGTCCAAAGAAACTTAGAAGAGTTTTAATTTTCACTCTTTTTTTTTTCTATATCTGTTCTAAAATAGCACATCTTGGGGCAGTAGAGATGCTACTATACTGTAACATCACGGCAGGGCACTCCTTTGTTATAGAGGAAGGCAGGCTACTGAAATGTTAGTAGTGCACAAATATTTTCAGTTGAAAGAACAATCATTGCAAACAGTGCCTTTGATAAGTGAAATAACAGACTAGTGTGGGGTTCTCATGAAATGTCTGCAAAATTGGAAAATACTGACAGTTCATTCTCAGAGAGTTAATAGCAAAATCATTTTAACAGCATCTGCACTTTTTTCTAAAGTATAGTTTATGAAAAATGATGTTTACAACCCCTTTGTTTCAATATGTAAATGTACTGCTATCTCAAAAATAAATAAGATTTATGTTTTTCTTTGTTGTTGTTCTTGATCAAAATATCTCTAAATTTCATGAGTTAGGAATGAAAAGTTCAATGGATTATATATAATAAGATATCCAACTTCTTTCACACCAGGTTCATTTCATTTCCCCCTTTGTAGACCAATGTGACAGAATCCTAACTATCTGAAAGGTGTTAGGTGATGGTGGAAGTTGCTGCTTTCAGCATATTTTCTATTGGGAAGTCCTACATAGTTGCTTTTTATTAGCAGACCACATTCCTGGAAAAAAAAAATCTCTTTTTCCAACTATTGAAAATGCTGTTTTCCTATAACAAGTAAAAGTCTCTGCTCAGCATGTAGCAAAGAAAGCTGTATGTTCCTTTATTTTCACAACCTCTATAGATACTCAGGAGAATAGTTACTTAGCCACATTTATGAATGAAAAGTTTTACAAAATCTTTGGCCAGGTTCCGCTCACAAAAATTAAAAGAGAAAACAACACTGGCAATAAGACAGTAGAATCTTGCTGCTCTCATTTAAAATATCTGTTTCTAGCCATGTCCCCAATAAAGTGCTGAGAAAAGATTAGAACATTCAAAGAATTTTTAGGAAATTTAACATTTAAGAAATTGTATCCATTTAAAAATGTGGTAGCAAAACTTAATTCAACAGTGGCAGTGAAATTTTATGTAGATACTTTATACCAAAATTTCTATTATCTCAATGGGTACTATCAATGTCAACTCATATACACGTATTTCTTGTATAAAATTTTAAAACATCATAAACCCAAATATGAAAAATCTGCATTCTTTCCAGTATTAATAACACCTACTCAGCTAAATAAAAGAGTGTAGAATATAATTACGTTAATCAGTTTTCTAATATATGATAGCCATTCTGAATAAAGTATTTATTGCTTTATTGCCAACAGCCAATCATTCAAAATGAAAAGAACACAAAGCTGGGACCAGCAAATGGCATGGTGGTTAAGGTGTTGGACTCTTACATGGCTGACTGTAATTCGAGTCCCAGACCCAGCTGCTTGAAACTCATGTCTGATCTGTGTGTATGTATGCCCAAAATCTCTAGAGGAGAATGGAGAAGAGGGGATTGTGGATGGCCATTACCTCTAGGGGGTAATCTCTTGCTTTCTGTCTTTCTGTTTCTCTGGAAATCACATGCACCCCATAGCAAAAATTCTCAAAAAAAAATTTTTTTTCCACAAAACTAGCTAACAAAAGGTAGATACAGATTGTACTTTATGTTCAACTCTGCCTTTTACTAGGGGTGTAAACTTAAGCTAGTCATTTTGCATCCTTGTAGTCTCAGGTATAAAATAAACATAAAAATAGTTTTGTGTTAATTAAGTGAAGTATATCTGCCATGGAACCTAACAGTATTTGGTGCAATGTAAGTGTTTCATAAATGGTAGGTGATATTTTTGATACTGCTAGCGTTGTTACTATAGTAAATGAGCTTTTAAGATGTCAACTTAAACACTCAGAAACTACTGTTCAAGTGAATGTCATAAGTTTGTATTTCTTGGTAATACAGTTGGTAGAGAGATGGCATGATTAAGTGATTAAGAGCATGTCCTCTACAGCAAGGCTACCTGAATTGTAATCTTGGCTCTACTATTTACTAGTTGTGGGACTCTTTTCTATGTTTTAATTTCATTAGCATAAGTAAATTTATCAGAAAGAGTCATTGTAAGAAATAAGTTAAGTCATTTAAAATACATAGTAATATTCCTGGTACATAGTAAGTACTCTCAAGTGTCAATAAAAAATGTAACAAAACATTATTTTTATTTGAAATAGTGTATATTATAAAGCTGATTAACATACCTTTATGCTACAGCAGTACCTAAAGGGAATAGGAAACACGTTATTTTAGACAAATAACATGTTAGTATCACAAATAGTGGATAATATTATAGTTATTATTATCATCTGAATTAACTTGGCAAAACAAAGTGTCCATTCTTGTTTTCATAGTCCACTCCTGTTCATCTGTATACAGGCTACAGGCATGTTGTCAATTGGTGGCAAGATATCATACCGAAAGGACAAGCCTGTCTGGGCTTTGTAGATGTAATTTTTTTTTTTGAGAGATTTTCACTGTAGGGCGCATGCGCTCACCAGACAGACAGAGACATAGAGACAGAAAGCGAGAAATCACCCCCCAGGGGGGATGGTCACGCCGCAATCCCTTCTCCTCCATTCTCCTCTCGGGATCTTGGGCACGCACGCACACGCGCCCGGCGTGAGTTTTAAGCTACTGGGTCCGGGACACGAACCGCGGTCGACTACGTGGGAGTCCAGCGACATAGCCATTACGCTAACTGCTGGTTCCCGGAGATAGATGTAATTTAGACAAAACTACGAACTATGGGCAGGATCTGGTTTCAGAAGAGTTAGATATTGTGTATTTAATTAGGCTTTCTGTCATACCAGAGTAAAAGTCCAAGACCAAGTAGGGAATTAAAATTTTAGGTAACAGGATACAATTTATAGATAGAGGTAAGAAGGGCTCTAGCTTCATAAACTGAGTAAAAATAGAGTGTAATAAAAGTGCCAAAATATAGGAGCTGAATAAAAACTTAGTAGCATGCTCATGGACTCTGTATCTCAGGTTCTAGTTAGCAACTAAAATATTAAGGGAATGGGGATGGCAACAAAAGATTGGAAAGCATACAGGAGCCCAACACTTATGGGTCACTAGGTCTTGTGATCTAGTCAGTGGCAGGGCTGAAGCTATTTGTATATTTTCTGCCTATGTATACAAATACAGCAATAGGACAAAACAAGAGATATATTTAGAGATAGAGAAGAAAACAAAGACAAAGTAAATAATATAGCAATTTAAAAATTCATTTCCTGAATCTCTTCAACATGAGTTTACCGAAATAGAGGACCAATGTAATGCCACTCAATGCATTCAAAAGTCAATCTCTTACTTTTAAGGAAGATGCTATCCCACTTTTGAATCTTACTGGATACTGAGGGGTAAACTCTTAAACAGAAGTATATTATGGCCATGCTTTTCTAGGTGTTCAGCAAAAATATCCCATTGACAGAATTTAAACAGAATAATTCATTCTCATTTGTCTTCGTGGATGTCTCTTGTGAACAGAAACTAAGTGATGTGATGTGATTGGCTTTTAACAAAACTCAGTTTTACCACAGACCAAAGAATGGAAAAAATGCAAAAGTACTGGTTCTTTTCTTCAATGAGCCATCATAATCTAGGGCAGCAACTAAGAAAGGCAAAGTTCCTCAGTCATAATCACTTTACTGCACACAAGGTGATGATTCATAGTTGATAAAATCTTCAATTATTTAGATGTCTTACTTTGCATATATTTTTGAAATGGTTTATTTGTAATTGACATCATAATAATTAAAAAAAAATCAGACTGTATTTCTTAATGAACTGCCATTAATTTATAAAGCATTAAATAAAGTTAGAAAAAATATTTTAAACTATTGAAGTATTGCTGTTCTTGTATATTTCATTTAGGTGCATAGGCATGTATATAAGAAAATATTACTGATTTTAATTAAAATATTTAAATGAATATCAAACTAGATTAATTTTTTTAAATTTTTATATACATTCAATCACATTATTTAGCTTACAAAGTGAATATTTCAATATGTGAACATTTCTCCCCAGTCCAGTTGATCAAA
>NW_006209397.1:1605183-1611877 GCF_000334495.1 Tupaia belangeri chinensis | reverse complement strand
CCATCCCATCAATGCTCTGCCTCCATATCCCTCCTCCAAATGTCCTTCCCTAGGCCCCACTCCTCCACACACACCACATCTGGCATTCACACCCATCTCTTGTGTTTGTATATCTTTTACTCAATCAGTTTCAGTCATAGAGTTCAGACATGTGGTATATATTAAATGGGGACATACAATGTCTCTCCTTCATAGCCTGGCTTGTTTCACTCAGCATTAAATCTTCCATATTCTTCTACTTCTGTCAAAAGACAGGTTTTTGTTGGTTGTTATGGCTGAATAGTATTCCATATATGTGCCACAGTTTTTCAATCCATTCATCCATACAGGGGCACTTGGGTTGGTTTCATGTCTTAGCAATCATGAATAGTGTCGCAATAAACATCAATGTGCAAGCACTTTTCCAATGAAGAATTCTTATGTCTTTTGGGTGGATACTGAGGAGTAGGATTGCTGGATCATATGGTAGTTTTATTTGTAGATTTTTGAGGAATTTCCAAATTGTTCTCCACAGTGGCTGGACCAATTTACAGTCCCAAACTAAATTAAATTTTTTAAATTAATTTTTAATTATTATTCATACATTAAAATGCTATACATCATTTAGATTGTGAATAGACTTTACCAAATATGTTATACACTTCAGTCCAGCCCAGTTGAGACTATTGTACACATCCTCGCCAACAGATAGAAAGCTTTTTCTGTGTCCCACAAGTGTCTTACCTCTCCATTTTTCCCCAAATTTCCTTTCCAATGTTCTTCCCCTCCCACACTCTCTTTCCAATTTGTCTGTAGTGTCCATTACAAGCTTTAATGCTTTTATGTTCTCCAGTCTTGCAGTCTCTACCATAGAGTGTGTACAGTTGGTACATGTTAAGTGGAGACGTACAATATCTCTCTTTCATAGCCTGACTTGATCACTCAGTAATAAATCTTCCATATTTGTACACTTTCTATTAAATTCCAGGGCCTTGTTGTTTTTTATGGCTGAATAGTATTCTATGGAATATATGTGCCATAATTTTTCAATCCATTCATCTGTTTGTGGACATTTGGGTTGGTTCCATGTCTTAGCAATCATTTATAAGGCTGTAATGAAAATAGCTGTGCAAGCGCTTTTCCAAATGAGTGTTCCCCTGTCCTTTGGGTAAATACCAAGGAGTGGAATTGCTGGATCATATGGTAGTTCTATTTGAAGGTCTTTGAGGAACCTCCATATAGTTCTCCACAGTGACTGAGACAATTTACATTCCCACTAACAATGTAGGATTGTCCCCCTTTCACCACATCCTCTCCAGCACTCACCATTATTTGTTTTTTTTAATCTTCATCATTCTAACGGGGGTTGGGGTGGTACCTCATTGTGGTTTTGATCTGCATCTCCATTACAATGAGGGATATTAAGCATTTTTTCATATGCTTTTTGGCTGTTCATATGTCTTCCTTAGGGAGTTGTTTATTCAGTTCATTTTTTCATCTTTTAATTGGGTTTATCATTTTCTTCCAAGTAAACAGCTTGAGTTCCCTATGTATTCTGGTTATCAGTCCCTTATCTGAGGCACAGTTAACAAAAATTCTCTCCCATTCTGAGAGTTGTTTATTCACACTAATTACTGTGTCTTTGGCTGTACAGAAACTACTTAATCTGATGTAATCCCACCTGTCTATTTGGGAGATTATTGCCTGTGCTTTAGGGATCTTGCTTAAGAAGTCTTTGCCTACCCCAGTGTCTCCCAGAGTTTCCCAGTGTTTTCCACCAGTAGTTTTATAGTTTGAGGTCTTAGGTTTAGATCATTGATCCACTTTGATTTGATTTTTGTTAATGGTGACAGATAGAGGTTCAGATTCATCTTTCTGCAGGTGGGTATCCAGTTTTTGCATCACCATTTGCTAAAGAGGTTTCCCTTTTCCCACTAGATTGACTGGAACACTTTGTCAGAGATGAGTTGGCTGTATGTTCTGGGGGTTATTTCTGGAGTATCTACTCTGTTCCATTGGTCCTCATGTCTGTTTTTTTGTGTCAGTATCATGCTTTTTTGATTATCACAGCTTTGTAACATATCTTGGGATCAGGAAGTGAGAAGCCACCTACTCCGGTCTTCTTGCATAGGATGGATTTAGCAAAATGGGGTCTTTTATGGTTCCAGACAAATTCTATGATTATCTTCTCTAGATCTGTGAAGAATATCTCTTGTAATGTCATAGGGATTGCATTGAACTTGTAGATTAATTTGGGTAGGATTGCCATTTTGATTATATTGATTCTGCCAATCCAGGAACATGGGAAGTCCTTCCACTTTCTAGTATCATTTTCAATTTCCTTTTTAAGGTTTTCATAGTTTTCCTTGTAGAGTTCTTTGACTTCCTAAGTATCTTATGCTTCTTGTGGCTATGGTAAATGGAATCACTTCCTTCAGTTCCATCTCTGTCTACTTGTTGTTTGTATATAGAAATGCTATAGAATTTTGTAAGTTAATTTTGTATCCTGCCACTTTACTGTATGCATTTATTACTTCGAGAAACTTTTTCATGGATACTGTTAGGTCTTATATGTACACAATCACGTCATCTGCAAACAGAGATAATTTCAGCTCTTTTTTCCTTATTGAAATACCTTTTATTTCCTTCTCTTGTCTGATCACATTGGGTAGAACTTCCAGTACTATATTGAATAGGAGTGGAGAAAGTGGGCAACCTTGTCTTGTACCAGATTTTGGTAGAAGAGATTTCAGATTTTCCTCACTCAGTATAATGTTAGCTGTAGATTTTTCATAAATGGCTTTTTTATGCTGAGAAGAGGTCCTTCTATGCCGATTTTACTGGGAGTCTTGATCATAAAGTCATGTTGTATTTTGTTGAATGCTTTTTCCACATCAATTGAAATGATCATATGGTTTTTACCTTTCTTTCTATTATATATGTTGTATTACATTTATAGTTTTCCATATGTTGAACCACCCTTGTACCCCTGGAATAAAGCCTACCTGGTCGTGATGAATAAACTTTGTTAAATGCTGATGAATAAGGTTAGCAAGTATCTTGTTGAGAGTTTTTGCATCTATGTTCATCAGAGATATAGGTCTGTCGTTTTCCTTTTTGGTTGTATCCTTATCTGTTTTCATAACTGAAAAGTCTCCAGATTTGATTATAACTATTATATTAGTTTATTAGGGAAACCAAACCAAAATACCACAGGCTGGGCAACTTTAACAACTGAAATTTGTTTTTTCATAATTCTGGTGGTTGGAAGTCAAAGACGAAGGCTTGATTTTTCCTGAGGTCTCTCTCCTTGACTTGCAGATAATTGGCTTCTCTCTGTGTTCTCACATAGTCTTTTCTCTGTGTGCACACACTCTTGTTGCCTCTGTGTGTCCATAATTCCTCTTTCATAAGGACACCAGCCAGATTGGATTAAGGTCCATTCTAACAGCATCATTTTAATGTAATCACCACTTTAAAGGCTCTATAAACAAGTAAAATCACATTCTTAGCTACTGGGAATTTGGGTTTCAATACAGAATTTGGGGAGTATATAATTCACCACATTAGAACTATGAATCTACAGATCTAGGATTAAATACAAAGTAAACTAAAATAAGGCAATAATCATATTGCTCAAAACTAGTGGTAAAGAGAAAAACTTCGTTAAATTAAACTTTGTTTGCCTAAAACAGCCTCTGTACTCCTACACTTGGACTCATGGCTAAGCTGAAACTGTACATGTTAGGCTGTTTTCCTGAACTGTTTGCTAAGTTATAACCAATCACAATAGTCAACCACATAAATCCCAATTTGGGGGCTGTTTATTCAGTCTACCATCCACCTGTAGCCAATCTAATTGTTTCTCTACCTCATTCCTTCACTTTTGTTTTTGTATGTCATTTTTCCTTTTCTGACACTTAGATACTGAGTTGATCAAGATGTTAACCAGATTTCTCCAGAAGTCTAGGGACAACTGCTTGAATTAATTCATGTTAAGATTTGCTCAATTAAAATTCTGCTCTATTAAATTGGCTAGTTTATTTTTTTTATATCAGCAATTTTTTTAGAGAGACTTTTTTTTGAGAGGTTTTTGCTATAGGGTGCATGTACTTGTCAGAAAGACAGAGAGAGACAGAGAGACAAAAAGCAAGAAATTACCCCCCAGAGGGGGTGATCATGCCACAATCTTTTCTTCTCCATTCTCCTCTCGGAATCTTGGGCACCTATGCACACGCGCCTGGCGTTGAGTTTAAGCCACTGGATCCAGGACTTGAACTACGTCAAGTACATGGGAGTCCAGCAACACAGTAATTAATCCCCATCAATGGAAGACTTTATTCAGAAGGAAAATATCATAGGAGAATATGAAACTGAAGAGTACTGGAAATGGTAACTACGTTGGTGAATAGATGACCGTTTATCTCATTAACTTTCCTCAAAAGATAATACACTGTTTAAACAAGTAACAGGTAATGATGTAGTGTGGAATTTATAACATAAGTAATCCTAAAATATATGATAAAAATAGCACTGGATTGGCCTAGTAGCAAGTTAAGCCCTATGCATTTATAGTCAGATTCCATATGGTTGACCACAATTTAAATTCCAGTCCTAGCGGCTTGAAAAACATGCTGGACATTTTTGTAGGCATGCCCCACATCCTAAAAGGATTGAGAAATGGAGAAAAATGATTGTGGCATTACCACATTCTGTTAAGAGTTGTTTTCTTCCCCTCCACGGCCCCACCCCCCATACTCATGTGCCCTCTGGCAATAAAAAAAAGCACTGAAGTCAGAAATAGAGAAATACAAGTATACCAACATAAAGTTCTAATAATATACCTTGAGTGGTATAAAATCACTTGAAATTAGACTGTGATAAGTTAAATATGTATACTATAATTTTACAGAATGCACTAAAATAAGAAAACAAATAATTATGTTTAGTAAGCAAAATAAGTAAAACAATCATAAAAATGCTCAATCTAAATACAAAAAAATGGTAAACATGAATTAAAAAACTGTACCTGTCTGGTCAGCTGTGTATGAATAGTTATCTACTTGAGTCTATTTTCTTTTGTGTCGGGACAGGTTGCTGGCCTTTTCGGTCTCCACAGACCAAATCTTCCTAGCTGGGGAGGTAGGACTAAGCAGTTATTTGTTTCAAGTATTTTTTAGTTCCTAAATTGTATGCTTGTATTTGATTATAGATACCGTGACATTTCATAGTTTCAAAGTCTTTGCTCCTCTAAGAAGTATAGATTCTAGTGAAAATTGCATAGTCATATGAAAAATGTGCTTTTGTTTTCTTTTTTAAGTTGTGGTGTTATTGGGTCTATATTCCCCAGAATAGCACTGCTTTGAGAAAGTCTAGACTAAAGGCAGCACCCTCCATGTACCTGGTACATGAATAAGACTGACGTCTTACTACTTGATATTTTTTCATTAGTTAAGACAGAAATTTGATTGCTTGGTTAAAGAGGTGGGGAAATCTGCTGCTAGAAAGGACTAAAATAAGTGCCAAATTCATCTGAGTAAAATTTGGGAAACATAATCTCTGTAAATTGAAAAAAAAAACAGTTAAACATCACATAGTAGACAGCCATTAAATTATAAAAAAAATTAATAAATGAAGAAAGACTTTGTCCAGCTTGAAAAAGATTTTCATAGAGATTTATATGATTAAGAGAGTTAAATTTGTTTTGTTTTGTTTTGTTTTACTAGCACCATAAACTTGCCAGTGGTAACTTATTTGTCTGGTTAAAGATAACCATAATTTTTTTTTCTTAGGACTTACTGTTAAATGCCAAAAAACATTTTTTGAACTGTAAACTTGATCAGATTACTAGCTTTTCCTGTTTTATTTCTTTTGAGAAACTTTTCATAAAAAACATATGAATGTGAGACCAGCAGATGGTGTAATGGTTATGTCACTAGACCCCCACATAGTCAATCATGGTTTGAGTCCCAGATCCAGCCACTTAAAACTCACACTGGGCAGACCCAGCCACTTAAAACTCACACTGGGTGGTGTGCATGCACGCCTAAAATCCCGAGAGGAGACTAGAGGAAAATGGATTGTCTCTCTGTCTCTCTGGCGAGTGCATGCATCCTACAGCAAAAGTTTTTCTCAAAAAAAATCTGAAACTAAAAGAAAGAAAAGTAGCACAAAGGCCAAGCCACGATGGAGTAAAACAGTGTTGCCCCTACTTGGTGGCTGAAAGTCACATGAGAGACTTGAGTTTAGTTCTCAGGCTAAAATGAACATTATGACATGGTTGTGTGTATCTGTAATCCTTACTAAGAGTGTTAGGCCGAATTGACACAACCACCGCCATGTTAGACCCTCAAGGCCAGAACCTGGAGAGTCTGAGACCACATAAATAAACAAAGTAAGATGGGCCCTGACGATGCCAGAGCCAGGTCAACCTGACCTCAACTGAAAGTCCTAATCTAAACCTAAACATAATGACAGCTAGCTTTCACACACCCCCCTCCCTCAAGTGGAAAATTACTGACCATACTTCCTGCATTGTGATTCAGAGCTATAAAAGATCCCTTTATCTTAGGCTCGGGGTCCTTGTGAAGGCCCGCTGTGATGGGCTGAAACTTGGACCCCAGCTAGCTGGAAAAATAAAAGCCTCTTTTGCAGTTGCATTGTCGTTGTCTTTTCTGTGTCTCCATCAGTTAGACCAATCTCTGGACCCTTACAA
>NW_006209397.1:1599576-1605071 GCF_000334495.1 Tupaia belangeri chinensis | reverse complement strand
AAAGAAAACAATCCAGAGGCAAAAAAAAAAAAAAAAAAAGCAAACAGTGAATATTAAGCACAGCCATATAAATAAACATATTCAATTCAAATAATCTAGACACCTCAATTAAAAGTCAGAGATTATAATCAGTTAGACCAATCTCTGGACCCTTACAAGAGGAAGGAAGGGACATAAGAAACATGATACAGTGAGACTCTGTCAAAAGTACCTATCTCTGTCTCTCTCCATTTCTCTTTCTCTCTCACTCTCTTTTTCTCTCTCTTGTAAAGGAAAAAAAGAGAACTATTCAGAGTTATGCACAAGCAAATGTGAGCCAAAGAAAAACTTTAACAAAACAGTTTATCCAAAGATATTCCCTCAGTGATACACAGTTTGGGAGCCAGATCCTGAGAACAATCAAACTGAGTTGCAAACACTTGGTCCAGCAATCCAGACAGAACCAGATAATAATTACCAGAGTGATTACCAACCATATGATTCTTATATGGGTCTATGAAGACAGCTCTTGGGTACAGAGAGCTATTTTAAAGTTTACATGATCTAAAATGATAATGCACATGCCATTTGAAGTATCAAAATCTTATTCAGACTGAAATTATATCAAGTAGGGACCAGCATGCGGTGTGGTGGTTAAGGCACTGGACACTCCCACATGGTCAACCACAGTTCCAGTCCCAGACCTGGTGGCTTACTTTCTCGCTTTCCCTCTCTCTCTCTATGTCTCTTTCTGGTCAAATTAAAATATGTGAATGAATAAATAAACAATTAAATAAATAATTATTTTTAAAAAACGAAAACAGGTAATGTTTCTTTTCCAACAGTTCTTTGCCCAAACTAAAAATATAGACCTGGTATTATGGCACATGCCTGTGGTCATAGCTAACTGGGAGTCTAGGGCAAGAAGGATTGCAATGTGGTGAGACCCTTTCAAAAATTTCTATCTCCCTCTTCATTTCTCACTCAAAATTATATCTGCACTCCCATCTCCTCACACTATAATACTTTTCCTTTCCTTTTTTTTTTTTTTTAAGTTTTTTGCTACAGGGCATGTGCACTTGCCAGAGAGAGTCAGAGAGAGACATACGTGAGAAATAATCCCCTCAGGGTATGGCCATGTCGTAATCTCTTGTCCTTCATTCTCCTTTTGGTAGTTTGGGCACATACACACATGTGCCTAACATGATTCTTAGGCCACTGAGTATGGGAATGAAACTCTGGACTGCAGTCAGCCTTGTGGGAGTCCAGTACCTTAACCACCATACCACCTGCTGGTCCCCACGGCATGATTCTTAATAACTGAGTTATGAACACATATCTTTCTCTCTATATATACATACATATACACACATACACGTACACATGCACACACACACAGATAGATATAGATAATAGATATTATTCGCCTTTTAAAAGGAGTAATTACTTTAATAGTAATTGTAGTAATTTTGTAGTAATTGTAAATTACAAAAATATAGACAGATAGAGGATATTATGCTAAGTGAAATAAGCCAGACACAGAAAGAAAATATTGCATGCTATCATATATTTTTAAATAATTATTTAATTTTATGCATTATTACTATTATTTTAAACTATGCTATGTAGAGCACTTGTGCTCACCAGAGAGAGATGAAAGAGAGAATGCCACAAGGTGCAGGACTTAAACTGCAGTCAGTCATTTGGGAGTCTAATGACTTAACCACCATGCCACCTGCTAGCCCCTGTAGAATATTTTTAAAAAGTCAGATACAGGAACCAGCAGTTAGTGTAATGGCTATGTCGCTGGACTCCCATGTAGTCGACTGCGGTTCTAGTCCTGCACCCAGTGGCTTAAACTCACATAGGGTGCGTGTGCGGGTGTGCCCAAGATCCCGAGAGGAGAATGGAGGAGAAGGGATTGTGGAGTTGCCATCCCCCCGGGTGGTGATTTCTCGTTTTCTGTCTCTCCATCGCTCTCTTTCTGGCGAGCTCATGTGCGTATAGGAAAAAACCTCTACAAAAAAAAAAAAAAGTCAAATACACAGAGATAGAGAATAAAAGTTTGATTACCAGGGAGGGTAGGGGTTGGGGGAAGGCCATGGGAACATGTTGATCAAAGTATCCAAAGTGACCCATATATAGATGGACATGTCTAGAGATCTAATGAAAGAGTGATGACTACAATCCACAATATTATATAGTATTCATTGTATTCAAGATTCTTGCTTAAAGAGTGGATTGTAGGTGCTCTTGCCACACAAAGAAATGGATAACTATGTTCCATAATGGATATGTTTATTTGCCTGACTATAAGAACCAGTTTAATATGTATACGTATATCAAAACATCATGTTGTATACCTGAAATATATACAATAATTTTTAAATGCCATGCATAGTGATAAGGAGGTATGATTATGGGACCAGCAGTTAGTGTAATGGCTATGTCACTGGACTCCCAGGTAGTCGACTGCAGTTCGCGTCCCGGACCCAGTGGCTTAAAACTGACGCCAAGCACGTGTGCATGCATGCCCAAGATCCCGAGAGGAGAATGGAGGAGAAGGGATTGTGGAGTTGCCATCCCCCCGGGTGGTGATTTCTCGTTTTCTGTCTCTCCATCGCTCTCTTTCTGGCGAGCTCATGTGCGTATAGGAAAAAACCTCTACAAAAAAAAAAAAAAGTCAAATACACAGAGATAGAGAATAAAAGTTTGATTACCAGGGAGGGTAGGGGTTGGGGGAAGGCCATGGGAACATGTTGATCAAAGTATCCAAAGTGACCCATATATAGATGGACATGTCTAGAGATCTAATGAAAGACTGATGACTACAATCCACAATATTATATAGTATTCATTGTATTCAAGATTCTTGCTTAAAGAGTGGATTGTAGGTGCTCTTGCCACACAAAGAAATGGATAACTATGTTCCATAATGGATATGTTTATTTGCCTGACTATAAGAACCAGTTTAATATGTATACGTATATCAAAACATCATGTTGTATACCTGAAATATATACAATAATTTTTAAATGCCATGCATAGTGATAAGGAGGTATGATTATGGGACCAGCAGTTAGTGTAATGGCTATGTCACTGGACTCCCAGGTAGTCGACTGCAGTTCGCGTCCCGGACCCAGTGGCTTAAAACTGACGCCAAGCACGTGTGCATGCATGCCCAAGATCCCGAGAGGAGAATGGAGGAGAAGGGATTGCGGCATGGCCATCCCCCTGGGGGGTGATTTCTCACTTTCTGTCTGTCTCTCTGTCTGTCTGTCGAGCACATGTGCCCTATCACAAAAACCTCTCAAAAAAAAAAAGAGGTATGATTATTAAGAGGACATAATCCTAAAAATGTATAAACCAATAAAAAACCTTCAAAATACATAATGCAAAACTTACAGAACTGGCAGGATATTTTAGAAAATCCACAATAATCACAGTTAGAGATTTCAGTAACCTTCCCCTAATAATTGGTAGAATGTCTACTAAGACTCAGGTAAATTCTACAAAAACAGCTACTAAAACCAATAAATGAATATACAATTGTCACACTATATGAGATGAGATAAGTATACAAAAGGCACCTATATTTATATATACTGGCAATTAAAAATAAAAATTTATATTAAAAATAATATCATTTGAAATAACAGCCCAAAATATGGAAGGCTTATGAATTATTCTGTCAAAAATTATGGACTATACATGAAAAACTACAAAACATACTGAAACAAATTAAAGAAGACTTGAATAAATAGAAAAATACTTGCCTCTTAAAATTGGAAGATGCATTATTTTTAACATGTCAGTCCTCCCAAAATTAATCTGCATTTTCCATACCACTGTAATGATTTAATTTGCTGTTTATAGTCACATAGAATCTTTCAGTCTTTTCCTAGTACATGATTATAGAACTGACCATGAATTCACAAAGGTAAGCTAAATAATAACACACCAAGAAAAACTCATAAAAGAGCTAAGAAAATTCTACAGTGTAATGTTAACATTAATAAATGAATTGTTTATTTATGAAAGCCCATTTACCAAGTAGTATTGCCATAAGCAGCAGCAGTTTATTTTATTATTATTATTATTTAGAGAGATTTTTTCTATAGGGCATGGACACTTAATCAGAGAGACAGAGAGACAGAAAGCAAGAAATTACCCCTCAGGCAGAATGGCCATGCTGCAATCCTCTCTCCTCCATTCTCCTCTCAGAATCTAGAGCATGCATGCATATAAGCCTAGCATGAGTTTTAACAGTCACCGGGTCCGAGACTTGAACTGTAGTCAACTACGTGGGAGTCCAGCAATATATCCATTATGCCATGTACTGTTCCCATCATATGCTTCTTCTATTTGCTAAAAATAGAATAAGAAGGTTATAGTGTCAGCCATTTGAGGAGTTTATTACAACCAGGTCCCTGCTTAAAATAATCCTATCCTTATGCAGCTATGTACTTGGTTCAAGATGATTAATCCACATAAAAATTTACCTCCCAGACTCCATAGTTTCTGATCCTCATTATAATATCTCACAGAATGAATGAGATTAGGAACAAAAAGAAAAAGAATAGGGTAAAACATAGTCCATCTATATTTTTTGGGACATAGTATATTAATAATAAGCAGGTAATGATTGACAAATGCAAATTATACATATTACAACAGCAAACATCTAGGCTTTTAAGAAATGTTTTCAAATTGACTTTGACACCATTCATAGTTAGTTCAGAAAAATGACAACACTTGGGTAGATAGAAAATAATTTTTAATGCATTGAAGTGCAAATGCTAATATAAGCGATTACTGATTATTTCAGCTAAATCTCTGCTCAATACATTACTGATTATTCAAAATAGATTTATTCAGATTAATAACTAAGAAGCACTAATGGCCTACTTTTTGATTCCCCACTTATGGACATTTCCCTCTTTATTAATACCCCCATTGTAGCTAAAGTGGGGGCTCGACAAAGGTAAAATAGAATTTCATCTCTTTTACTACTTATTAACAGCTCTTTTCAAAAGGTTCACCTAGGGGACCAGCAGTTAGCATAATGACTATGTCGCTGGACTCCCATGTAGTCGACTGCTGTTTGTGTCCTGGACCCAGTGGCTTAAAACTCACGCCGGGTGAGTGTGCATGCGTGCCCAAGATCCCGAGAAGAGAACGGAGGAGAAGGGATTGCGGCATGGCCATCCCCCCTGGGGAGTGATTTCTCGCTTTCTGTCTCTCTCTGTCTGGCAAGCGCACGCGCCCTATAGCAAAAACCTCTCTCTCAAAAAAAGGGCTCACCTAAACCAATAACTAGTGCAATACATGAGGAATTTTATACTTTCCTCTTAACCATGGACATTTAAAAACTTTACATGAGGATCAGCAGTTAGCAGAGGGCTATGTCGCTGAACTCCCTTGTAGCCAACGGCAGTTCCAGTCCCAGAACCAGTGGCTTAAACTCACACCGGGTGCGTGTGCGTGCATGCCTAAGATCCTGAGAGGAGAATAGA
>NW_006209397.1:1598466-1599533 GCF_000334495.1 Tupaia belangeri chinensis | reverse complement strand
CCAGGGGGTGATTTCTCTCTTTCTGTCTCTGTCTCTTTCTGTCTTTCTGGCAAGCGCACGTGCCCTATAGCAAAAACTTCTCAAAAGCATATTTTTACTTCAGGTTGCTTATGATTAGAAAATGATAAAAAAAATCTATTTCTTATATTATTTTCAAATTTACAAATAAAGTGCAAATTTGTTTTTGTACAAAAACTTTTTGAAATTAATAGTTTTCCCATTACATGTATTTCCATGAATTTTTATTTTCTGAAACATTTTTTAAAATTAATTAATTTACATTCTTCCCTAAGCATCATCACAGTATACAAAATGTGATTTTCCATCACTTAATCATGCATGTTATCATCAGTAATTTTCCATTTCTAGTTTAATATATATATGTGTGTGTGTGTGTGTGTGTGTGTATGTCTGTGTATGTGCATTACCCCTATTTCTGACCCTCTGCAGTTTCCCACCCTCCTCCCACACTATCTCTGGTATCTGCAGTTGTTTCCCATTCCTTTTTCCCCCACATTTTATTGAGCACACAATTCCTTATATAATATAACCATTTTCAATAGCAAGTTCAGCTGGTAATTTCCAGAAAAGCAATTTTAACTTTAAAAAAAATCAAATAAATGCTAAAGAACTTTGCTGAAAACTTAAAGCCAGGAAACAGGTTAGGGTTCTGTTGAAATAGTAGGTACATGAACCTATTGACAGCTCAAGACAGGACAAAAATCCTTAAAACCAGAAAAAAAGCCTAGAAGAAAATCATCAATGCTTTAATCAAAAGTCATAAATTTCTATTTCATCAGTTCAGTCTCATGTACTTTATCTTCTGTTGTGGTCTGATCTTCCCAATTAAATTATGTGATATGATATTCAACTCCAGATTTATCCCTATGATTAAGTTGGCCATTTTCTTAGTTTTTGAACTCTTATTTCTATGTGTCTGTATTTAATTTTCCTGGTATAACACTCCCTTGAAAACTTCTTGAAGATCTGGTCTGATATTGGTAAAATTCTTTCAGGTTTTGTTTATCTGAGAATGTTCTTGTCTTTTTTTCCCATATGAAGGATAA
>NW_006209397.1:1570271-1597768 GCF_000334495.1 Tupaia belangeri chinensis | reverse complement strand
CGAACCGCGGTCGACTACGTGGGAGTCCAGCGACATAGCCATTACGCTAACTGCTGGTTCCCCTCCATGAGCTTTTTTTCTGAAACTTTTTAAAATTAATTTACATTCATTCCCTAAGCATCATCACAGTATACAAAATGTGATTTCCCATCCAGAATATACTGCATAGTGGGTTAATTAATCATGCATGTTATTGTCAATAATCTTCCATTATATAAAATCCCTATTTCTGACCCTCTTCCCTTTCTCACCCTCCTCCCACACTATCTCTGGTGTCTGCAGTCGTTTTCCATTCCTTTCCCCCCCACATTTTATTGATGACACAATTTCTTATATAATCTAACTACTTTCAATAGCAAGTTCAGCTGGTAATTTCAAGAAATGCAGTTTTAACTTTAATAAATCCAAGAAATGCTAAGGAACTTTGCTTAAAGCTTAAAGCCAGGAAACAGGTTGGGATTCTGTTCAAATAGTAGGTGCATGAACCTATCGCCAGCTCAAGACAGGACAAAAATCCTTAAACCCGTGAAACAAAGCCTAGAAGGAAATCAGCAATGTTTTAGTCAAAAGTCATAAAATTCTAAATCACCAGTTCAGTCTCATGTACTTAACCTAACTTCTGTTGTGGTTCGATCTTCCTGATTAAATTCTGGGATATAATGTTCAACTCCAGACTTGTCCCTACGATTAAGTTGGCCATTTTCTTAGTTTTTGAACTCTTATTTCTGTGTGTCTGTATTTAATTTTCCTGGTATTGCACTCCATTGAGAACTTCTTAGAGATCTGGTCTGGTGTTGTTAAATTCTTACAGGTTTTGTTTAGCTGAGAATGTTCTTGTCTTTTCTTCCTATGTGAAGGATAATCTTGCCAGGCACAGTATTCTTGGTTGAAATCGCTTTTTCCTTAACACTTTGAATATATTTTCCCATTCTTTCCTCACTCGCATTGTTTCCGATCATTTTTGGGCAATTTTCGCAGCCTTTGTGGTAGATTTTTTATAGGCCAGAAATGTTCTCTTCTACATCTGAGATTCTATTTTCTGTATGATCTAGTCTGCTTTTACTACTTTCAAGGGAGATTTTGACTTCTGTATTATAGCCTTCATCTCTAACAGGTCCATTTCATTCTTTTTTTAAGTGTGTAGTTTCTCTTTCAGATCTTGCAAGAATTTCATCACCTCCTGGAACTCGTCAGCTCCTTTCTTCTGCCTCTTCTGCAATTCATTGTCTCTCTTCTCTTCCATCTCTGTTAGTTCTGTCATTATGAGTATTATAAATTCTTTATCAGACATTTCCGTGATTTCCATCGAACTGTCTGCAGATGAAGAGAAGTTATTCTTTTCCCTTGGAGGAGAGGTATTTTCTTGCTTTCCCATATTTCTTGTGACCCTGTGGTTTCTAGTCATCTGATGGATAGTGTTTCTTCCGGATTCTTGAAGTTTGATCTGAGCGTTCAAGAGCACACAGAAGGAAGTGATCTGGAATCTCTTTGCTGTTCTGCTGTGATTGCTTTGTGCAACAGATTCAGTAGATATTGAAGAATATGTTAACCCTACTTAGTATTTGGATGTTTGGCTATGGTTCGCTTAGATCCATCTAGAAATACAGAGAATGGAGATTGAAGAGCAGACTGATGAGATAAAAGAACAGCAAAAGGAAAGAGAGAAAGAGAAGGAGAGAGAGAGAGAGAAGAAAACTAAAAAAAAAGAAACAGAGAGAAAAAGAAGAAGAAAAACTTTATTATTTATTTATTGATTGATTGATTTAAAAAGCAAAAAATAAAAAACCACAAGGATTACAAGTGCAGCATAAAATCACTCACTCTCAGGAGCCATAGAGAAGTCTTCTTCTGAAGGCCTGTCCCTTGTCTCTCCTGGGTGAGCAGGTGAAAGGTGATTATTAGTGAGATAAAGGTGGGGCTGAAAGCAAAAGAACACTTTACCTTAAAAAATTTTTCAAAGGAAAAATTACCAAAAAATGAGAAGATAGAGACAGAGGTAGACAGAGACAGAGACAGAGAGAAGGCTAGTGGGGCTCCCTATCACTGGAGTTTATGGGCTTGAGACCCAGTTATTAGCAGAAAATCTTCATTTTTCTTTTTCCATGAAATCACTACTTCGCAGGAGCCATGGGGGCGTCCAAATAAACTTATGTCTAACCAAAATACAAATATGTAAATGTCATATTAGTAACATTATATTTTCTAAGTGTCAAAGCACATAGAATTATGCCTTTAGCAGCTATGTATGATATTAGATTAAGATAAAGAAAAGAAGCTTTTCTTTCATTGAATATGATATAGACAATTTATCAGCAAATTAGCATAAATGTAGCCCTTGGTGTAGACAAAGACTATGAAATTATGACTTTTGATATTGATGCATTAAAAGTAATGCCATGTCAGCTATACTGGCACAAGTTATAGAATGCCATGCATGATGCTGGAGCCCTATGGGACAACCAGAGTTTAGATTCCAGGTCAACCTGAATATGCTGAGCACACCCAGATGCACACTCATAATCCTGGAAGGCTGAGGAGACCGCTGTCTCTCTTTCTCTCTTCTCACTTTTTCTCTCTAATAAAAAAATATAGGGGGAAAAAGTAATGTCTTACCAATATGCAATGTGAAAATGTCCAAAAAGACCTTAGCTTCTAATCTCATATCCATGAATCGAAATTGTGGTACCTTTCAAAAAATAAACTATTAGGAACCAGCAGTTAGCATAATGGCTATGTCGCTGGACTCCCACGTAGTCGACCGTGGTTCATGTCCCAGACCCGGTGGCTTAAAACTCACGCCAGGCGCATGTGCGTGTGTGCCCAAGATCCCGAGAGGAGAATGGAGGAGAAGGGATTGCAGCGTGACCATCCCACCTGGGGAGTGATTTCTCGCTTTCTGTCTCTGTCTCTCTCTGTCTGTCTGGCAAGCACATGCGCCCTATAGTGAAAAACCTCTCAATAAATAAATAAATAAATAAATAAACTATTAAGAATTCTTTTTTACAAGATAATGCCCAGAGAATGTACTATTCAAACACTATTGCTCAAAAGAAATTTACATGTTTGTGGAATCTACAAATAAAACGTTAGGCTTAAGTCTGTGGCACTGTCAAAAACTTTAAGTTGACTTTTTTTTCTTAGTAAAATCTAAATTATTCAATTCATGTCTTATTCAACATCATGACTAGATGGTTACTTATTGTTGCATTGAAAATTGTTGTTAAAACCTTCGTGGCTTTAAAATAATAAACACTTCGTTTCTGACTTTTTTTCTGGGGGTCAGGAAAACTGATTTAGTTGGGTTCTATGGCTCAGGGTCCCTCATAAGCCTGAAAATCCAGATGTAGACGGGGACTGAAGTTATCTCAAGGCTTAGCTGGGGTTGATCAGGGGTAAACTGCCAAGTTCATTCATGTGGTTATAAGCAGAATTCAGTTTTTTGCAGTTGTTGGGCTGAGGGTCTTCCTCCCTGGTAGCTGAACAAAATACTCTTCATAAGGCAACTCAAAACATGGTAGCTGGTTCCATTAGAGCAAAGAAGTGAGCAGTAAAGGGAAAGCAATAAGGAAAGAAAAGAGAGTCCTTTTGTAATCTACTCTTGGAAGTGACATCTCAACATTTTGTCTACATGTTAAAAGCAAGTCAGAAAATCCATCCCCCACACAGGAGTGGGTATTACACAGAACGTGATTACCAGGTGCTGAGGTTCAATGAAAGTCTTTCTAGAAGCTACCTACCATAAGTTGACATAAAATGATACTAACTTCTATGTAAAAAAAATATTAATCATATAGTAACACAACTGCCTTAGCAATTCTTAATGTCTTATTAAACAAATGAATAAAATTAATAAATTATTTTTATTTTTATTTGCTGAAATACTGGAGAAAATTTGTATCTCAATATGAAATATTAGAAATCATCTTGTTTTAGGAAAAGCCAAAAGGGTTAAGAAAGTCAAAAGAATCAATGTTTTACAGATAATAAAACGTTTAGAGGCTTGCTTGGCTTTTCTGGACCCAATACTGTTTATCAAATTTCCAAAAGGAATTATTAAAGAAAATTTTAAAGATCTGAAGCAAATCTGGTCAATATTTGTGGATGATGGGATTTTATTCCCTGTAATTTCTTGCTGTTCTAAATATTTCATCATAATATATTTGAGTGCCCAGTTCAGGTAATTTAAAATGAACATGATGCAACTAGTTACCAAAGACTGATTTGAATACTTTGGTGACACATAGGGAAAATAATTGATCACTACCTGATTTTATCTTCTTATATCAAGGTACCAATTCATCAGCTCATTTCAATAGTTGAATTTCCAATAGCACTAAAGCATTCACAATTTCTTCTATTTTCTTTTGTCCCTATTAGTACACATTTTTGACATGAGTGGAATTTATGGTAAATTGGACTAAGTTGCTTTTTCATTTTGTTGATTGTTTTCTGTGTAAAAGATTTTTAGTTTCATATAATCTCTTAATTTATTTTTGCTTTTTTATCCTGAGCTTTAGTGTGATAGTTAAAAAAAATCATTGCTAAGGTCAATGTCAAGGATATTTTTTCCTATTTCTTCTAGGAGTTTCATGGTTTCAGGTCTTAAATTTAGGTATGTTAATCCATTTTAAGTTGACTGTTGTGTGTGGTGTAAAATAAGACTCCAATTTCTTTCTTTCCTATATGGAAATCCTGTTTTCCCAGCATCATTTATTGATGAGACTACCCTTTCCCCATTGCCCTTGTCAAAAATTAGTAATTGTCATATGTTTACATTTTATTTCTGGGCTCTCTGTTTCATTACATTGGTCTATGTTCTTTTTTGGGGCCAGTACTATACAGTTTTAATCACTATAGAACTGTAATAATATATTTTGATTTCATTTATTGCCAGAGTGCATGGGCATGTGCACAAGATAGAGAGCAAGAATAAGAGAGAGAAAAAAATCCCTCAAATTGCAAATTAAAACTACTATGAGATATCATCTCACACATGTAAGGATGGCTAATATAAAAAAGACAAGAGACAACAAATATTAGTGAGAGTGTAGAGAAAAGGGAACCCCATTACATTATTGGTGGGAATGTAGATTAGAGAAGTCATTATGGAAAACAGTATGAAGTATCCTAAAGAAATTAAAATTAGGACTAGTATATGATCCAGTAATCCCTCTTCAGTGTGTAAAGCCAAAGGAGATTATATCACCACATTGAAAAGACGCCTGCACTACAGTGTTCATTGCAGCATTACTGACAATACTCAAAATATGGAAACAACCTCAATAAGTGCCCATCAATGAAGTAATGGATAAAGAAAATGCAATTATAAAAATATACAATGAAATACTATTTGAATGTGTTTTAAAAAAGGAGATTTTGCCATTTGGTACAACATGGATGGACCTGGAAGACATTATGCTAATTGAAATAAGCTGGTCACAGAAAAATAAACACACAAACAAACAAACAAAAAACCCTGTACTATCTCATTTATATTTGGGATAAAAAAATAGTTAAGGTTTTTTGTTGTACAGCAATAAAACATTATGCTCTATGATGCTGACTCACAGGCAAGCTTCCATGTTCACATCTAGAGATCTACCTGAGTGTACTAAGCATGTGCATGCCTCTGATCCAGGACTGGCTGGCGGTGGATCACTGTGTTGAGATCCTACTGGGGAGGTGCACATCCTTTCTCTCTTACTCATGGAATAAGCAATAAATAAAGTTTGTGAAAAAAGTCAAATACACAGAGATGGAAGATAAATTGTAGTTACCAAGGGTGGAGGAGGAGAAAATGAGATGTAGATCAAAGGATACAAAATGGCATATGTGTTTGAACAAATTTGGAGAGTAAATGTACAACACGAGAAATAAAGTTAATAAAAGTGTATTGTATTAAGAATTTTTGTTAAATAAGTAGATTTGAGCTGTTATTGTTACAAAAATGTAATTACTATGTGAGATGATAGATATATTAATCCATGTCACTATACTAACCATTGCACTATATATCTATCCACAACATCATGTTATAAATTTCAAATACATACAAGAAAGTGTATTAAAATAAAAAATAAATAAACTGGCCTAAATGAAAATAAGAACATTTATTAGCTCCAAAGTTCTGAAACTTTCTTAGTTTATGAAACCTTTGGTATTTCAATAATTTTTTGAACACTTCTATAGGCAAAAAGCAGCATCTAAGAGTTCTTCTTACTAAGTAGTTAGGTCCAGATAACTTAATATTAAAATCCAAGCAACTTAGTAGTCATTTGAAAAGATAATACCCATAAGTTAAAAGAAAAAATACTTCATTGTATTCTTAAATATTCATAAGTACTTATTAATGGGATGTGTACACAGGTTGAGTACGACACTTTTCAAATCTTGGATTGGTCACTGCCACCTTCATTCCCTGTGACTCATTGATTTTTGTGTGGTATTTGTTTTTTGTTAGAGAAACCACTGAAAACTTCCTTTGGAAAGATACAATAACATTATCATAAGGAATGTAGTATGATCTAATATTCAAATGATGTACTTCAAGCAAGTGGTTCACATGGTATCAGATCAATATTAAGTTTTGCTGTGTTTCTCTTGAAACTTTAAAATATCCTGCAGTACCACTGTGAGTTTACTGTTTTGCACCAGGGTGTCTTGTACACATTGCCAACATTTGGGTTCAAAGTAAGCTTTTCAAATTATCTTCGTGAATATGAAAATCTCTAAACAGCTCTTTCACAGAACTTCAAATCCTCATAAAAACTACAGAGAAGTATATGAAGTCTTATAGGAATGATCACAGAACTGAATCACAGACATCAAAGAGAACATGACTTGAGATACAACAAAGATATCTATTGAGCATTACAAGTATGGCTTTTGACTAGACTTAGAAACCTTCAAATACTTAGATCATTCTAGATTAACCCTGGGTTATACATCAGAAGGCCCTGTGGTACTTTCAGAAAGTGCAGGTATAAAGATTTTATCTCAGACCTACTGAATGAGTTTCTCCAAGAGTATAAGTTAAATTTTTATATTTTAAAACAGCGATCCTTAATATGCCTTCAAAATTGCTAACCACTCCTAGATACATCTAGTCAAGGATTTATCCCTCTATTGTAGTCATGAATTTATCCCTCTATCTGCCCCTTCCTATATGTCCAGCTTCCTCTGCTACCCTACTATTTCCCCTTTTGCACTTTATGCTCCATTGCAGTCAATAATATACTCTCTTTATAATGCCACTAACTCAAGTTCAAAGAATAATGGAATCCATGAATAAGTTTTACAAGCATGTTAACTATATCCCACACACAATTCAGGAGGCAATTTGTAGAATCCCATTTATACACACTACTGATATATTGATCTTTGATATGAATAATTGGTATTATGTGTTTAAGAGCATAAACTTTAGAGTTAAACTTAGGCTAGAATAGTGTAGATCCATCACTCACTAGTTCTTGACCATAGGTAAGTTTATTCATCTCCTCTGAGCCTATGCTTTCTCATGAAAATCATCCACATCTACAATTGATCCTCATTATTCACTGATCCTTAATGTGCAAATTCAAAATCTTGCTAAGATTTTTCTTATTACTCCATAGTCAGTATTCAAGAAACATTCACAATCTTGGTAGACATAGAGAATGGCAAAATATTTGACTCAACTGATACACATGTTGAAGGCTAAAGTCCAACAAGGCAACACTCTGCCTTTTTGTTTTAATTCTCATCATATAAATTAGTGTCTTCTTCATAGTCTACTTAATGCCACATTTTTCACATGTGCTTTTTGTTGCTGATTTTACCATTTAAAAATTGCCCCCAAGCATAGTACTAAAGTGTTATCTAATGTTCCTAAGAACAAGAAGGTTGTAATATGCCGTAATAAGAAAATGCATGTGTTAGAAAAGCTTCATTCAGGCATGAGTGATAGTGTTATTGGCACTATGCTAATTAATCAATAATACATATTAAATAAATTGTCTTTAATGGAAACACATATAAAACACATGCACTGATCAATTGAAACTCTGATCAGAGGCTTATAGAAATCTAATCTTTATTCTTCCTAGGAACAATAGTTCAGTGTTCATTAATTCAGTATTCACAGTATCTTTATAGAGCATAACAACTGTGTGTAATGAGAATCAATTGTACTTCTAAAGGGCACTTCTGGGATTAAAGAAAATAATATCTAAAAATATGTACCATAGTATTTAATTATAATATAAAATAATAGTGTTCATGATTCCTCAGACTAAACTGTTTTCACACAGTAAAAAAATCTTTCCCAGTCATTGGAATGTCATGTTTCTACTTCAGTGCACTAAATGACTCCTTCTTGCCTCTGGTAATAGAAGAATGTAGCTCAACAGCCCATACACAGAAAAAGCATTATACTAAGCAGTGGCTTAATGAAAAGGAAATATTTCAAGTTCAGTGCAATCTGTTGTCCCTTGTCTTGTCCTAGATAACACATCTTGCAAATTCCATTTGATAGCTCTTCCTTTAGATGTACTAATATTTTTTTCACTTCAATTTCAGTGGCCCTTTTGTATTTTCTAATGTCTCCATGGGCTTATATTTATGCCACAGAAAATGAAAGTGATATGGGCTAATTTAGCAGTTATCAATGCTTATTATTAACAGCAAATTTAAAATAATGCACTATTTATCTATCCATACTTCTAGATGACAAAAATACATAGTAATTACAGCAACAAACTCAAAATAATTGAGTAAAAGAGATCTTTCTTTATATGTGTATGTACATGTGTGTATATGCAATTATTTTAGTGATTTTCTTAACTGCTGCACAGTTTTAAAATCTGGAAACAGTAGAATAATGTAACAGACAGCTGACAAAACAATTATCACATTTTTGCCTTAGATATTATATATTTATTGACAGCTGAAAACTCAAGAACTTATTTTTACTTGTTATGTATTTTTAGTGCCAGAGGAAACCTTAAACAGTAGTGCTCTTTGAAACAGAAAGTAATGACTTCTGGTACAAAAAGAAAAATGTTGCTCATCATTTTTAAAAACTGGCAGAAATCTTAATTTGAGTATTGAAATAATGTATGCACATTTCTAGCTTTATGCCTCACCCCCACCCAAGTCTTAAAAATTACCAATTTTCCCCATTTTAGAGACCCTGTAACAAAAGTGTTTCTAAATAAATAGATAAATAAATAAATAAAATAATAAAAATGTTTCTCAAATGTCTTGCAATATTGCTTTGAATCTAGTCATGGCAACAAACTGTGAAAATGAAAAACAAAAAGCTAGTTGGTTTAGCCTTCTTTACCCTTAAAATTCAAGTGGTGTGGTGATAAGGCACTGGATTCCCTAGATTCCCATATGGTATACCATGGCTTGAGTCCCAGACCTGGAGATTTGAAAATCACTCCAGGGCATGTGTGCATGCATGCCCAAAATCCAAGAAGGGGAATGGAGAAGGGGTTGCTGTGTGGCCCTGCTCCCTGGGGAGTGATTTCTCACTTGTTCTCTCTCTTTCTTTCTCCAGTGAGCACATGTGCTCTAAGGCAAAAATAATTTTTAAAAAAAGGCTTAAATAGGAGCCGGCAGGTGGCGTGGTGGTTAAGGGTGCTGGACTCCCACGTGGCTGACTGTAGTTTGAGTCCTGGACCTGGTGGCTTGCTTTCTCACTTTCCCTCTCTTTCTCGCTCTGTTCCTCTCTGGTCAAATTAAAATAAATAAAGTTAAATAAAATAGTTCTTTAAAAAATGGCTTAAATAATTAGTGCAGATAGCTTTCTAAAGAATTATTTATTTATTTATTTAATTCCATTTGTTATTATTATGTTTTTTAATTTGACCAGATAGATAGAGATAGAGAGAGAGAGAGGGAGAGAGAAAGGGAAATTGAGAAAGTAAGCCACCAGGTGCAGGACTCAAACCACTGTCAGTCATGTGAGAATCCAGTACCTTTAACCACCACACCACCTGCTGGCCCCAATGTAGATACTTTTGAAGTTATAAAATACTTTGCACTTGATTTAATTCTATTAAACAATCCAAGTCTAGTATTAGTTCAATATTAAGCACAGCTTTATGCTCACACTACGGGGTATGCAGCAAAATACATTTTAGTTGACATTAAAATTAAATCAAATTGATTTTCCATCCCATTCTCTTGTCTTTATTTTTGGAACTCTCCCTCATCCACCAACTATCCACTGTTTTTGGTATACCTACCCCTATCTAAAATTCTCCATTGTCCTGGAAACTTAACCATGTAGATAAAAGACTACCTTCTTTTATACGTGGCAGTGGGAAGACTAAAGGACAGCACAATTGCAACAAGGACAATGACTAGAGAGGAAAACAGGATTTCATTTTTCTGGTTCTGCCAAGGACATGTTCAAGAACACAACGATAATCTTTATGAAATATAAGACTTTTGCTCCCAGGCAATCCCATGAAGCTGAATAAATGCATTTCTTAAAAAATGGAAGACTGAACTCAATTACACAATTTGTCCTGTAAATGGCATGTTCAAGGGTCACATGATTATATTTGAATTTGTATTTCTTTGTACAGAGAAGAGTGAGAAAATTTGATAATAAAGTGTAAATTGTCATAAAGCTAAATTATTTAATTTAAAGAAATGTACTTTTTTTCTGAAGTAATATCCTTCATATAATTTTTATGTTAAACTATCCTTTATTCATGAAATTTGTGATAGTAAATGGCATTTAAAAAATACCATTATTTGGAAATAAAATGTTGACAAGATTATATCCAATATGAAAGTCTGGAGAGATAGTAAGACATTGGGACTGTTTGGCTGGGGCTGTTTCTTCCATCACTGGTCATTTCCTTGGTGGGTCCCAAGCCAGAGCAGAAGGTGCAGGGTCACAGAACCTGGCCACACAATCTTGCAAAGACCTGTGCAGCTCTCAGAGACAGTAAGACTCTGGGGCTGATTGGCTGGGTCTTTCACCACCTACCAGGCCCTCTGCAGATCCCAGAGCCAAAATAGAAGGAGCAGGGTCACAGAGTCTCTCCCACATTTTCTTGCAAGGATCTATGCAACTCCCCGAGACAATAAGGCATTGGGGCTATTTTCTGGGTGTTTTACCACCAGCTATGCCCTTTAAGGGTCTCAGAGCCAGAGAGGAGCTATTTTGTCAGGCATGCACATCGCATATGATGCATTATAACATTACCTATTTCCTTAAGGTTAGTCTTCTCAAGTCAGCTTTGTAATTTAAAAAAAATTATAATTAAAAAAATTATATATAAGAGGTAAACTGACATGAAGCTAAAGAATACCACAGAGAAGTTTACAAACATACAGCCCCAGAAACCTAGCCCCAAAAGATAGGGAAAAAACAAGTGCCTCACCAGATGCCTAGAAAACAAACCAGAGCCTCAAGAAATAGAAAATCAGGAAGTATATCACCCTCAAAAGAACACAGCAATACCTCACCGATTATGGATAAAAACACAAGAAATCCCAGAAGTGAGAGAACTAGAACTCCGAATATTAATCATAGCAAAACTCAATGAGGTGCAAGAGAAAATGGACAAGATTATCTTTCATATGAGAAAAAAAAATTCTCAGATAAACAAAATCTGAAGGAATTTACCAACTCCCGACCAGCTCTTCAAGAAGTTCTGAAGCAAGTGCTATACCAGGAAAACTAAAAAGTCAGACGGACAATTATAAGAGAACAAAAATCAACCAAGAATATGGCTCACTTAATGATAGGAATAGGTAGAGAGAGAGAGGGAGAGAGAAAGGGAAATTGAGAAAGTAAGCCACCAGGTGCAGGACTCAAACCACTGTCAGTCATGTGAGAATCCAGTACCTTTAACCACCACACCACCTGCTGGCCCCAATGTAGATACTTTTGAAGTTATAAAATACTTTGCACTTGATTTAATTCTATTAAACAATCCAAGTCTAGTATTAGTTCAATATTAAGCACAGCTTTATGCTCACACTACGGGGTATGCAGCAAAATACATTTTAGTTGACATTAAAATTAAATCAAATTGATTTTCCATCCCATTCTCTTGTCTTTATTTTTGGAACTCTCCCTCATCCACCAACTATCCACTGTTTTTGGTATACCTACCCCTATCTAAAATTCTCCATTGTCCTGGAAACTTAACCATGTAGATAAAAGACTACCTTCTTTTATACGTGGCAGTGGGAAGACTAAAGGACAGCACAATTGCAACAAGGACAATGACTAGAGAGGAAAACAGGATTTCATTTTTCTGGTTCTGCCAAGGACATGTTCAAGAACACAACGATAATCTTTATGAAATATAAGACTTTTGCTCCCAGGCAATCCCATGAAGCTGAATAAATGCATTTCTTAAAAAATGGAAGACTGAACTCAATTACACAATTTGTCCTGTAAATGGCATGTTCAAGGGTCACATGATTATATTTGAATTTGTATTTCTTTGTACAGAGAAGAGTGAGAAAATTTGATAATAAAGTGTAATTTTTCATAAAGCTAAATTATTTAATTTAAAGAAATGTACTTTTTTTCTGAAGTAATATCCTTCATATAATTTTTATGTTAAACTATCCTTTATTCATGAAATTTGTGATAGTAAATGGCATTTAAAAAATACCATTATTTGGAAATAAAATGTTGACAAGATTATATAAAATATGAAAGTCTGGAGAGATAGTAAGACATTGGGACTGTTTGGCTGGGGCTGTTTCTTCCATCACTGGTCATTTCCTTGGTGGGTCCCAAGCCAGAGCAGAAGGTGCAGGGTCACAGAACCTGGCCACACAATCTTGCAAAGACCTGTGCAGCTCTCAGAGACAGTAAGACTCTGGGGCTGATTGGCTGGGTCTTTCACCACCTACCAGGCCCTCTGCAGATCCCAGAGCCAAAATAGAAGGAGCAGGGTCACAGAGTCTCTCCCACATTTTCTTGCAAGGATCTATGCAACTCCCCGAGACAATAAGGCATTGGGGCTATTTTCTGGGTGTTTTACCACCAGCTATGCCCTTTAAGGGTCTCAGAGCCAGAGAGGAGCTATTTTGTCAGGCATGCACATCGCATATGATGCATTATAACATTACCTATTTCCTTAAGGTTAGTCTTCTCAAGTCAGCTTTGTAATTTAAAAAAAATTATAATTAAAAAAATTATATATAAGAGGTAAACTGACATGAAGCTAAAGAATACCACAGAAAAGTTTACAAACATACAGCCCCAGAAACCTAGCCCCAAAAGATAGGGAAAAAACAAGTGCCTCACCAGATGCCTAGAAAACAAACCAGAGCCTCAAGAAATAGAAAATCAGGAAGTATATAACCCTCAAAAGAACACAGCAATACCTCACCGATTATGGATAAAAACACAAGAAATCCCAGAAGTGAGAGAACTAGAACTCCGAATATTAATCATAGCAAAACTCAATGAGGTGCAAGAGAAAATGGACAAGATTATCTTTCATATGAGAAAAAAAAATTCTCAGATAAACAAAATCTGAAGGAATTTACCAACTCCCGACCAGCTCTTCAAGAAGTTCTGAAGCAAGTGCTATACCAGGAAAACTAAAAAGTCAGACGGACAATTATAAGAGAACAAAAATCAACCAAGAATATGGCTCACTTAATGATAGGAATAGGTCTGGAAATATCGATAAGGATATTGAATGTCAATGGATTAAATTCTAAAATTAAGAGACACAGACTGATTGAATGGATACAAAATAGAAATCCTCTATCTGTTGCCTACAAGAAATGCACCTTATGAATAAAGACATAAATAGACTAAAAGTGAAAGGCTGGAAGCAGATATTCCATTCAAATGGGAATCAAAAAGGGGCTGTAGTAGCAATATTGATTTCAGGCAAAAGAGAATTCAAGACAAAGACTGTAAGAGACAAAGAAGGGCATTACATAATAGTAAATGGGGCAATCCAACACGAAGACATAATGCTTATAAATATCTATGCACCCAACTCAGGAACACCTAAATATGTGAAGGAAAGATGGCTAGAGCTAAAAGGAGAGATAGGGAGAAACACTATAATTGTTGGGGATCTCAACATCCTATTATCTCCTTCAGACAGATCTTCTAGGCAAAAAATAAATAGAGAGATACAGTATATAAATGATATTATAAGTAGAATAGGCTCAATAGATATCTATAGAACTTTCCACCTTAAGTTCACAAAATATACATTTTTCTCACCCCAGCATGGAACCTTTTCAAAGATTGACCATATGAGGACCAGCAGTTGGTGTAATGGCTATGTCACTGGACTGCCATGTAGTCGACCATAATTATTTGACTCCCGGACCAGGTGGCTTAAACTCATGCCGGGTACGTGAGCGTCTTTGTCCAAGATCCGGAGAAGAGAATGGAGGAGAAGGGATTGTGGCATGGCCAACCCCCTGGGGGGTGATTTCTTGCTTTCTGTCTCTCTGTCTCTGTCTTTCTGGTGAGTGCACAAGCCCTATAGTAAAAACCTCTTAAAAAAAACAAACAAACAAACAAAAACAAAACAAAACAAAAAAAACAACAAAGATTGACCATGTGTTAGGACACAAATCAAGAGTGAATGACTTATTAACTACTGGATAAATTAACTCTGAAATCAAAAAATATATGGAAACAGAGCGCACGTGCCCTATAGCAAAAACCTCTCAAAAAAAAAAAAAGTATGGAAACAAATGACAATGAGTACACAAGTTTCCATAAGGTATGGGACATGGCAAAAGCAGTCATAAGAGGGAAGTTCATAGCAATTAGTGCACATAAGAAAAAGATGGAAAGGTGGCAAATAGACAACTTAACATCATGTCTCAGGGAATTGGAAAAACAACAATAAAAAAATCCCTAAAAATGCCAGGTAAAAAGAAATAATAAATGTTTGAGCAGAAATAAATGAAATAGAAAATAAACCAACCATACAGAAAATAAATGAAAGCAAAAGCTGGTTCTTTGAAAAGATAAACAAGATTGACACACCAAGAAGAAGACTGATAAAAAAGAAAAAAAAAGAAAGAAACCAGATAAATCAAATGCATAATGAAACAGGCAACATTACAACAGACATATAGAAATACAAAATATCATTGAAGGATACTATGAGCAACTGTATGCCAACAAACAAGATAACTTGGAAGAGATGAACAAATTCCAGAATGCATATAACCAACCAAGATTGAATCAGGAGGACGTAGAAAACCTGAATAGACTCATAACAAGCCAGGAGATTAAATCAGTAATAAATAACCTCCCGACAAAGAAAAGCCCAGGTCCAGATGACTTCACTTCTGAATTCTACAAAACCTTTAAAGAAGAGTTAATCCCTATCCTACTCAAATGATTTCTAAAGATTCAAAAGGAAGGAAACCTTCCAAATTCATTTCATGAAGCCTCCATCATCCTCATTCCCAAAACAGATAGGGACATGACAAAAAAGGAAAACTACAGACCAATATTGTTGATGAATATACGTGCAAAAATTCTCAACAAGATATTTGCAAATCATATCCAACGACATATAACAAAGATTATTCACCCCAACAAGGTACGCTTTATCCCAGGGATGCAAGGGCGGTTCAACATATGCAAGATCATAAATGTAATACACCATATTAACAGAAAGAAAGATAAAAACCACAAAATTATTTCAATTGATGCAGAGAAAATATTTAATAAAATACAACATCCTTTCATGATTAAGACCCTCAGTAATATTGGTATAGAGGGGTAATTTCTCAATATAATAAAAGCTATTTATGAAAAAATTACAGCTAACATTATACTGAATGGGGAAAAGCTGAAAGGTTTTCCACTCCAAAATGGGACTAGGCATGGCTGCCCACTTTCTCCAGTGCTTTTTAATATAGTGCTGGAGTCCAGTGACATAGCCCTTATGCTAACTGCTGGTCCCATCGATTCCAGACAAATTCTATGATTGTCTTTCCTAGGTCTGTGAAGAATATCTCTGGTATTTTCATCAGAATTGCTAATTTTGATCAGTCTTAGCTAATGCAATCAGAAAAGAGAACAATATAAAAGACATTCAAATAGGCAAAGAAGAATTGAAAATATCTTTATTCACAGATAACATGATGGTATACTTAGAAGACCCAAAGGTCTCCTTGAACATACTTCTCTAAGTAATAACTGAATACAGTAAAGTGGCAGGATACAAAATTAACATCCAAAAATCTATAGAGTTTATATATATGAATAACAAGTTGAACGAAGTAGAGCTGAAGAAAGGAATTTCTTTCATCGTTGCCACAAAATGTATAAAATACCTAGGGATAAACCTAATTAAGGAAGTCAAAAACCTTTATAAGAAAACTATAAAAATCTTTAAAAAGATAATGAAAGTGACATAAAAAAGTGGAAGGACTTCCCATGTTCCTGGATTGGAAGAATTAACATAATCAAAATGGCAATTCTACCCAAATTAATCGACACATTTAATGCGATGCTGATCAAAAATACCAGAGATATTCTTCACAGACCTAGGAAAGACAATCATAGAATTTGTCTGGAATCGATGGGACCAGCAGTTAGCATAAGGGCTATGTCGCTGGACTCCCATGTAGTTGACCACAGTTCAAGTCCTGGACCTGGTGGCTTAAATTCACACCGGACGCGTGTGTGCGTGTGTGCCCAATATCCCAACAGCAGAATAGAGGAGAAGGGATAAAAAAAAAAAAAAGAAAAGAAAAGAAAGAAAAAGAATTAGTCTGGAATCATAAAAGACCTTGTATTGCAAAAGCAATCCTACGCAAGAAGAATAGAGTGGGAGGCATATCACTCCCTGATCCCAAGATATATTATAAAGCTGTAATCATCAAAACAGCATAGTATTGGCACAAAAACAGACATTTGGACCAATGGAATAGAATAGAGACACCAGAAATAACCCCCAAGCTACACTGTTGGTAGGAATGTAAACTGGTTCAGCCACTGTGGAGAGCAATATGGAGGTTCCTCAAAAATTTACAAATAGAACTACCATTTGATCCAGCAATCCCACTTCTGGGTATCTACCCAAAGGACAGGAGAATGCTCATTCAGAAAAGTGCTTGCACATCAATGTTTATTGCAGTTTTATTATGATCAATAAGACATGGAACCAAATCAAATGCCCACAAACTGATGAATGGATTGAAAAAGCGTGGCACATATACTCTATGGAATACTACTCAGCCATAAAAGATAACAAGACCCTGGCATTTGATAGAAAGTGGTCGGATATGGAGAATCTATTGCTGAGTGAAGTAAGTCAGGATATGAAAGAAAGATATTGTATGTATCCACTTAATATATACCGACTATCCATACTTTATGGTAGAGATTGAAATATTGGAAGACATAGAAGCAGTGAAAATAGTTAGCAATGATAAGACAGTGTGGAACGGGGTGGGAGAAGAGAGAGTATGGAGAAGGATAGCAAGAGAACAAATAGAGAGGCATGACATTAGTGGGACACAGATATGATTTATTACCTGTTGATGATGACATGTATAGTATTCTCAACTGGATTGGTCTGAGAAGTATTTCATGATGGGTAAAGTTGTTTTACAAGCAAAATAATAAATAGTGATTGAATGTTTGAAAAAATAATTGGAATAATAATAATAATCTAGAAAAAAATGAAAAGCTATTGAATGATGATGATGGGTATTTTAATGTCTTTGTATTGACTGATATGAATGGTATTCCTTCTGGAAAAACAAATGTAATACACTGTAAAATTTTAAGTGATTCAATGTAATATAAACAATATTATGACAATAATAAAAAAATTTTAAGAAAACTTTTAAAGAAGAGCTAATCTCCATTCTGCTCAAACTACTTCTAAAGATCCAAAAGGAAGTAATTCTCCCAAATTCATTCTATGAAGCCTCTATCTCCTTCATCCTCCACAGAAACAAGGCCATAACAAAAACTACGAAAAAAAAAGAAACCTACAGAGTATCCCTGATAAGTACAGATGCAAAGATGCAAAGATTCTAAACAAGATACTAGCAAGTCATAACCAATCACATATTAAAATGATTATACCACAACCAGGTAGGCTTTATTCCACGGTTGCAAGGATGGTTCACTATACACAAAACTATAAATGTAATCCATCATATTAACAGAAGAAAAGGTTAAAAAAATGATAATATCAATCAATGCAGAAAAAAACATTTACTAAACTGCAATATCCTTTCATGATTAAGACTCTCTGCAAAATCAGCATAGAATGGACATTTCTCAACAAATAAAAGTTGTATGCAAAAACCTATACCTAGCATCATACTGAATAGGGAAATGCTGAAAGCTGGCATAAGGCAAGGCACATATTTTTCTCCACTCCTTTTCAATATAGTACTGGAAGTCCTAGCCAATTCAATCAAAAAAAAGAGAGTCAAAATAAAAGACATTCAAATAGGAAAAGAAGTGAAATTATCTCTACTTGCAGGTAACACAGTTATACAAATATACAGCCCAAAACACTCCACAAATAATTCATGGAAGTGATAACTAAATACAGTAAAGTGGTAGAATACAATATCAACACACAAAAATCTATACTATTTCTATACACCAACAATGAACAGACTGAGGTATAATTAAAGAAAGCAATCCTATTTACAATAGCCACAAAATAATATAAGACACCTAAGAATAAACCTAACTAAAGAAGTCAAAGACCTCTACAAAGAAAACAATGAAAACGTTTTATAAAAAATTTAAAATGACACAAAAATTATAAGAAATTTAAAATTACACAAAAATAGTTAAAAGACATCCTATGTTCTGACTTGGAATAACTAATATAATGCAAATTTCAATTCTACCCAAATCAATTTACAAATTTAATGCAATTCTGATCAAATTACCAAAGATATTCATCACAAAAATAAGAAAAATGATTATAAAATTTGTCTGGAATCATAAATAGCCCCAAGTTGCCAAAGTAATATTGTGAAAAAAGAATAAAGTAGGGTCACTCCCTGGCTCCAAAATATATTACAAAGCAATGATAATCAAAACAGCATGGTGCTGGCACAAAAACAGTCATGTAGACCAATGGAACAGAATAGAGACCACAGAAATAAACCCCAAAACATATAGACAACTGATTTTTAACAAAGGTAGCAAGACAATTGTATGAGGAAAATAAAATCTTTTCAGCAACTGACGCTGAAAAAACTGGATATCCACCTGTAGAAAAATTAAATTGGACCCCCATCTCTCATAATTAACAAAAATCAACTCAAAATGGATTAAAAATGTAAACATAAGACCCAAAGTATAAAACTGCTGGTGGAAAACTCTTGGAGACATCAGAGTATATTTTAGATAAGACCCCCAAAGAATAAGCAATAATCCCAGAAACAGAGAAGTGGGATTGCATCAGGTTCTTCTGCACAGCAAAAGAAACAATGATTAGAGTGAAGAGACAACCCTCAGAATGGCGAATATATTTGCAAACTCTCCCTCAGATATGGAACTGATAGCCAGAATATACAGGGAACTCAAACAGCTTAATCCCCCTAAAAATAATCCTATTAAATGATTGACAAATGAGCTGAACAGCCAACTCTTCAAGGAAGACATATGAACAGTTAAAAAGCACATGAAAAAATGCTTAATATTCTTTATAATAAGGGAGATGCAAATCAAAACCGCAATGAGATACCAAATATACACAGTCAGAATAACTAATATTAAAAAAATAATAATAATGATAAGTGCTGGTGAGGCCACAGTGTAAAAGGAAGTCTCCTACAGTTATGTTGGGAATATCAACTAGTTCCGCCACTGTGGAGAACAATTTGGAGGTTCCTCAAAACCTACACATAGAACTACCATATGATCCACTTTTCAGTATCTACCTAAAGGATAGGAATACACTCAGAAAAATACTTGTACATCAAGGTTTATTGTGTCATTATTCACAATTGCTAAGACATGGACTCAATCCAAATGTCCAAGAACAGATGGATGTATTGAAAAAGTGTAGCACATATACACTATGAAATATTACTCAGCCATAAAAAGAGACCTTGGCACGTGATAGAAAGTGGATGAATATGGAAGATTTAATGGAAACCAAAGCAAGACAGACTATGAAGGAGAGCATTACATGTTCCCACCTAATATATACCAAATGTTTGCACTCAATGACAGAAACTAAAACACTGTAAGATATAAAAGCATGGAGATCAACCATGGATACTAGAGACAGTGCAGGAGGAAGGTGGGCAATTGGTGGTAGGCAGGAGAGGAAAAAAGCAAACATTTAAGGGACACAAACATGGACAATTATCTGTTGATGATAATATGTATGGTAATGTAACTGGACTGATATGCAGTGTATTTATGCTGGGAAGAATACATTCTGTATACTGTGAAGATGTACAGTGATTAAATGTAAAAACAATAAGAATAGTTTTAAAATTTTTAAAAAGTGAGAAAGTTGAGGGTGAAAGATAAGAAAAAAAGAGTATAAAAGTCTGGGAACTCTGGTCCATGTCTTACCACTTTGATCAAGAAAAAATACATAGAGACACACACAAAGACACACCAAACACTCAATGAGAAGGAATTTGGTTAACATTGTGAAAGCAAGATGAATTGGTCAATAGAGACTTTTGTCCACTTATGAAGGCATTAAACAAAGATAAGTTTTTCTTAACTTTAACTATTGGACAACAATAAAAATTTTTAACCCAGGTTATGACTTCATAAACACAGATCATGATGTAGCCCTAAAAATCATCTCTCTTCTGTTACTTGGTTACAAACTCCTCAGATGAATTGCATTGTGTTGTGGATGTTTAAAAAGACAAAAATATATGCCCTGAAACAAGCACTACAATTACAAAAAAAGAGATATAAAAGCCAACCAGAGCAATAAACTGAATTGCTAAAATATTCAATTAATACAAAGTAAATCAGAGAAAGACAGAAATAGCAGAAGAGATAAAAAAGAAATACCAATAATGGGTCTAACCCAATTCATATCAATAATCACATTAAATTCATTGATCCAAATACATGATTAACAGTTAAAGATGATCAGATTAGATAAATAAGGCAAAACCTAATTTAGGGTGACTAATTGGATTCTACCATAAATATAAATACACATATACATTAAAAGTAACAGGATGGCTTATTTATTTTCTGGAGCTGCTATAACAGTGTACCAGCATTTAAGTGGCTTAAAACAACAATTTTATCTCATAGCTCTGGGACTAGAATTCTCTGGAACTAGAATTCTCTGGGACATGGCCGGGCCATGTTTCTTTTGAATCTCTAGGTAGAATCCTTCATTGCATCTTCCTAGCTTCTGGAAATCTTTGACATTCCTTGGTTTGTAGCTACATCAATTCAATCTTTTTCTCTGTTTACATGGCATTCTCCCTACATCTGCACTGTCACATCAATTTCCCTCTGTGTGTAATAGTCTCTTTATTGGAATTTTACTTAAAAATAACGAAAACAAAAACAAAACTCCATCATACTGGATTGAGGCCTATCCCGGTAGCATTTTAACCCAGTAAAAAGCTTATTTCCAAATAAGGTCATACTTGGAGTTTCTGGGCATTGAGATCTCAACATGTCTTTTTTGGGGGGTTACAATTCAATTCATAAAAGATGGAAAAATTATATACTATACTAACATTAACCAAAAGGAAGATGAAGTAGCTATAATAATATCACCCACAGTAGATTTCAGAAAAACAGAATATTATCAAAGAAGAAGATCATTTCATAAAGTAAAAGTCATCAGTCTATCAAAGAGAAATAATCCTAAACTTTTATGGACTCAACAACAATAATAATAATGGATATCAAAATGAATATAACAAAAAAAGGATAGAATAGTAAGGAGAAATAGACAAATCTGTAATTATAGTTTACAATGTTTCTTGATTATTGATAGAATAAGTACAGATAATCAGCAAAGATATAGTAGATGAACAACACTGTCAACCATCTTGACCCTATTGACATTCATAGGCTACATCACCAACAGTTGTATATGCATTATTTTTCAAATATACATGGGCATTGACCAAGACAGACCATAAAACAAGTTTCAATGAAATTCAAAGATTTCAAATCAGGTAAATTATGCTCTCTGGAAAATTTTGAATCCAAATGCCACTAATTTAATTACCATACTTTATTTATTTATTTATTTTTGAGAGAGAGAGAAAGAGAAAGTGAGAAATCAAATCCCCCCCCCAGGAGCTATGGTCATGCTGCAATTCCTTCTCCATTCTCCTCTCAGGATTTTAAACACACACACAGACATTCCTGACTTAAACTGTAGCTGACCACTTAGGAGTCCAGAGAATTAACCACTATACTACCTGATGGTCCCATTACCACACTTCTATACAACCTATGGACAAACGTTGAAATCAAAAGTTACATTAGAATGTATTGTGGGGCCAGCAGGTGGCATGGTGGTTAAGGTGCTGGATTTCACATGGCCAACTACATGGTTCACATTCCAGACCTAGTGACTTGAAGACATGCACAGTGTGTGTGCATGTGTGCCCAAAATCTGGAGAGGAGACTGAAGAAGGTATCACAGTGTGGCCATCTCCCTTGGAGATACTTTCTCACTTTTTCTCTCTTTCTTTCTGGCAAGTACATGCATCCTAAAGCCAAAATAAAAAAGAGATTGTGAATTCAATGAAAACAAAACATACCAATATTTGTGGGACACCACTAGATCACTGTTTAAGGGAAAATACATAGCACTGCATTTCCATGATTCACAGCTACCTGAAAGTGGGTGGATCTTGTGTTGAAACCTTGTTGGGGGTTCTGTATCTCACTGTGTGTCTGTCTGTTTCACACATATGGAATAAATAAACAAAGTTCTTAAAAAATGCAATCCTGTCATTTGAGGTAACATACATAAGCCTGGAGGACGTTATGTTAACTGAAATAAACCAAGCACAGAAAGAGAAATACTTTATTTTCTCACTTCTATGTGGATGTTGAAAAGGATTACCTTGCAGAAGTAGAGAGTTGAAGAATGACTCCTAGAAACTGGGAAGAATAGGAGGAGGCTGGAAGCACATGGGGAGGTGGAGTACAAAGATATTGGTTAAACACATCATCCACATATCTTTTAAAAAATTAAATATATTCCTGCCATATGGTTAAGACATTCCACTCCTAGGTTTTTCTTTAAAAGCGATGAAAGTGTATGTTCATACAAAGATTTGTACAGACATTTCTACGGGTTTTTTTGTAATCTTTTTTTTTGAGAGATAATTGCTATAGGGTGCGTGTGCTCGTCAGAGAGAGACAGAGAGACAGAAAGCGAGAAATCAACCCCCAGTGGGGATGGCCACACCACAATCCCTTCTCCTTCATCTCCTCTTGGGATCTTGGGCATGAACGCACTTGCACCCGGCATGTTTAAGCCACCGGGTCTGGGACTCGAACTACAGTCAACTACGTGGAAGTTCAGCGACATAGTCGTTATGCCAACTGCTGGTACCATGTAATTTTTTTTTGAGAGGTTTTTGCTATAGGGCGTGTGTGCTCGCCAGACAAACAGAGAGAGACATAGAGACAGAAAGTGAGAAATCACCCCCCAGGGGGGGATGGTCATACCACAATCCCTCCTCCTCCATTCTCCTCTCAGGATCTTGGGCACGCACGCACACGCGCCCGCTGTGAGTTTTAAGTCACCGGGTCCAGGACGCGAACCGCGGTCGACTACGTGGGAGTCCAGCAACATAGCCATTACACTAAGTGCTGGTTCCTGGTACCATGTAATCTTGAAACAAGAAGTAACTCAAATCTTCCATTATTGGATAAACAAACTGGGGAATACATTTTAAAATACCATGCAAAAAATACTACTCAGCAATACGAATGAATGAACTATAGATGCAGATTATGAAATGGATGAACTCAAAGTAATTGTGCTTATTGAAAGGAGGTATACGAAAATGAATAAAGGATGTACAATTCCATTAATTTAACAATCTAAAAAATGCACTACTGTTTAATCACTGAAAGCAGGCCAGTGGTTACCTCTGAACATTGTAATGTGAGGATTGCTGATGGATACTAAAAGGAAACCCTTTTGGATGGGTGCATATATTTATCACATTGATTGTGGTGATGATTTTGTCATTGTAAATATATGTTGATATCATCAAATAGTCCATTTCAAATATGTACAGTTTATTTTATATTAGTTATACCTCAGTAAAGCTGTTCAAAAACAATAAAGATCATAGTCAACATTTATAACAGCTTTTCAAGTGATTCTAATACATAAGTAGGGATAAGAACCAATGAGAAGATCCAGCAGATGGAGTAATGTTTATGTCACTGGACTCCCATGTAGTTGACCACAGTTTGAGTCCCAGACCCCGCAGCTTAAAATTTATGGCAGCTGCGTATGCGTGCATGCCCAAGGTCCCAAGAGAATGGAGAAGGGATAGCAGCATGGCCATCCCCCATGGAGGTGATTTCTCGCTTTCTGTCTCTCTGTCTCTCCAGTGAGTGTGTGCACCATATAGCAGAAATCTCTCTCTCTTAAAAAAAAACGCAAACAAACGAAATGATCTACTTATCTCACTCCAAAAGTTACTACAGTTGACTTATCAAACCATCTGCAAAAAATCGTTCCTTTTTTGTTTTGTTTCTTTTAATGCACTATTTGCTTAAGAAGAGTTATTCTAATTTTCAGTTCAGTTAGATAAGGATCCAGTTTGACAACAGGTACAGTAAATATATAAACATAAAAATTTTCATATCATATAATATCTGAGGGCTGGGGCCAGCAGGTGGCATAGTGGTTAAGACACAGTTTCGACATGGCTGATGGTGGTTTGCATTCCAGACTAAGAGGCTTGCTTTCTCACTTTCTCTCTCTCTTTCTCTCCATCTCTCTCTGTTGAGTGTGCATGCAATATAGCAAGTTAAAAAAAATACATATAATTAAATAAATAATTCTTTTTAAAAAAAATCTCAGGGCCTGCAGGTGGCAGGGTGGCTAAGGGACTAGATACCACATGACTGAGTACAAGGTTAGAGTCCTGTACCTGGCAGCTTGAAACACATTCTGGGCACCTGTGCATGTGTGCCCAAAATCCCAAGAGGAGAATGGAGGAGAAGAGACTGCGGTGTGGTCATCCACATCTCACTTTCTCACTCTCTCTGTCTCTCCTTGTGTCTCTCCAGTGAGCAAATGCATCCTATGGCAAACATCTAAAAGAAATAAAATAAGATTAATTAATTAATTAATTATTGCAAAAACTAGAATGGATGTACTTTTCATTTTAGAAAGTATCTGACTACCTTAAAATTTATTGATATGAAGAGTAGCATCTGTTCTACATGTCTTAAAACTTATTTTAGGATATTTTTATCATTTAAGTATTTTGGATTCTTGGTAAATGCAATTTTACTATATCAGGCTTGGAATGTGTTATTATATAATATTATATATAACAAGTATTATATATTATATAATATTTATATATGTATTATCTTCAAGCTTGAAGATAGCATTCGTCATAAATTCACAAACACACACACACCTGTTTTATTTGCACTGTTTGTAGATTTCACTGAAACAAAGGTTTTAGAACTTCATGACTTTCTCCTGTCTCTAAAGATGATTGAAAATTTTCTGTTTCTGTGACTGTCATTCAGCATACACATATCCAGCATCTGACCAGCAATGTGAGTCTTGACAGCTCCTGCCAAGGTAGTAGTATTGCTTGTAATTGCTCTCAGCTGGGCTTTCAATTCCCTGCGACAGGCAGGAACATCAACAAGGTCAACTCATTTATCTGCAGTGGCAGTGGCACTAGCCTACTACGAGAGTACATGAGAACACAGGCTTTAAAAATATATTTTTAAAAATCATGTCTTTAGAAAAAAGACTCTAATAAAGTTAAGTAAGACATAAAAACTGAAGTCTCAGTTTGTTTCAAAAAATTTTAAACTTTTACCTACAATTAGAATATATCAGCTTAACAAACATTGAAATGGAAATTATTTAAATAGATTTTTCTAAAAGAAGGAGCAACATAGTACATAGTACAACGATTAAGAGCATGGACTTTCACTAATTTTATTCAACTATTAATGAGATAAGCATTGCTAATACCACAGTAGTAGTAGGATCCAAAGGAGATATAACATTTTAAGTGATTAGGACAGGACCTGGAACATAGTCATCATTCTGTATATTGAAGCTATAAGAAGTTAGTTTAGGGATAGTAGTAAAACTACAGATTGCCTTTACACCCAGAGACTCAAGCAAGGTATCCTGATGTCAAGTTTTATTTAACTCAAAAGCATTTAAAACTATATTTTATTGAAGTATATTTTGTAGAAAAATACAAAAGTAACTGGGACCAGCAGTTACCGTAATGGCTATGTCGCTGAACTCCCATGTAGCCAACCGCGGTTCAAGTCCCGGCCCCGGTGGCTTAAACTCACGCCGGGCGCGTGTGCGTGCGTGCCCAAGATCCCGAGAGGAGAATGGAGGAAAAGGGATTGTGGCGTGACCATGCCCCCTGGGGGGTGATTTCTCTCTTTCTGTCTCTATGTCTCTCTCTGTCTGTCTGGCGAGCGCACGCGTCCTACAGTGAAAATCTTTCAAAAAAAAAACTGTTTTACATAAAAGAATACAGCATACATCAGTGGATAGATCTGGTTTTACTATATTTTTTCAACACTGAGCCCTAGGCTGCCATTTCAAACTACCTTGATAAACCTAACACTATGTTTATCCTGGATCATTGCTCAGAAGACTGGTTACCACGATGTCAGTTCAATTAGCAGCATGAAGAGTCACTATCTTCATGAACAATTGAATCAAATGCCATGCAGAAATATCCTGTATTTGGGACCAGCAGTTAGTGTAATGGCTATGTTGATGGACTCCCATGTAGTCGACTGCAGTTCGCGTCCTGGACCTGGTGGCTTAAAACTCATGCCGGGCGCATGTGCGAGAGGAGAATGGAGGAGAAGGGATTGCGGCGTGGCCATCCCTCCGGGGGGTGATTTCTCGCTTTCTGTCTCTCTGTCTCTCTCTCTCTGTCTGGCGAGCTCACGTGCCCTATAGCGAAAACCTCTCCAAAAAAAAAAAAAAAGAAATATCCTGTATTGGACAATACAAATACAATTGTTCTGAGATCGAAGATGTCTGAGGTTCTCATTAGCTTTGACTGAATTATGAAAACATATATATATATTGCACAAAAGCAATAATTCTGATCATTAACAGTGAAGATTTTCATCCACAGTATTCTCTTTTTAAAGAATTTTTTATTTTATTTATTCTTCTTCTTTGATTTGACCAGACACACAGAGAGAGAGAGAGAGAGAGTGAGAGAGAAAGAGAGAGAGAGAGAGAGAGAAAGCCACCAGGTCTGGGACTCAAACCAGTCAGCCATGTGGGAGTCCAGTGCCTTAACCACCACGCCACCTGCCA
>NW_006209397.1:1532572-1555856 GCF_000334495.1 Tupaia belangeri chinensis | reverse complement strand
TTATTATATAATATTATATATAACAAGTATTATATATTATATAATATTTATATATGTATTATCTTCAAGCTTGAAGATAGCATTCGTCATAAATTCACAAACACACACACACCTGTTTTATTTGCACTGTTTGTAGATTTCACTGAAACAAAGGTTTTAGAACTTCATGACTTTCTCCTGTCTCTAAAGATGATTGAAAATTTTCTGTTTCTGTGACTGTCATTCAGCATACACATATCCAGCATCTGACCAGCAATGTGAGTCTTGACAGCTCCTGCCAAGGTAGTAGTATTGCTTGTAATTGCTCTCAGCTGGGCTTTCAATTCCCTGCGACAGGCAGGAACATCAACAAGGTCAACTCATTTATCTGCAGTGGCAGTGGCACTAGCCTACTACGAGAGTACATGAGAACACAGGCTTTAAAAATATATTTTTAAAAATCATGTCTTTAGAAAAAAGACTCTAATAAAGTTAAGTAAGACATAAAAACTGAAGTCTCAGTTTGTTTCAAAAAATTTTAAACTTTTACCTACAATTAGAATATATCAGCTTAACAAACATTGAAATGGAAATTATTTAAATAGATTTTTCTAAAAGAAGGAGCAACATAGTACATAGTACAACGATTAAGAGCATGGACTTTCACTAATTTTATTCAACTATTAATGAGATAAGCATTGCTAATACCACAGTAGTAGTAGGATCCAAAGGAGATATAACATTTTAAGTGATTAGGACAGGACCTGGAACATAGTCATCATTCTGTATATTGAAGCTATAAGAAGTTAGTTTAGGGATAGTAGTAAAACTACAGATTGCCTTTACACCCAGAGACTCAAGCAAGGTATCCTGATGTCAAGTTTTATTTAACTCAAAAGCATTTAAAACTATATTTTATTGAAGTATATTTTGTAGAAAAATACAAAAGTAACTGGGACCAGCAGTTACCGTAATGGCTATGTCGCTGAACTCCCATGTAGCCAACCGCGGTTCAAGTCCCGGCCCCGGTGGCTTAAACTCACGCCGGGCGCGTGTGCGTGCGTGCCCAAGATCCCGAGAGGAGAATGGAGGAAAAGGGATTGTGGCGTGACCATGCCCCCTGGGGGGTGATTTCTCTCTTTCTGTCTCTATGTCTCTCTCTGTCTGTCTGGCGAGCGCACGCGTCCTACAGTGAAAATCTTTCAAAAAAAAAACTGTTTTACATAAAAGAATACAGCATACATCAGTGGATAGATCTGGTTTTACTATATTTTTTCAACACTGAGCCCTAGGCTGCCATTTCAAACTACCTTGATAAACCTAACACTATGTTTATCCTGGATCATTGCTCAGAAGACTGGTTACCACGATGTCAGTTCAATTAGCAGCATGAAGAGTCACTATCTTCATGAACAATTGAATCAAATGCCATGCAGAAATATCCTGTATTTGGGACCAGCAGTTAGTGTAATGGCTATGTTGATGGACTCCCATGTAGTCGACTGCAGTTCGCGTCCTGGACCTGGTGGCTTAAAACTCATGCCGGGCGGAGACAGGACAGTTTCCTAGGTCTTTCCAGGGCATTAGGTGATTCATTTTGGGGATGGAAGGAATCTGTCCCACATTGGCAATAAAATTGGTGATGCAAAAAAAAAAAAAAAAAAAAAAAAAAAAAAAAAAAAAAAAAAAAAAAAATATCCTGTATTGGACAATACAAATACAATTGTTCTGAGATCGAAGATGTCTGAGGTTCTCATTAGCTTTGACTGAATTATGAAAACATATATATATATTGCACAAAAGCAATAAATGTGATCATTAACAGTGAAGATTTTCATCCACAGTATTCTCTTTTTAAAGAATTTTTTATTTTATTTATTCTTCTTCTTTGATTTGACCAGACACACAGAGAGAGAGAGAGAGAGAGTGAGAGAGAAAGAGAGAGAGAGAGAGAGAGAAAGCCACCAGGTCTGGGACTCAAACCAGTCAGCCATGTGGGAGTCCAGTGCCTTAACCACCACGCCACCTGCCAGCCCCCATCCACAGTATTCTTAATGGTAGTTCAATTGATGTACACAACGCCATATGTTGTAAAAGTATTCATGTCAAATGTCTTCCTGGATTTTTACGTATTATCTGTAACAAATGTCAACATGACCATATTTGTAGATCCAGCCACTCAATGATAAGGCTCTCTCTATTCCACAGAATACGGGGAATTTGACTTTTGTCTAAAAATAGTCAAAATTCCTTCACAGGACCAGCAGATGGCATAATGGATATGTTGCTGGACGCTCACGTAGTTGACCATGCTTAGAGTCCCAGACCTGGTGGCTTAAAACTCACAATGGATGTGTATGTGTGCATACCCAAAATCCTGCGAGGAGAACTGACTGGACTCTTTTTAGTGTATTCTTTATTTGAAGTGGTGGCAGGCCTTCCACATGACCAATTTCTCCTAGAAAATGAAAATACAGGAAGGAAGCACAGGTCAACAATGTGGACAACATTTGGAAATTGTGTGAATACAGTCACATAGAAATAACTCCTCACGCTTCTTGGTATGTTGGGTTAGATATTTTAATTCACCAAATTATTTCACTAATACTTGGTGAACTCATGGTTTATAGGTACCATATCAACTGAGTCCTAAAATTTCATCTCTCAGTAAAATCCAGACGTAGAACATGCAAAGCAAATTTTGTAATGTAAAATAATATCCCTTGTCAATGGCTAAGTCTATATGGCAAATTTGTTTCTCTGTGAGCAATCTACTACAACTGTAAGAGAATCAGATAACATAGAAATTTGCATCTTTATCGTTTTGGAGTCTAAAAAAACTAACACAACAAGTATTTCACATTAGTTCAATGCTGACTTGGTTTAGTAAACATAGTGTCAATAAAAATTAGTGAAATTAACGGCACAGTAGAAGCAAAAATGATGTTCTGAAAAGCTCCCAATTACCTGCCATAATAATCATTAGAATGCAAAATGGTGCCCCAGAATCACTGTAACAGGTTGCAGTCTTTCTGAAGGCTCGCTCTACAAAGAGATGAAGTAATGATTAACATTATTTTGATTCTTTTAAAGAACTAAATCCATGAATACCATATTTAATACCATTCTATCACTTGAAATTTTATCCAATATTCTTCATAATAGAGCACAAACTACACATCCACTGCCTCACCATGTAAACAAGACCATTGATTAAACCAATATTTTATAAATGAGTAAAAACCAACTATCAGCCTTCTCATATACAGAGAAAATATTTATACTTTTATAACCAATTAGCTAGTTTTTTGGGAAATAAAAAACTTCTATTGGCTGAGTTGAAAGTATGAAAGTGATGAGTTCTTCCTAAATTAAATTTTGTCATCAAAACCCTGAATTCAAATAGCTCTTTCATGAATAGCTGTCTCTTATTTCTTTTCTTTTTTTTTGACAGGTTTTTGCTATAGGGCACACGCGCTCACCAGAAAGACAGAGACAGACAGAGAGATAGAAAGTGAGAAATCACTCCCCCCACCCCCCACAGGGGTATGGCCACGCTGCAATCCCTTTTCCTCCATTATCCTCTCAGGATCTTGGGCATGCAAGCACACGCCCTGTGTGAGTTTAAGCCACCAGGTCCATGACTCAAACCATGGTTGACTACATGAGAGTCCAGCAACATAGCCATTATGCCAATTGCTGGTCCTGAATAGCTGTCTTTGTGAGCATTCAATCCTTTCTTTCTTTGAGCTAAAATCTCTCCCTTTACAAATATTAAATAGATGCAAAAATCTAGTACCTGAACATGTTTATTCTTTTTTTTTAAACAATATATGAAGAACAGTCCAGATGTCATACAAGGAAAAATGTAGGTTATATCTAAGTTTAGAATATGCCCTGCCTCCAAAAAAGATACTGAAATTGGGAACAGCATTGTACATAGGACATTCAGAGTAAGTAGCATAAATGAGTTTAAGACTAAGATGAATATACACTTGGAATCAATACAGTTGGATATACTTGCTGAATAGCAAGATGCACCTGCTGAAAGGCAGCAGGATAACTAGGTTGATACTGGCTCTTTAAAACCATAAATTCCACGTTTCAGAGTAATATTTCATGGCTGGCAATTGGAACAGTGGTGGCACCATTGGATTGATTGGCACAGAACACGAGATTTTATTTGTCAACAAATGTGTTTCATGATTCATCATGGACTAACTGATTGATTGGATTCTTGCTGCATAGAAAAAATTGTCTAAGTCTATCACAGGAGATTTTGGAAATCTGTCAACAACATTGATTCATCACCATAGTCAGTTACTGGAAGAATGCAAAAATTTTCCTGGTGTTCATTGCTGCTTAGGACAGAGAAAGAGGTTAGTAAATGTACAATAAATGCAGAGTACAATCATCTCATTGATGGTTTATCTCTTTTGTTCTGGGTGTAAAATTCTTTGCCATGGTCCTTTTGTGTCCCATGACACATCCAATCACCAATGGATACCAAAACTCCATGGAAGCACAACTAAATAACCTTTACTATATCAAGATGACTTCAGCCTTACTCTTCTTGTGGCACATAAGAACAATTAACACTGTGATGCATAATAATGCTGGATTTGGAGTCAGGCAAACCTGAGTTAGAAAAAATACTGGTTTTGTTTCTAGGTATATCCATTTTGGAACAAATTTTTAAATCATTCTAAGATTTTCTTTCTTAATCTATAAATTATAAATGACAACTTTACTGGAAAGATTAAATTAAATAATACAAGAGCCACAGAACATTAGCTATTGAAGCCAGGCAGTGGTGCAGCAGTAATGCAACTGGACCCACATGAAAAAGGTCCTGAGTTTGTGACCCAGGACTCCCTGGAACATACTAGGCACATGCACGTGCCCATGGTCCAGGCCAGCTGAGACTGGAGGTGCATTCCAGTGTGAAGGTTGTGTTAGGGGAACGTCTTTCACTCTCTCTCTTCCCTTCCTCATTGAAAAGATGTACAAAAATAAAACTTAAAATATACATATTAGCTATGATTCCACAGTTTTGGTTACACAACAGAACCGCAATGGTCCATGGCTCTGTATAGATGATGATCTCCTAAACCAGTTAGCTGTCCCCAGCAGCACAAAAATAGTATTATGCAATTCCCAAACCCTATCTGAACGCCTTAGCCATTCCCTGACTCTCTGAGAAAGTAACTCTGGTGGTTATTTCTTCCCAAAACAAGGAGGCTACTGCTCATAGAAATTGAACAAACAGCTTGACTTCTTGGCCCTTCATGTTCCTATTTGAAGGTAAGTCAATTGATCCATCTGTCAACAACTCAGTAGTGAGAAAGTTCAAAAACCTTCTGATTTATTAAAGTGGTCTATAGAAACAGATCTTCTATGAACATCTGCAAAACACATGCTTGCTTAAGGTGCTGTCATTTGTGAAAACCTATGCAAAACAAACAAAACCTGGAGGGAGGGGAAATGGGGAAGATATTTGCAAGTGATTGAACTGCATAAACCCAGCACCAGGGAGCAGCAACAGCCCAGAGTGTTGCACAGCTGTTTTTTCAAAATTGTAGCAGACTACAATCTTATGCCTTTGAATTAAAGAATATGAATGCTTTTACTGCATCTTTACAACTTCTTTCTACCCTCGCTATTAAAGTAAGAACCAATCTTTCATTCTTATTTGGATAATGCCTTAGGATTGAACATTCAATGACTTTTCAAATGAATGAATGAATGAAACAAGACAAATAGGATGAGTAAAGTAGCAAAAATGAGTAAAGTAATAAGAAAAAAGGTTTTATTGTTGTTGAATAATTAAAACAATATCCATAAAATCAGTATGAACTGGTGAAGTTTTTCCAATTGTCTTTTTATCATCCCTAGATTGGTCAGCTCCCTCAGGATCTTAAAAAAATGAATAAGAGATCAATCTTCCGGTTTGCAGTTCTGCTGACCTGTCCATAGGCTCGTTTTGCTCCCTGTCTCCCAGGTTGTATGGGAGGCTTCAGCTCTGATAACTCAGAAGTGGCTCTTAGATTTGAACTCTGGTTGCTCCCAGCCCCAAAACTGCTTACTTGCCCATACAGTTTTCTTCTTGTTGTCATATTGAGTAAGTCCTAAATCATACCCCTGAAGCTGACTTGCAAACTCCTGAGAATATAGAGAGAATTCAGATGTGTACACACACTGACACACACAAACACACACATACACACAGCAATAAAAAATAAAATATCCATATGATTTTATGTATTAACCAAAATTTAAAAACAAATGAGTTTTGATAAGTTATTGGATTAGTTCTCTAGGATATCTAAACTCACTGGATATGTTACCAGCCCTCTTCTGACATCCACGCTGAATGGATATCAAATCACAATACCAGAGTAATTAGAATTCATTGAGTGTAAGTTTCTGTCTATGTCCTTGTGTTAAAAGAATATGGCTTCTAAAGGCATAGGAAACATTTGCTTCCTTGAAATTTGTCACAGAAAACTGCCTAAGACAGGCAATTTCTTTCCAGGAGGCTACAGGTATCATGATAACTCTGGGGGATTTTCTTGAATTACACACTGTCCACTCTATGTCCCAATGAAAATTTTGCCCTCCTTTTTTAAAGATATACCTTACTCTGAGAATTTTTTCTGAGACGGGAGAGATTGCTGGTGGGATTTTGACATATTCTTCTGGGATGTTGGGGGGTGGAAAACAGGTTGAGAGCAATTGACTTAGGACTGCTATGTATTCATTCAATCAACCAATATTTGTTGAATGCCTACAGTTTTTAAACAAAAAGTAAAAAACAGAGAAACATAGAAACAAAATTGCCATTACTTTCATAAGATATTAGAAAATGCCTCCCTTTCATCCCCATCCTCCTACATCCACCTCCAAAAAGTGAAGTCAAATTTTATGAGGTGATTAAAATGAGTAATTATGTAATTTATCCTTTGGCTGAAGTACACCATTTTACCATATTCCATTAAGGATTATTGAGTATTCCTTATTTAGTATTTCATATTTAGTTTGTGAATAGAGAAAAAATGAAAATAATTCATACTTTTGATAAATTTCTTGTAATATGATGGAATAAAAAGGAGATCCAAATAAAAATAGTTGTACTATATTTTAAAATTGAAAAATTATTATTTGTTTTATTCATCCTTAATCTTATGACATTGTTGTTTATATTCAAAATTCACGTTTTACATATAGTTTTATATGCAAAATGTTTTTCTAATCTGAGCATAAAACCATTCTATCTTAAAATAGCAAACTAACACTTCATATTGCTTATTTCACATTTCATAAGGTATACTTTCATTATCCCAGAAATTATGTTAAACATTATAATAAACATAGAATTCTTTAAGTACAGCATTAAACTAGCATGTACTTCTCTTGGTTTCTCTGAGAGAATTCCTGCCTTGCATACAATTAATGAAGTGGTTTCACTAATTACCAAAAGACTAAATTTCATCATACAGATATCTATTACGAACCTCACAGTCAATATATATTGAGGTTACAAAGCAGTGATAATTTATGCAACAAAAAGGATGAACAATATGATCATCAAATAAATAGACAATTTAGACTATATCTGGCTGCTTAATGGCTTTTATTTTAATTAGGTTACTGACATTTTCAAACTAATTTCTTTGTCTTCCTTTGTCTTTTTTATTGGTCTGTTTTTTCCAGAGCAACTGGGAATTGCTTACCAAGTTAGAGTTTGCTTCTTTCTTACTAGATATAACATAACCTCCTGTGAAAATTTGTCTTCTTTCAAAAACTCCAGTTTAACTAAACACTATACCAAAAAAAATGTCCTTTATATCACATAGGACAGATAACCTTGAAACACCCAATTCTGTTTCTAATTTTCACAGCTGGGAATACATGGGGAGAAATTTATGCCTCCATTTTTCTCACAGTTCAGAGTGATATAACACTTTCAAGAACTGCAATATGAGGTGCTGAGCAGAAAAGGACTAAGAATAAAGGATAAAAGGAAGTCTACTGGGGAAAAAAAAAAAAGGAATGGACTGTGCAGTCCTAACTTTGTACATCTTTTGTGGAAGACTGGCTCTGATTCTACTTGTAAAATCCAAAGTGGCTGCTCCTTACAGGAGCAAAATGGAGTCTGTATTTTTAAGCATGTTTTGTGTACATTATGAAGCAAGCAACACCATAGGCACAGGGCCCACTTTTCTTGATGAGACAGAAGAGATGTGACTTTCTCAACTCTGAACACTTAACTTTCAGTTAATAATTCTACATTAAAACCCAGAAATTAAGAAAAGGGAGAAAAATCTGTAGCTCTTTTCTCTTAATTTATTCTCAATAAACAATTCTTGAGACTCAAGTGACTATTTGTGGCTAGGCGGGGAATAACATAGGTGATCTGTCTTGGGTTAATGCCCTCAGTCAGACGGCCATACAAAAGCTTCTCATCGTAAAGTATAGTTTCCAAGAGTCAGGTTTAAGAAAAAAAAATTCAAACAGTAGCTAGTTGTTAGTGCTGAGTAGTGACATGAGTAAATCAAGGCTTTGGAGTCACAGAGCTCCTTACTAGCTAGACTGTAAATCCAGATCCTACTGTATCAGAGGGGAATTCTGGGAGTATGTGAATTATACATAAGAAAGATGTACAAAATATAAAGCATTAGAAACCTGTCATGTGTAAAACAAAACAAAACAAAACAAAAAACAGCACATTATCATGTTTTCCAAGGTTTGGTTTGCTCTTGTTCTTGCTCTCTCAGTGTCTTTCTTGCCCTTCCCCCACGTAAGCTCAGCTCTCAATCTCATTTCCAAAGTCTCATCCATTCCATGCAGAGGTCTCAAAATCTCTCTTTCTAACTCTACCTTCTCCTCTGGTTACCAGTTTATATGTGTCTATGCACATTTTCCCTCAGCTATCCCTCTATGCTATTAACTGGGTTCATAAACTCCTCTTTGAAATCACATTTTCCTCCTGATTTTCCTGCTTCTGTTCATGGTCAGTTGGCCTTAAAATCTCAGAATGATCTTTGGTTCTAACTTTTCCATCACCCCCATGGACAGAAACTTGGCAAGAAATAAGAACTTCTGCCCTCATCTGCCTTTCTCGACTCTTATCTCTGCTCTTTTGTTCCTATTGACCCTATGCCTGTGCTACTCTGATAGCTTAAGAAAAAAATTTCTCTGTTTTCTGCTTCTCTAGCTAATTTTCTGTACTTTACACACTACTTTAATACATTTAAGATTACAAAAGTGGAATGAGCCCTAGTTATGCAGCTCCCAGTTCAAATCCTATCTGTTCACTAGCACTTTCTTGTTTCTCCATTTTCATATAAACTGTCTAGATTTCAAAATGGTCCTGACAAATTGCACTTTTCTCATGGCTTTTTCTATTACTTTCTAGCACTATTTTCTACATTTATAAGACCCAATTTGACATTATGAAGCAAGAGAATCAGAAAGAAGAGAAGGTATTATTGGACAGAACAGCTGATCAGTGTTGTATAAAATACCTAGTTCTTTGGGTCCAGATATCTAAGGTTAGATATTGGCCCTAAGGTGCAGAATAGAAAGCTGCAAACGCATATAAAGTAGGAAAAGAAGTTCCTAATAGGAAGTGAAATTTTTTAAGAAAAAAGAAATATACCCTCTTCCCAGAAAGGCATGTGAGTGGGCAACTGCCAGAGAAGGACAACTGCACTGAGAATAGGGTTAGGTGTTATTTTTATTTTGGGATCTGGTCATGAATATTTAGGTCATTGTAGCTGGTTCCTTTGTTGAATTCACCAGCTTTTGTTTGAACACTTGCATACTTCTCCTCAGGTAAGGGCTGTGATTTCCCAATTACACATGCACAGTATGGACTCTTAAAGGTATGAGCATCCATCATGGGGACTATTCTACCACTATCAGTTTATTGCACCGGGTGAAAATTAGGACATTATCCAAGCATCTTTAAAATGTGGAATGAGGGAACCAGCAGTTAGCATAATGGCTATGTCGCTGGACTCTTACGTAGTCGACCGCGGTTCATGTCTCAGACCCGGTGGCTTAAAACTCACGCTGGGCGCGTGTGAGTGCGTGCCCAAGATCCCAAGAGGAGAATGGAGGATAAATGGAGCAATAAATTTTAACTACTATTATCATTCTTTAAGGCCTGAGGCATTATTTCTATCTGGCATATTTCTTTTATTCATAAAAGAGTTTGTGCACAGGATTGTAAAACAGAGAGAAAAAAAGGATGAGAGAGGAACACTCTTCACAGCATCTGGTCACATGAAGATCCCCTTCCTTCAAGATCCCCATCAGGTCTTGGGCATTCCTTTAAACTAGGGTCAGGGATTCTTCTCACTCAAAAATACCTCTCCATCGGGACCAGCAGTTAGCTTAATGGCTATGTCGCTGGACTCCCATGTAGTCGACCGCGGTTCGCGTCCTGGACCCGGTGGCTGAAAACTCATGCCGGGCACGTGTGCGTGTGTGCCCATGATCCCAAGAGGAGAATGGAAGAGAAGGGATTGTGGTGTGGCCATCCCCCCGGGGGGTGATTTCTCACTTTCTATCTCTCTGTCTCTCTGTCTGAGGAGCGCACGTACCCTATAGTGAAAACCTCTCCCCCCCCAAAAAAAAATTCCTCTCCATCACCACTATCACCCCCCCAATAAACATACACACACACATGCACATGCACACACGTGCGCACACATACGCATACACTATAGTAAATGACCACAGATTCAATCTTGTGTATTAAATACTGTTCTTTTTTAATAGGATTTTTATTGAAATGCAAATTCCCCAAAGAGATTTAACACATTAAGTGATTCACATTTTTATTTGATAACTTGTCAGATTTTGTTTTCTCAGATAGAGAAAGGTCCTGTTGAATGGGGCTACTGTATAGCTAATGGGAGGTCACCCTTTCAAGATAAACTTTGTAGCTTCACAATTTTGCCATGGGCTAACTGGCCCTGACACATGCTGTTATTTCTTTTTTCATATTAAAAAAAATGCCCTTGCAAAAGTGGTATTTTGTAAGTTGTTTTTTTCCAGATGCACTGAAGAAGAAAAAATAGATTTGCAATTCCATACTTAATGCTGCTGGAAAGTTTGTTTGAGCAAAACTGATTGAGAACATTGTCAGGAATGGTTCATCCTTAAATAAAGATTAACCTTCCTCTGTTGCCAAAAATCACCCAGACATTTTGTTATCTGCCAAGAAAGTGCTCAGAGGCATCTTTAACTTGCATAGCTATTTACAGCTTTAATTCAGAATTGACATTTGCTCTTTAATTGCAATTAATCTCTTCACAAACCCATTTGCTTTGACTGTTTCTTGGACACATAACTTGTCACTTTTCAAGGGAGGTTTCTTTGTTCTTTCCTCAGTACAAGCACACTAAAACTGCAATCACTTTTTTTTTTTTTTCAGACGTTATCATCTGAAAAACCAGAGTCAGAGATGGCCAAAGAGAAGAACAAAAGGGATGTATAAAGCCCCAGTAAAAAATGACACTTTGCATATCATCCTTCTTCTCAGTCCTGGCCAACAATTCTGGATAGGTGAAATCAGATTATCCTGAATGTCAAGAACAGCATAAAGGAGACAAGGATGTCAGCCTTGGGGGAAGGCAAGAAAGGAGATAGGGAAGTAAAAATGGATTAATAGAAGAAATTATGGCTTTCTTACCTGCCATTGCCTCCCCCTAGAAGAAATAAAATCTTGTTCTGCTACAAGTCATTGCAGCAATACAGGCTCACCTACCACAGCAATAGTCAATTCAGGCCCTAGAGAGAAGTGACTCCACTTTCTGTACTCTGGGAATAGCTCTGGACAGTCACACTACTCCTTTTCCTGTGTGTCATTTATTTTAAGATCCACCTTGACATAAACCTTTCCTTAGCCACTTTGTAAATCAGTTTCATAACCTTGTGATTCAGAGACACGGGGTGCAGGGGTAATCAAGCCCAACACCCACAGTGGGATATGGGTTCTTGTCCACAGTTTCTGAAGATTTAGACATGCAGATGTAGGTAAGCACGCAGAGCTTATTAAAAGAAGGAAAGAAGAACAGAGTTCCCAAGCAGAGATTGGCTCCTGAATGGTTGAGGAAAAGGAACTGAGGCAGGGTGTTTTTATCTGGTTCAGAGGGTCTTTGTTTATGGTCTTTCCCCGATGGTGCATTCGTTTTTCTTATGATGGGAGTCACATGGTGGATGGGTTTGGTTATTTTTCCTAATTTCTGTGTGGATATGAAGGTCAGGAGACTCTCTCTACCTAATAGCTTTGGGCTGTAAAAGACCATTACATTCCTAGAATGTAGTGGGGCCAGGAAAAAAGTCTTTGTTTTAGGTCAATCATTAAGTCACCGCTCTGAGCTGTCTCTGTGAGCAAGCAGTTCAGTGACAGCTATCTTCATCCCAAAACTTACCCATTTTGTGATGTTTATCTTGAGCCCATACCCTAACTATATTCTTAAAGTTCCCGTCTTCTCATCACAGAGGTTTTTATAAGGCTTTTCCAAAGAAGTAGTAGTTAATGGTCACAAGAAACCTTATAGAATTTAGGCTCATGGTATGGGTGCTCTTTGTTCATAATTGTAGTTCATATTGGATAATCTTGCATTTTTTTTAGGTAAGGAGTAAGATTGTCCTTTGACTCTAAGCATGGTCATCTTAAAGTGGACTAGCTGGGACAGGGGGCTGTAATTTTTTCATGCATCTGAGTTCATGGGCCTATAATTTCCATTAGGTCAGAGCAATTAAAATTCTAAACTTAAGAATTGTCCATCTTGGGTCCTTGTCTCTTAATTGTTTTGTTTTTATGCCTCAAAATACAGTATAGGGAACCAGCAGTTAGCGTAATGACTATGTCGCTGGACTCCCACGTAGTCGACAGCAGTTCGTGTCCCGGACCCGGTGGCTTAAAACTCACGCCGGGCGCATGTGCGTGCGTGCCCAAGATCCCGAGAGGAGAATGGAGGAGAAGGGGTTGCGGCGTGACCATCCCCCCTGGGGGGTGATTTCTCGCTTTCTGTCTCTCTGTCTCTGTCTGTCTGTCTGGCGAGCGCACGCGCCCTGCAGTGAAAATCTCTCAAAAAAAAAAAAACAAAAAAAATACAGTATAGACATGGACCAGAGGGACAGAGAGCAGGAAGGGAAGTTATTTTCCCATCATGTTATAGTGGGCTGACTGGTTTTAGGTAAACTGCCTGAGTTCAGGGTTTCCCTGAGTCTTGGTTGGTATTCCATTTTGACTCCCTATTTGCCCAAACTACCTAGCCTGAATAGCCTCTACTTCACTTGGACAAGTCATTAACCTTCTTTTAATTTTTCATCCATAAAATATGACCTAAAATGGGGCTAACAGGTGGCATGGTACTTCGGAGCACTGGACTCCCACATACCCAACCATGGTTCGAGTCCTAGACTTGGTGACTTGCTTTTCATGCTTTCTCTGTCTCTCACTGTGTCCCTCTCTGGTCAAATTAAAATAAGTGAATGAATAAATAAATCAAGTTAAATAAAATAATTATTTTAAAAATAAAAAATGTGCCCTAACAGAATCTATTTTTCCCAGACTTCAGTTATGTGAATAGTATCTTGTCAAATTCTGCCATATCTCTATACTATGTGAATATTATTTTCTTAACAATTTTTTATGAACAAACTTTTGAAACCACATACTTATTCTAGGAAATGATATCAACAAAATATCAACCATGATATGCTACTCGTATCTTGCAACATACTTGAAACATGTAACATTAACATCAAAAATGTTTCCATTGACTATCTAAATTCATTTTACGCACCATCACTCTTCTTGAGACTCTTACATGGTCAAACGATATGAAGGTCTGAAATTGGACAAATTTGATTTAGGTAACTGGCTTTGTCCTTTATTTTGTGATCTTGGCAGGTCACTAATACCTATCACATAAACTGTCAAGAAGGTTGAGAAAATGCATGATTTTGGTTTTGTTTTTTGCTGTAGGGCACGTGCACTCTCTGGAGAGACAGACAAAGCAAGAAATCAGCCTCCCAGGGTTAATGACCACACCACAATCCCTTCTCTTCCATTCTCTTCTCAGGATCTTGGATACACATGCACATGTGCCCAGTGTGAGTTTTAAACTGCCAGTTCCAGGACTCAAACTGTGGTCAAACATTTGGGAGTCCAGAAATGTAACCATTATGCCATATGCTTGTCCCAAGAGAAAATGCATGTTTGAAGTTGGCACGCAATAAATGTCAGTTTTTCTCTGTACCTCAGTTTTCACATGTGTGAAGTACATCCTAGTATAAATGGAAGGAATGCAGGCTTTGGACTCTAGCCAACTGTATTAAAATCCCAGCTCTATTTTTTGTAGCTATTACTCATTGCAACAAAAACAGAAAACAAACCTAATCTTTTTCTTTCTGATAATTTACTTGGTCAGCAGTCAGGGATCAGTTTCTGTTATAGAAGCTACTGCTGGAATAAGGCAATGTTAGTACCAGAGTAGGAATGAGAAGCAAAGTCATGTTGGGCCTATAGGCAAAAGAGTTATCATCTATAAAGTCTTAAGAAAAAAGCCTGACAGAGTATACACTCTGTAAGTGTTAAGTGCACTATTTAAGGACTGAAACAAGAAACTAACCTAAACGAACTGTGAAAATATAACAAAAAGAAAAGAACAAGAGTGATGTAATTGTTACAAAATCAAGGATATACTCATGACCCTGGCTGAAAGAATCATATGTCATTGTGAAAGAAATGGGGTTAATGGAAAAGAGGTAGCAGGGGTGGAAGACAACAGGATTCCTCTGGTATTAGAGAGTAAAAGGTAAACTCACAGAGGCAAATTAGCCCATAGGGGTCTCTGGCTTCTTTTCAGGAAAGAAAACAAACAAACAAACAAATAAAATAAAAATTAAATGGGAGTTCACAAAGGGCTGCCTTCTCCCGCTTGGAGGTGAGAGTGCAGAAACTCAGGGGACAACAGCAAATGTCATAATGCATAATAATGTAATACTTTAATTGTTCAGTCTTAGCAGTGGGCACTGATGGAAGAATCATCCTTTTTTATTTTTATTTTTGAACCAGATATTTTCTCATTATGACTTGCTTTTTTTGTTTTGTTTTGTTGTTGTTGTTGGTTGTTGGTTTTAATTTGTTTCATTTTTTTTGTCCAGTACAATGTCAGTCAGCTAACTCTACGGAACTGATGAATACAAGCCTAGCTAATTATAGAAAGGTTTCAAATCAAACATACAAGTAGAACTGCATTTTCATTAATAATGACTTGTTTCACTAAGTATGAAATATAAAACAGCTTAAGTTTTAGGAAAAAAAATTGAAAATATTAGAAATACATTTTATTGAAATAAAACAAAACAACAAAAATCTTCTGAAAAGCCTTTGATTTTAGTGAACAAATGTAAGCATTATAAAGTATTCAGTGAAAAAATACTAATTAAAATGGAGGTTCGTGAATGAAGTGAATGAGTAGACAGGGAGTAGACCATAATAGTCTTTAAAAACCCCAAATTGCATTGCTTCTGAGAAACAACGTGGATTAGACCAGTAATCATGAATCATCAGACACCAAATAGAATTTTGTTCTGAAAATGCTTCATCTAAGAAAACTTACTTTAGATATAATATGGTTGAAGTGCGCTACCTATTATCAATGCTATTCTTTATTTTATTACTTCCTTTTCCTACTCTTTTGTTTTAGTTTTATTCTTATTGGCTTCCTCTCTTTTTACTGAGTCTCTTTTAAGCTTTTTTAAATATTCCTCACTTTTTAAATCCCCCACACATGATCTGGTACCCTCCTGCTTGCTTCCTGATTTATAGCTATACCTGCACCTCCTCCACTTGTGTTTATATTTCCTACTCTATTTTAATGCAAGAGTAGTACAATATAGATGGAAAATGGAGCTGAAAAGTCCAATTGGTCTAATTTTCTGTAGTTTGCCCTACAGGGTAATCTTGAAGCATAGAACTTTATGTCAAACCCTGGCAAGCTGTATCAGCATTTAAAGTTTCCAATAAAATTTACCCATGTTCATATGGATTTAGATTTTAGTATACAGACTTAACAAGCTTGATCTTGCCATGCAAAATAACAGAGATTTTCTAGAATTATTATAGTGGGGCCAGACAAAAAGTACATCACTCTCTGCTCCTTTTGACTAAAATTATTCCCAGCATGTTTCTACCCCAAAAGACATATCACATCAATACTATCAATACTATCTGAAGGCTTCAAACACTCACATTAAGGAGAGAATTAACAAATATGGTATTACATTTGCCATATCATTAACTATGGCTTTAATACTTTGGTCCCACAAAATTGAGGGACCAGCAGTTAGCATAATGGCTATGTCGCTGGACTCCCATGTAGTTGACCATCTTATACATTTATTCCAAAGTTTGCCTGTACTCAAAATGATATTAGGATCTATCCACCAAGGCAATTATTTTTAACCCGGTGTATATTCTTTTTTAATATCCTCAAAGTCAGAAAGCGTTGGCTCTTTATGGAATTATTTCATTTTTTGGAAGCTGCCAAAAGTTAATATTAGAAAAACAAATTAGCTAAAACAATGTTTTATTTAAAAAAAAAAACACAAAATTGAGTAATTTGTGTAAGGAAGAGAAAATAATGTTACAATAGTAAAATTATACTTTTTTTTCTTATAGTTTTGCTATGGTACACATACACTCACCAGAGGGAGACAAAGAGAGACAGAGAGAAGGGAGAGAGAAAGTGAGAAAGCACCCTCCCAGAGAAGACAGTCACACTGGAATCACCTCTCCTCTACTCGCTTCATCCCCCAACCCCAGGCACACACACACACACACACACACACACACACACACACACACACGCATGCCTGGTGGACACCCTAAACTGCTGAGTCTGGGACTCAAACTTTGCTGTATGCCACCTATGATCCAGCAGTCCCAATCATCATGCCTCTGGCTGTCCCAGTAAAATAATACTTTACTTTTATTGTAAATTTTATTTTCGGTTTTAAAATTATAGTATGTAAAGTGGCTACATTCCACTTATAAATAATAAAATGTATCACAAATGTTTGAATAATGGCATTTTAGTTACCATATAGTCATTTGTTTTTCCTTTTTTTTCAGGGGGAGAGGTTTTTGCTATAGGGCACGTGTGCTCACCGGAAGTACAGACAGAGACAGAGAGACAGAAAACAAGAAATCACCCCTGGGGGGGATGGCCACGCCACAATCTCTCCTCCTCCATTCTCCTCTTGGGATCTTGGGCACGCATGCACATGTGCCCAGAGTGAGTTTAAGCCAACAGATCTGGGACACGAACTGTAGTTGACTACGTGGGAGTCCAGCAACATAGTCATTACACCAATTGTTGGTCCCACCATATAGTCATTTTAAAACTTCTTGAGGTTATCAGAGAATTGTAGATATCTGGGAATATTATAAAATATAAGAAAAACTAATGACCAGGAATATACTTTAAGCTGTTTCACCATCTTAACTGTTCCACAAAGCTTTTGTTACAATGAAAATCCATTTGTTTCCCAAAAAAACTGAACAAATATTTTCCTTGAAATAAAAATTACTTTCTTTTTTTATTTTATTTTATTTGAGATGACCACACTGCAGTTCCCCTTCCTCCACCTCCCATCCCCCTCCACCTACAGACTCTGGGCCCATGCCTGCACACACACACCAGGACCACACATCAAGCCGCCAGGTCCAAGACTCAAAATGCAGAGTTTGCCATGTGGGATCTAGTTGCCTCAACCAGGATGCCACCAGCTAGCCTGAAAATCACTGTCTAGACCTAAAGAGTAGAAACCTGTATGTATTCTAACAAGTAGTTTATTTAGAAAATATTTTTATTCTTTTATAAAAGCCAAATTTATATGCTTTAATATTTGATATATTCTCAATTAATATATCTGATTATTTTGTAATATTTGTACTATCTAAACTCAGTCTTATAGTATGCTTAGAGATCAAGAGTTGCTCCTAAAGAATGGAAGCAATGGGGACCAGCAGATAGCATAATGGCTATGTCGCTGGACTCCCATGTAGTCAACCGCGGTTCAAGACCTGGATTGGTGGCTTAAACTCATGCCAGGCGCGTGTGCGTGCGTGCCCAAGATCCCAAGAACAGAATGGAAGAGAAGGGGTTGTGGCGTGGTCATCCCCCCTGGGGGGTGATTTCTCGCTTTCTATCTCTCTGTCTCTCTCTGTCTTTCTGGCAAGCGCATGCACCCTATAGCAAAAACCTGTCCAAATAAATAAATAAATAAATAAGAATGGGAGCAATGAAGACAAAAGCTAGCTTATATTTCTATATAACATCATAGTTTTAAAAAGCCAGTAAAATAGGTACTTTTTCTTAAATCTTTCCTCTTACTTTCAATAAATGAGTGCGTTATAAAGGAAAAATCTGAGACCACTTAAATTTAGCAGAGTTTAATTGAACAAAAGATAAAATCTACAATCAGGCATCATTCCTGAAAAAAGGTGGCTTAGGGACCAGCAGTTAATGTAATGGTTATGTCGCTGGACTCCCACATAGTCGAGAGTGGTTCGCGTCCCAGACCTGATGGCTTAACACTCACGCGGGGCCCGTGTGCGTGCGTGCCCAAGATCCCGAGAGGAGAATGGAGGAGAAGGGATTGCAGCGTGACCATCCCCCCTGGGGGGTGATTTCTCGCTTTCTGTCTCTGTCTCTCTCTGTCTGTCTGGTGAACGCACGTGCCCTATAGCAAAACAAACAAACAAACAAACAAAAAAAACTCTTAAAAAAAAAGCTATAGTCTTGGCTAAAATATTTTAAAGATAGCAGGTTGTTGTCTGTCTCTATGTCTCTCTGTCTGTTTGGCGAGCGCACGCGCCCTATAGCGAAAACCTCTCCAAAAAAAATAAAAGGTGGCTTGCATTAATACTTAAGTCCCTAATACATATACAGCTTACATTAATAACCCAAAGACAAACAAGAAAAGTGACATAAGAACCCAGGTAGTGACAGTTAAAACCACCTTCATTGGCTACAGTTGACATTTGCCTTATATGGTCATGCTTCAGCTGCTTTCTTTGCTGAGGGGCTGGCTGAGGCTCAGTTGCTAGGTTACCAGGATGCACTCTTAGATTAGGTTACAACTTGCTTGCACTCTTAAATTAGGTTACAACTTGCTGGACATCAAGCTAGATTCTAGTTCAATATATAGAGTCTGCTTTTGATCAGATTTATTGCTTAAATACAGAACTTTGCTTAGGCCAATTTAATTCAGTTTAAAAAATATGAAGGTAAGAAAAGTTGGTCTGAGAATGTACATTTTCTGGGTTCTATGTGCTCTTGAATATATATGACATAACATTTATACAAATATCCAAAAGAAAGCATTTTATATTATAAAATCTATATAGTACAGGGTGTATTGTAGTTCAAACACAACAAAAATTTGTCTGAGACCTACTAAATAAACAGTCTCTAATTCTAAATAGACTCAGTATCTTGTGAACTTCACTGAAACAGGGAAGTTAGTAAAATCCTCATTAAATGAGGTCCCAGCAGTGGTAGCACAGCCCACCACAGTTTAGGCACTGATATGCAATTCTAGAGACTTTGTGGGAAGGTTCTGAGTTCCCTCCTAGATGTGCTTCAACATGCTGGGCCTGCCTCTGATCCTGGTTGTCTTTAGGGCTGGGGGAAGATCGCAATGTGAAGATCTTGCTGACTGCCCTCCTCCCCTCATAAAGAAAATAAACTTTTTTAAAAAAAAGAGAGAATAGGATTTGAAATGAGTCTGGGAAGATTTATCACTGGGTCTGGAAGGGTTTAATAATTTGTGTGGGGAGTTTCACTCCTCATTTACATTCAAATAAAGAGAAAAGTAGAATGGAACAAAAAAAAGAAACATGGTGCCTCTGTATGAGAAGACTTGATTTGGTAAAGACGAAAATTCTTTCTAGATTATATATGTGTATAAATTTAATACAATTACAATGGAATTCCTAATGAGACTTATTTCAAAGTTAACAAATGACTTTAAAATGTACATGGAAAAATAAATATGTCATATAAACCAGGTGAATATTAGAAAGATTTGTATTAATATTTCAGTTGTTTTATAAGAAATAAAGTAAATTAAAATAAAATGGATGTAGAAAGGAGCAGAGAAATTTAACAAATTGAAAAATCAAGAAAAGATCCACATATTTATTATAAATACATATATAATAAAATTGGCATTTTAAATCCATGTTATATATATATATATAATCTTACAATGAGAAAGGCCATTCTAAGCATAATGCCAAAGGCAGAATCACTAAAGGAAATACAATAGCTTTAATTACTTTATTTTCAAATCCCTATATCTAAATATTATAAACAAAAATAATGTGGCAGTTTTCATAATCTAAATATGTAAAGAGATTTATGAGTTAATAAAAAAGTAGATTAAAGACATACAAAAGATTATTATACTTGAAATAACAAAAATCAATGCTATTTAATCCCTATGATATGCCAAATATTCCGAATTATATAAGAATTTTCTCATTTGGTCTCCATGACAACCCTCTGATGATCATAATTATTGACATTTGCTACATAAGCAAACTGAGCTTCAGAAAAGTAAATTTATTTGCTTTAGATGATAGAGGGCTGGTAGTTGAACCCAGATCTCTTATTCCTAAACTATAGCATGTAATCACTATGTTATATTGCATTTCCACTTAAAGAATAAGATCATGCTCAATGGCACTAATAATCAAATAAATGCAAAAATCTGCTACTGTCACTTACCTACCAAACAGACATTTAAAATGATATGTCATAATACAGCCAGCAGATGGCATGAAGTTTGAGGTGGCTGGATCCCACATGACCAACTGCATTATTCAAGTCCTGGATCCAATGACTTTAGAAACACAACGTGTATATGTGCATGCATGCCCAAACTCGCGAAAAAATAATGGAGGAGACGGGATTGGGGTGTGGTCATCCTCCCAGGGGAGTGATTCCTCATTTTCCCTCTCTGTATCTCTCCAGTGAACACATGTGGCCTGTAGCAAAGCAAGCAATAACAACATAAACACACACACACACACAAATTAAATCATAATATAGAAGTATTGACAGGAGTTGTGGTGGAGGAATTGGGTACCTGCATGAGCTACTTGTTGGAAGATAAATAGTACAACTTTTTTCTAGGGTAGTAGGGTAGTTCAATAATATGTATTATAGGGACCAGCAGTTAGTGTAATGGCTATGTCGCTGGACTCCCATGTAGTTGACCACGATTTGAGTCCCGGACCCAGTGGCTTAAACTCACGCTGGGCACGTGTGCGCGCGTGCCCAAGATCCCGAGAGGAGAATGGAGGAGAAGGGACTGCGGCGTGGCCATCCCCCCTGGGGGGTGATTTCTCGCTTTCTATCTCTCTGTCTCTGTCTGGCGAGCACACGCGCCCTATAGCAAAAACCTCTCCAAAAAAAATAATATGTATTATAAATAATAAGATAGAAGTAATATTAGCAACTCAGTATAACCTCAAATAAGCAAGAAAATTTGAATATAAACATAAACAAAAAAGGATATCTATAACTCTTCTGCGTACTTGGATATGATTGTATGAGAGACAGATTTAAAAGTGGAGGCCCTTTTATTTCTTCTCCATGCTCTCACCATGAAACATGAGAGGCTGTATAAGTGCAGTAAATTGCCATATTTTACTGTGGGTAATCAATAGAGTGCATTTAAAACTGATATATTGAGAAACAGAAATAAAGGTAGGACTAAAATACAGAAACTGTTTAAATGTATTTGCTTCTGGGGGCAGTGGCTGGCATAGTGGTTGGGCCCTGGACTCTCACATGGCCAATATGGTTCAAGTCCCAGACGTAGAGGCTTGCTTTCATCCTTTGCCTCTATCTCTCTTTCTCTCTGTCTCTCACTAGTGAGTGCATGTGCCCTATAGACAACTTAAAAAATAATAATAATAAAAAAATAAATATTAAATTAAATAATTCTTTTAAAAAAGTGTTTACCTTGGAAGCATGGGAAAATGTTAGTTTTATTTTTAATTTTAGAATATTTATTATGATTTGAGTTTCTACTTATTTTTAATAATGTGTAGATACTATCTTAATTTAAAAACCTAATTGAGGCCTAGCCTGGTGGCACAGTTAGTAGCATACTGATCTGCAGTGCTGGAAACGGCATGGCCAACTGCAGATCCAATTCCTAGGCCAGTCAATGCGAAATATGCCAGGCGACTGGATCCTGATGAGCAGAAGGGCTAGAGTAAAGGGACTACAGAATGGCAGACTCTGCTGAGGGTGCTCATCTCTCTTTCTTCCCCCCACCCTTGCTCTCTCTCATGCACATGTGCTCTTTAACATGAATAAAATAAAACTTTTAAAAAAAAATGGAAATCTAGTCTGAAACAAAGAGAAAGGCATCCATACCAATAGAGGAATTGTTATATAAATTTTGTATACCTAAACAATGGAATATTATGCTGTCATTAGGACAAATGAGGTAAGATCCAGTGTAAATACCTGAAATGATAACAATAATAAAAAAATAGCTAAAACATTTCTTGAAAACTTTATTTTAGACACTATTCTAAACTTTACACATGTATTCGATTTCATCATCTCTCAACTGCTCTATGAGAAATCTCAGACATAGAGGCTAACTAAATTGCTCATGGTTACACAAATTTCAAATGGCAGAGCCTGGATTCAAACCTAGGCAGACTGGCTCCATATCCTATGCTTTTTAAGCACTCTAACTGATATGATTACATCAAGTGATAAAGTAACACAAAGCAATGCTTTAAAAATGCAGTGTATGGGGAACAGCAGTTAGCATAATGGTTATGTTGCTGGACTCCCATACAGTCAACTGTGGTTCAAGACCCGGACCAGGTGGCTTAAGCTCATGCTGGGTGCATGTGCGTGTGTGCCCAAAATCCCGAGAGCAGAATGAGGAGAAGGGATTGCAGCATGGCCATCCACCCTGTGGGGTGATTTCTCGTTTTCTGTCTCTGTCTCTCGCTGTCTTTCTGGCAAGCACACATGCCCTGTAGCAAAAAAATAACCTCTAAAGCAAAAAATAACCTCTAAAAAAATGCAGTATATGGGAACCAGCAGATGGTGTAATGGTTATGTCACTGGACTGCCACATGGCCAACCATGATTTGAGTCCTGGACCTGGCAGCTTGAAAATCACACTAGATGTGTGTGTGTGTGTGTGTGTGTGTGTGTGTGTGTGTGTG
>NW_006209397.1:1526658-1532561 GCF_000334495.1 Tupaia belangeri chinensis | reverse complement strand
GAGAAGAAAGGATTGTGGCATGGCTATCCCTACAGGGTGTTTTCTTGCTTTCTGTCTCCCTGTCTCTCTCTGTCTCTCTGGCAAGTGCACATACCCTATAGCAAAAATCTCTCTCAAGAAAAAAAAGCTGTGTGTGTGTGCGTACAGTATGCAGCATGTAATTGGTATGTATAGAGTATGTTTGGTATGTGCAGTGATCCCTGTGTATAGATGTATATAAGTGGCATGAGCAGATAGAATTTGAAAGGATATACACCAAAGTGGATGACAGAAGAGGAGATTGATCTCTTTCTCTTAATTTCTATATTATTGTGGCAGTTGGGCATTAACTTATTTTGTAATAAAATAATTAGTGTCTTTAAAGATGCTACAAATCTTAAACCAAAAATTCCATCCCTGGGAACTGATTTTTTTTTTTTTGAAAGAGAGAGAGAAATTTTTGCTATAGGGTGCAAGCACTTGCCAGAGAGACACAGAGAGACAAAAAGTGAGTGCCCCAGGGGATGGCCATGCTGCAATTCCTTCTCCTCCAGTCTCCTCTCAGGATCTTGCACATATGCCTGGCGTGAGTTTTAGGCTGCTGGATCCGAGGCTTTAACCATGGTTGACTATGTGGGAGTCCAGCAATGTAACCATTATGCCATCTGCTGGTCCTCTGGGAACTTATTTTAAAGAAAGAATATATAAGGAAAGGTGTATATAAAAATTAATCATATTCTGTATCCCTTAAGTGTAGGCTGCCCAGAGTGGGTCTCTTCTGATGAGTACAGTATATATGGGGAAGAAAAGAAAAATTTTATGGTAGAGAAATTGCAAATATTATTGTACTTCAGTCAGGTAAGCAGGGTCAACATTAACAGTCATAAATCATGTTGATAATATGCATATATGGTATGATATGATAAAAATGGCACTTTACCTCAGTGATCTTCTTCCCAAGAACGTGTAACTCTAGTCTAATCATGAAAATGACATCAGACATCCAAACAGAGGGACATTCTACAAAATATCTGATCAGTAATTCCCCAACTGTAAATTCATCAAAAACAAGGAAACTCAAAGAAACCTATTAAATCCAGAGTAGCCCAAGGAGAAGCTGATAACTAGATGTAATGTGATATTCTGGATGGCGTCTTGAAACAGAAAAGGGGCAGTAGAGGGATTCTGAGCAATTCTGAATAAAATATGGACTTCAGTTAATAAATTATGGAAAGTGTGCCACTATACTGTAAGATTATAATAATAGACGAAACTATGTGGCCTATGTATTATCTGCAAATTTTCTTCAGTATAAAACTGTTCTAAAAATAAATTTATTTAAAAATTGATCACACTTTTATAAAGGCAAAGATAGATAAATAGATAAATGAAAGGAGTAACTCAAATATTTAAAAGTCAAGAAGGGGTGGGATAAATGCTGGAATATCCATATGATAAAAAATAACACAGCCATTATCCATAAAAAAAAAAAAAACCCAGCCATTAAAATTATGCTAGAGAAGAACTATAATTAAAATAGGCAACTAACATTATACCAAGTGCAAAATTTAGAATTTAGTATACTGAGAATTACATATAGACTGATGCTTCTTTTTACTTATTTATTTATTTTGGAGAGGTTTTTGCTATAGGGCTCGTGTGCTCGTAAGAAAGGCAGAGAGAGACACAGAGACAGAAAGTGAGAAATCACCCCCAGGGGGGATGGCCACGCCACAATCCTTTCTCCTCCATTCTCCTCTCGGGATCTTGGGCACGCACGTACAACGTGCCCGGCGTGAGTTTAAGCCACTGGGTCCAGGACTCAAATCATAGTCGACTAAATGGGAGTCCAGCGACTTAGCTATTATGCCAACTGCTGGTCCCTTGATGCTTCTTTTAATGGAAAAAAAAAAAAAACAGATGGATATATAAGCACAGGAAAATAATTAAAGAAAGACAAATTGTGAACAATTATTGTTTTAGGACATTGAAATTATGGGCATTTATCCTGCATTTGTGCTTTTTTGTGTTTTTGAAATTATCATCACTGAACATACATTACATTTAAAATTTTTTTGAGTTTTTTAAAAATATATCATCAAAGTCATTTTGAAAAAAATTAATCTCAATTCCTATTTTATATAACACATTAAAAAATAGACCCAAATGGATCACAGACCATAGAAGCTAGCTAGAAGAATATATAGAAAAAATATTTATTACTTTGGATTAGGTAAAGATATCTAAGACATACAAATGGCATATAAAATACTATTAATAAAAGAAAAAATGCATAAACTTGGCTTAATCAATATTTTAAAACAAATGTTATTTGAAAGACATGGTTAGGAAAATAAAAAGACAAGCTACTGAATGAGGTGATATAGTTTGAATATGTCCCATGGTTTTTGCTATAGGGCGCGTGTGGTTGCCAGAAAGACAGAGAGAGACAGATAGAAAGCAAGAAATCACCCCCCCGGGGGGATGGCCACGCCGCAATCCCTTCTCCATTCTCCTCTTGGGATCTTGGGCACGCACACACATGCGCCCTGTGTGAGTTTAAGCCACCAGATCCAGGACTTGATTAGCAGTCAACTACATGGGAGTTCAGTGACATAGCCATTATGCTAACTGCTGGTCCCACCATTTATGTAGTATTGGGAGGTGGGGCTTATTAGGAGGTCTTTGGATCTTGGGGACACTATCCTCGAAAATAGATTAATTGTTGTCTCTTTCTTTCAGGGGTCAATTTTCACTGTGAAGGAAATGAATTAGTTTCCTGAAATTTGTTTGTTACAAAGCGAGCTCAACCTCTCTTTGTGCATGCCTGCTGGCCTTCTGTCTTCTCCACCATACTGTGACTTTCACCAGATGCTGAACAGATGTTGGCATTATGCCCTTGGACTTTCCAGTCTCCAACAATGTGAGCTAAATAAACCTCTTTTCTTTATAAGTTACCCAGTCCTGGGTATTCTGTTATAGCAACAGAAAATGGACTAAGATGTGGTAAATATGTGTAGTATATATCAGAGAAAAGACTTGTATCTATCTATCTCTATATACAATATTTGAATTGTATAACTGAAAAGTAGACAAGAAGCAACCCAATTAAAAAATAGCAAGCCAAGCACAGTTACACACACCTGTAGTCCCAGCTGCTCTGGTAGCTGAGTTAGGAGGATTATAAATTTGAGGCCAGCCTAGGCAATATAGCAAGATTGTTTTTGAAACAAAACAAAAAACTGACACTTCATCTAAGATAATATATCGCTGACCAATTAGCACATGAAAATATATGCTCAGAATCTATTCATAAGTGGAATTTCAACCTGTAACTGCAATGAGAAACCACTAACCACCACTGTTATAGACAAAATGAATACCCAACAAAACAAAATAAAAAACTAGCAATAGAAAATATTGGAAAGGATACAGAGCAACTGAGATTTTCATTCATTGCTGGTGGGAATATGAAATGTTACACTTTGAAAAAAATGTTTATGTTTGTTATAAAGTTAAACATGCACTTACCCTATGACTCAGCAATTCCACTCTTAGATATTTACCCAAGAGAAATGCAAATATATAACCACAGAAAGACTTGCAAGTAAATATTTATAGTACCTTTCTTTATTCAAAATAACCAAAATCTGGAAACAACCAAATGCTTATCAATAGGAAAACAGAAAAATAATTTACAGTATAACCATGCAATATTATACTACTCAGCAATATAAATTAATGAACTATTGGGTCTAGTAGGTGGCATGGTAGTTGAGATGCTGGATTTCCACATGGCTGACTGGTTTGAGTCTTGGACCTGGCAGTTTGGGGGTCATGTCAGGCACATGTGTGTGCATGCATAGGGTCCTGAAAAGGGAGTAGAGTAGAAGGGATTATGGAGTAACTGTTCTCCTTTGGGGGTGACTTTTCACCCCTACCACCTTCTCTATCTCTCTCCAATGAGTTCACACACCCTATGGCAAAAACCTACAAACAGGAACCAGCAGTTGGTGTAATGGCTATGTCACTGGACTTCCACATAGACAACTGTGGTTCAAGTCCTGGACCCGGTGACTTAAACTCACACCCGGGTGCGTGTGTGCCCAAGATCCTGAGAGGAGAATGGAAGAGAAGGGACTGCGGCATGGCCATTACCCCAGGGATGATTTCTTGCTTTCTGTCTCTCCACCTCTCTCTGTATTTCTGGTGAGCACATGTTCCCTATAGCAAAAACTCCTCCAGAAAAAAACAAACAAAAAAAACCTACAAACAAAACAAAATAAAACACCAACTACTAACGGTTTCAACAGCTTAGAAGATGCATAAAAACATGGTGAAGGTCAGCAAATGGCATGGTGGTCAAGGCCCTGGAATCCCATATAGCCAACCATCATTAAGTCTCAGACCCAGCATCTTGAAAATCATGCTGGACACATGTATGTGTGTGCCCATATTCCTTCTTATGTATTTATTTATTTAAAAAATTATTTATTTATTTATTTTTATATACTTTTATTATTATTCATACATTAAATTGCTATCCATTATTTTGATTGTGAAGAGATTTGTGTGTGCCCATAATCCTGAGAGGAGAGTAGAAGAGAAGGGATTGCAGCATGGTCATCTTCCCTGGGGGTATGATTTCTCCCTTTTCCTCTATCTGTTTCTCTCCTCTCTTGGAGTATGTGCCCTATGGCAAAAACCTAAAAACAAAACAAAACAAAATAAACAAAACAAAACTATATGCTGACCAAAAGACAAATTCTAGAATACACATAGGCATAATTCTCAGTTATGTTACAGTCCAGAAGAGGTAAAACTAATCTAGAATTATAGAAAGCAGATTAGTTGTTGCCTGGAGTAGGAGGTGGGGAGCTGATTGCAAGAGATCTTAAAGGGAGTGTTAAGGTTGATGGAAATGTTCTATATCACAAAGGAGGTCGTTCCATGGGTGAAAACTTCTTCTTTTATTTTTTGGAGAGGTATTTGCTATAGGGCACGTGCGCTCGCCAGACAGATAGAGACAGAGAGACAGAAAGCGAGAAATCACCCCCCAGGGGGGATGGCCACACCTCAATCCCTTCTCCTCCATTCTCCTCTCGGGATCTTGGGCATGCAAGCACATGCGCCCGGCGTGAGTTTTAAAGCACCAGGTCTGGGACGCAAACCACGGTCGACTACGTGGGAGTCCAGCGACATAGCCATTATGCTATCTGCTGGTTCCCCATGGGTGAAAACTTCTGTCAAAACACATCAAGGGACAGACTGTGGCTCTGTGATAAAATGCTGTTTTTCAGGTTAATCCCACATGGGAAGGTTCAAGTCCAAAAACTTCCCAGAGAAATTGGGCATGTGTTTGCCCATGATCTGGGGCTGGCTAAAGGCTGGGGGTAGATAATGGCATAGAGATCAGGGATGCTGTCTGTCTCTCTCCCTCTCCCTTCTTCTCTCTTTGAAAAATCAAATTATTTTTTTAAAGGGCAAACTGTCCTTTAAAATGAGTGTGTTGGGGCCAGCAGGTGGTGTGGTGGATAAGGGTGCTGGATTCCCACATGGCAAACCATGGTTAAAGTCCAGGACCTGGTGGCTTGCTTTCTCACTTTCCCTTTCTCTCTAGCTCTGTCCCTCTCTGGTCAAATTAAAATAAATAAATGAAGGAATAAATAAATAAAGTTAAATAAAATAATTCTAAAAGAAAAAAAGTTTGTTTTTTTTGGTGCTCTCTTTTCTCTAATGCATTTTACTCAGCTTTTCAATGAACCAGTTTTGGTGAACGTAAATCTTAGAATGGTTTCCTCATTGTTTTTATATAAAAACGCCCCCCACCCTTTTGGAAAGTTTTTTGCTATAGGGCGCGTACGCTTACCAGAAAGACAGAGACAGACAGACAGAAAGCAAGAAATCATCCCCCAGGGTGGATG
>NW_006209397.1:1502820-1525488 GCF_000334495.1 Tupaia belangeri chinensis | reverse complement strand
AGCAGGTGGTGTGGTGGATAAGGGTGCTGGATTCCCACATGGCAAACCATGGTTAAAGTCCAGGACCTGGTGGCTTGCTTTCTCACTTTCCCTTCCTCCCTCTCTCTCTCTCTCTCTCTCTCTCTCTCTCTCTCTCTCTCTCATCAAATAAAGAAAAGAAAATAACAATAACAAATGGAAATAAATAAATAAATAATTCTTTTAAAAATTATTGAAAAATGAGTGTGTCACATTATAGGTAAAGTATATTTTTAAAATATTAATATTTAAAAGAACAGATGCAAATACTCTTTAGCTTCTCATGGAATTATGAAATATGCATATCAAACCCAGAAAGACAGAATTTGATCCATTTTTTTCTAGTGTCTAATGTATAGAAATAGCTGCCTAGGAATGCCTAATTGCTTTGTGCTAACAGTCATTAAAATTTGAAACAAGAGAAAAAGCATTTCAAAGGGAAAGATGTTGAGTTTAGTTAAAGGCATAGTCCTTTGGTATTGCAGAAAATGGATAAAAACTCCATGGCTACTGTAATTACCTCTGGGAAGGAAAAGAGCAAACTATTAACCAGAAGAGGTCTCTTTCCTGCCCTTTGTCAAAGAGGATCCTGCACTGACCTGGCGACATGCCCATTTAATAATCCTACAACTCAATAGAGAAACTGCAATGTTGGCAGCATGTGTATCAAAGGGACTGCTGAGTCATTCTCTGGGCAGAAAGCAAAAGGTATGGATTTTTACATTTAGACTTTCACTCTAATTATGCATAGGATCCCACAATCCTTATTTGGGCTTAATCTCATTATACAAGACATTTTTGCTCGATTTTCTCATTAAAACTTAATGAAAAACAATTCTCAACATTAAAATTTGCTCATGGGTATCATTTTAAAAGTCTGATAGATTTTGTTAATATCTATTGTGCTTATACTTTATTGAAAATAGGTCCTGACTAGATGTTTAGATTATGAATATTAGAATGTGATCTGAGTAGAAATAAGGCTAGAAAAGAGGAACTCAAGAAAAGAGTCTCATGCACCCAGTGCATGGTTACAGTAACCCTGGATGTGTTTCAAAGTGATTGAGTCCACAGCTGACAATTTAAAGAAGCAACAACAGAAAACTCAGCAGCAATAAAACAAAGATTCCAAACCTAGCTGTAAATATTCTTTGCTACTCCTTGAATATCTCTCGTTTTTAGTTTTTAGATATTATAAACATATAGCTACGTTATAAGTATAATCCAATTTCATTTTCTTCATTCAATTTTCTTTTTCATTTCCCTGTATGTGAAACATACCGAGAATATTTCACACACTGAAATGCTTTAAATAAACTGAAGAGAATGGGATAGTTACCATGAATTTAAAAGAATGAGATAAATACAGAAGAATCCAGAGAGGGGAGTGAAGAGGAATTGGGGCTGGGGGGGGAACGCTACAAAGTCATACTGATGAAAAAAAGAAGCAGCCCACAGCCTTAGGATGCCTAATCATGCAGTGCAGACCTAAAGCTCTCAAACTAATGTTCACTATCTAATCCATAGATTCCTTACCGCAACCTGCAAATAAAAGCAAAGGGAGCAAAGAGAATTGTTGAAAGTCCTAGCATATTAATATGACTTGCATTAAATCAAACACAAATTTCAACCCAGAAAAAAATATTTCCCTTTTTTATGTTTTATCCTGTTGACAGACGAATGAATAAAAACATCAAAAATATGCCTTCAGCTCATCCTAAAGCATAAAGAGAAATCAAAGGAATCATTTTGCTTAGCTTGCCTGTTCCCCCATCCTAGCCTCTTCCATTCCCAGCAGGTGGGTATACTTTTCTTCTCATGATTCAATCCTAACTCAGCACTTGAGCTCGTATTTCAAAAGATCTCTGACTCAGCTTCAGGTCACTCCTGCTGCTGCCTTACTCTAGCCCTTGTAAGCTTTATTCTGTCTGCTTGCCTCTGGCTTTCAAAGGCTGCATTTTTCTATCTGAGAGCTGATTTTTTTGTCTGCTACAGCTCGGTCTCAATGGATGACTGCTAATTCCAGTGGATTCTAGCCCTAGCCCATCTTCAGAATATCAGGAGTCTTTTCTACCACTCCTTTTCTTCTTTCTGAGATTGCTAAAAGATGTTTAAAGTGGACTCTAGGAATTTATATGTATTCATAGTTTCCCACGTGATTATGAATTGCATAAATACTTTGGAAACACTGTCCTTAGGTATCCCTAAGTAGCTCAGCTATCCTTAGCTGCTCTCTGACACCTAATTCCAGTGTAAGCTCTGCCTTCTTTTCTTTTTCTTTTTTTTTTAAGAGATTTTTTTGCTATAGGGCATGTGCACTTGCTGAAGATTCAGAGAAAGACAGAGAAACAGAGAGAAATTACACCCAGGGGAATGGGCACACTGCAACCCATTCTCCATTCTCCTCTTGGGATTTTGGGCACACACACATACACACACACACACACACACACACACACACACACACACGATGAGTTTCAAGCCAACTGGTCTGGGACTCGAACAGCAGTCAACTACATGGGAGTCCAGCAACAAAACCATTACTCCATCTCTTGGTCCCAAGCTCTGCCTTCTTATCTTTTTTCTATTCTTTCTTTTTTTCTATTTTCTCAGAGATTGTGTGAGTTTATCAGAGAGAGATGGAGAGACAGAGGGAGAGGAAGAGAGAAGAAACCCCCAGTGGAATTTGGTTATACTATAATCCCTTCTTTTTCATTTCTCTGTCCTGTTGGAATTTGGGACACGCATGAACACATGCATGGTATGTCTCCAAAGCCTCTGGGTCCAAGACTTAAACAACATGGTCAGTCCATGGGACTGGCCTACTAAACTTTTACAATCTGCCTGATTTGTAATTCTTTGCCATCTCACCATTAACTTTTTATCTGCCTTAGTACTGTCTCTCTATATTCTGCATAAAATTCTGGACTTGAGGCTGAGTTTTTGGCTTTTTTTTATTCTCAATAAGTGGTCCCTAGCATACTTGCATAAGATATTTTGAGATGGAATGGTGGTTCTCCATAAAATGCAGACTCCTGAAACCCACCACACATCTATAGAAACTGAATCTCAAGATGGAGCTCTGTAATTTACAATTTAAACAAACACACCATAAGTAATTATTATGCACATAATACTGTGGTTCTGAAGCATCACTAGCTTATCCTTTATAGCCTATTAGAACAGGGACATAGAAGAGGCCTTCAAAAAGTTCATGGAAAATGTATATTAGGAAAACCTATACATGGATTTTAAAACTTTTTGTGCTAAGATAAATTTACACTTTAATTCCATTTTTCCCTTAACATTTTTTATAGAGGCTTCTGCCTTAGGGTATGTGCACTCACCAGAGAAAGAGAAAGAGAGAGGCAGAGACAGTGAGAGGAAAAGTGAGATATCCGGCCACACTACAATACTTTCCCCTCCATTCTACTCTCAGGATCTTGAGTATGCACGCACATGCACCCGGTGTGATTTTGAAGCCACTGTGTTCAGCACTCAAATTATGGTCGGTCATGTGGGAGTCCAGTGATGTAATCACTATGCCATCTGCTGGTCCCTTCCGTTAACTTTTTGAAGTCCCTCAAAAAGGCTTTAGAACAAGTTCCCTTGTTCTGTTATGTTGAGTTTGTTATTTCTCTTTTCTGTTTTCTTATCCTCAAAAATGAAGATAATAATGTCACATAGTTCACTGGATTGTTGATGTACATTTTATCTGGACAAATTAAGTGGATACAGCTCATTCATAAAAAAAATGCAACCAGAGAAATAAAAGCCTACAAAAAATAGGTCAGTGTAGATCAATAGATCAATATACCTATTCTTTAGTTTCCATCCCACTAACCTTTATCTCTCTGACCTCTAGTCACTCACTGTACTGCAATCATACTGGCCTTCTTATCTTTGATCTAACACCCCAAGAAAACTATAATTTCAAAATCTCTGCATGTGCCTCTGCATATATAATAGGCTTGGGATTTCTTTTACTTGTGGATGTCATTCATTCCATCATTTGATTCAGCTTTTTATTCAAATCTTAGAAGGACAACTCCAACTGCCCTATCTAAAATAACTTACTGCTCCTTTTCATTCTATACCCCCTTACCCTGCTCTATTTCGCTCTATTTCTCTTTATAACATTTAGCACATATTTTATGTAGATGTGTATTTACTTTTTCCTTGAGCATTTCACTCACTAATTCTAATTTCCATGAGTTCAGGGACTTTAACTAATTGGCTCTTTGTATATTCACAGAACTTAGAACAATGCCTGGCACATAGCGGAAACTCAGTAAGTACTTGGTAAATGAGAAGGTAAATGCATAAACTATCAATATTGAAAAATTCATTAGCCCATGATCATCTCTTTTTTTTTTTTACTACATTAAAACCAAAAACATCTATACATTTAAATACACCATAAGCTAGACTAAAAGAAGAGAGACAGACTAGGAGAAGATATCTGCAACACATGTAACTCACAAAAACAGTGTTATCCATGACATGTAGAGAATTACAAATCATAAAAGATAAACCATCTATTGAAAAATTAACAAAATAATTCACAAAAGAGGAAACCAGATTGCCCAATATGTGCATTAAAAGACATATAACATTACTGGAAATCAGGGAAATTAAAGCCAGATATAAACTTAGTCATTGAATTGACAAAATTTTGAGAACACTTTAGTTCACAACTATGCAGGGAAAATGGAACTTTTGTACATTGTTCTTGGGATAATGAATTTCTATGACCACTATGGAGGATGATGTGGCTATATCTAATAAAGATATAAATGTAATAACTTAAGACTTGTGAAATCTACTTCTAGATCTATACCCTAGAGAAAGTTTATTAATGTGTACAAGGGCATATAAATGAGGGTTTGCACTAAAACATTTTCAAAAAGAAATTTTTTAAGAGAGATTTTTGCTATAGGGTGCATATGCTCACTGGAAAAACAGAGAGACAGGAAGCGAGAAATAATCCCCCGGGGGGGCAGTGGTCATGCCACAATCCCTTCTCCATTCTCCCCTCAGAATCTTGGGCACACATGCCTGGAATGAGTTTTAAGCCACCAGGTCCAGGACTTGAACCATGGTCAACTACATGAATTCCAGCAATGTAACTATTACATCATCTGTTGGTCTCCACTTTTTAAATTTTTAATGGAAATAAGTAATATGTCTATTGACAGGAAAATGTATAGATAACTTGAGGGATATTGTTTTTCCAGTGAAAATGAATCAGTTAGATCTACATTTATCAATATGAGCAATTTTTAAAAAAAAAAAAAAAAGGACAAAGGAGTTTCAAAAGAATATGTGCACACTATGAAGTCATTTATGTAAATTTAAAAACTATAAACACTTTGTATCAGTTATGAATTCATAGATACAGAACAAGAATATAAAAATACAGAATTCAAACCAACTTTGGGACTGCAGAGGAAGAAAGAAGAATAGTTTGGAGAGTGCTGTTAATATCCTTGATAAAATATTACTTTAAAAAAAATCCTATGTTAATATAGCAAATAGTATTTATAACCCAAAGGTTATAATCCAGTGGTTGAGTATATAGTGATATGTTATATTAGTCTCTACTTTCCTATATGTTTTGGAATATGTTCCTTCCAATGTTAAAACCAAAAGACTAGAAATGGCCACACTATGAAATCAACCTAAGCTTCCATTAACAGACAAATGGATTAAGAAAATATAGTGAGTGTGTGTGTGTGTGTGTGTGTGTGTGTGTGTTTGTGCTCATGCAAAGGAATACTATACAGTCATTACAAAGAGCAAACTCCTGTCATTTGATGTTAAATAGGTGAGACTGGATAGCATCATATTAAGTAAAATAAGTCAGGCATAGAAAGAAATACCACGTATTCTCCTTTATGTGTGGAAACTGAAAAAAATTAAAATGACCTCATAGAGATGGAGAGATGAAGAATGACTACTAGAGGCCAGGAAGGATCATGTAGAGGGAATAAAAGAATGTTGATTAATGGGAAAAAAATATCAAAGATCAATGACAGGGACAACTTCTAGTGTTATAAAATACAGTGAGGTGAATATAGATGACCATGGTTTGCTATATATCTCAAAGTACCTCAAAGAGAGGATTCTGAAAGTTTCCAACACAAGTAATGAAAAATGGTTGAGATGGTGAGTATGGTAATTACTCTGAGTTAGTCATTACACAATGTATTATTGTACTGAAAAATAACATTATACCAACATAAGTACGGGAAATTACTATACGTTAACAAAAATTTTTAAGACTAGAAAAAATTTATCTCTGAGGGAAGAGAGATGCTTTTAATTTTCGCCTCTGTTTCTACCTGCCTTAAAAATGCTTAACAAGGGGCCAGCAGGTGGCGTGGTGGTTAAGGCACTGGACTCCTACATGGCCGAAAAAGTTTGAGTCCTAGGCCTGGCGGTTTGTTCTCTCTCTCTCTCTCTCTCTGGTCAAATTAGGTAACAACAACAACAATAATAATAATAATAATACAATTAAATAAAATAATTCTGAAATAGAAATAAATTCTTAACAAATTTTCTACACTGACTCTGTATATTATGCTTATTACTAGGAAAAACTAGGTTTAAAACAAGGTAACACGCATAATAGATTCTGATGGACACAGAATCTATCCATTTACCTTAAGTTTGTATCACGTCTTGCTTACAGTATATAAATGTACATGAATGAAACATTAATTTTAGAAGAGCTGCATGGAACACAAGCAAGATACACCTGTATAACACCTGTATATATTAGAGAGAATAAGCATAACACCAGGGAAATATTTCAATTTTGCATTTATTAAACAGGAGAAAATCATTTATCCACAGTTGCTTCAAGAGAGTCTATAGTTTCTGATCAATCAATACGGGTTGGGATAATCCTTGTTTTCTATTTTCCCCCCACAGATCTGCAGCATTCATTTTAAAACTCCTCCCTTTGGGAGTCTAGATACTGGTGGAGAAATAAAATGTGATGCTCTGCGGCCAACCCACATGGTAAAGTACCTAGTTTGTGTCTACGGTTCTTTGAGCACACTGGGCATGTGACTGCTCATAATCTGGGGCTGGCTGAGGTGGTATCAAGACTTTATTAGGAGTGCTGTCTCTGTCTCTCTCCTTCCCTGTTTCTCACTGATGGAAGAAATAAACAAACAAAAATTTCTTCTCTTTTGAAGTTTTATAGTCGTATTGTAAAATCACTTCCTTTATTTCATATTATCAGCCTCTAGGACACTCTTTTTCTTCAGTTTCATTGTCTTTAGGATCTGATAGTCCTCACATGAACCTTATTTCCTTCTTTTAACTATGCTGTTACAGATTTCAGCCTGTGTAAGACCCATTTTAATCAGTCACCCAATAATGTAGCTATGTAATCTCTTTCCTCACAATTGAATACTGCTGCACTTGCAAAATTATAAATATTGGAACACCCGTTACTTATTAAAAGTCTCATCACACCTTTTCAAGAACAAATCAAATAGGTTTCCATCCTCAAAGTACATAGAATTGATTGGTCCCTCCTACTTTATCCAGCCATTTGCTCCAATTCTCTAACAAATGGTCAGAATGGCTTGGAAAATTGAAACTACCCATCGCTTCTAATTGTGCTACCAACATGTATAAATTTCCTGATAGTAACTTAAAAAGCCTCGAACCAGAAATCTTCATAACCCTTTTTTCATTATGAATGAAACTGCTAGATAGGTAGGATTTTTCTAGTTCCTTTTGACATTTCATCTTTATCTATTATTCCAAATATTAAGTCCAGGTCAACCTTTGTGTTTTCCTGAAATTTCTATTCTAAAATTGAGACAGGTTAAACACTTTCTATTCTAAAATTGAGCCAGGGAAAACACTGCCATGTCAGTTATAAAATGGACTTTTGAAGCCAAGCATACCATTTTCAAAAAGTCAGCCTGTCTTCATTTCCAGAAATGGGCATTAGTCCAGAAAAAAAAGTCTCAGTGGAAGAACTCACATTTTTATGACAAAGTGTAGGATGATGTGGTTTTGCTCATTTTAATTAATATGTCACTAGATATTTTACTTTGAGGGTTGAATCATAAAGCCCTCTATGTGAAGGTCAAAAAAAAAAAAAAGAAAATCAATTCTCACAAATTTACTCACCAAGTTTAATTCCTGTTAATGGTTCTTCCATTCAGTTGAAGCCTGCCCTGGCCTGCCATTAACACAGAGGTGTTTTGCAGTTAGTTTCTGGGATTGACACACTAAATGACCCAGCCCTATCAACAGATTCAGTCACCTTTAAATCCATCTAGCTTAATTCTCACTGTTGATATCTGGAGAGCATACATGACTGATAATTTCTGTTATTTGCATTGCCACATGTTTTATGTCCCTGATAGAAAATGTTATTTCCACTTTAGGTATCAGGTTCTAAAATATAACTGTTATATTTTTTTTCCTTTTGAAGGTACCATACTATCTCACTCATCTAGCCTAGTGGCCTATTACCTATGAAACCTAGGTAGTAAAGGTGATCCATACAAATACAAAAAATTGTATTCATTTAAAACCCTTTACTAAAATTTTTCTGTATGTATTTGTCTATATAACTTTACAAAATATATGCCACATGACCTTGTCTTGTTTTAAAAAACTGACTGAACATTATATACAACTTTCTTTTAAATAAAATAAGGCTATCGTTATAAACATGCAGGATTGTACTCTACTACAACACACAACTGTATTGTATATCTAGTTTTTTACTGTTTTGTACTATTTAACTGCAAGTTGTTAAAACTCACTCATATTGCTTATCGCCAAAATATCCTGTATTTTAAATTGGTACCTACTAGATTAGATACAATTGATTAGGTTAAATAAACAGGTTGGTTGAAGATTATAAAGGTGAAGTAATATGATGTCTGGAAATTTCTTTAAAATATTCCAACAAGGGGCCAGAAGACGACATAGTGGTTAAGGTTCTCGTCTTCCACATGACTGACCACAGTTCATATCCTGGACCTGATGGCTTGAGTCATGCTGATGGGTCCAGCAGATGGTATAATGGTTACATCACTGGACTCCCACATAGTTGACCGCAGTTTGAGTCCTGAACCAGGCAGCTTAAAACTCAAGTCAGGTATGTGTGCGTGTTTGTCCGAAATACCTAGAGAATGGAGGAGAAGGGATTGCAGCATGTTCATCCCTCCCGGGGGATGATTTTTCACTTTCCCTCTCACTGTTTCTCTCTGGAGAGTACACCCACCCTATGGCAAAAACCTAACATACATACATACATACATAAAATACTCTAGAAAAACAAGCATACCATCACAAAAAGGTAAATGAAATAAAACTGGTAAAATGTTGGTAACTGTTGAGGCTGGGCAATGAATACTTAAGAGTTCATTATGTTGTACTATTTCGTTTATCTTCAGAATTTTCTTTACTAAGGAAGTTTTTCAAAAGGGAACTTTCCTTGAAGAAAAATGCTAATGGAATAATAAACACTGAAGGAATAATACAGTTAGATAATCACATTTTACAGCCACAATCTAATGACTAGTTTAGAAAAGGATGATAAATGCATACTAAAGCTATTGGGTGACAGGTGTTCACATGGTCTCAAGGAATCACCCACAGTTTACTTACTATCTGAGAAAAAATACACTTATAGGGGAGAAAATTATCTTTGGAGGTACACATTATTTAGGCTATTACTCAAATTTAGCATCTCAAAAAATGGATCAAATTGTCATTATGTGTTTTCTGATGTTAGGCAAATATATAATGTCACGAATGTAGTTAATCTTACCAGAAACATTTAAGTTGAATTTAATAATGAAGAAATAATCAAGGAAATATAGTTTCTAGTGATTTTACAAAGTAAATGGTCTGAACTCTTAAAAATGTTGACTTTTTATTGGATTTTGACAATTAAAATCAGTAATTATAAAGACCATTATTAGAATAAATGAGAACATTTGAATATTGTATTTAGTAGATAATATTTCTCTACACATTTAAATTTCTTGGGCTCAATAATGATTTTGTGGATACACAGGAAAATGTTCTTGTTCTTAGGTAATACATGATGCTGATGTATTTAAAAACAAAGTATCATGATGTTGGTAACTTGTGTGTCTGTGTGCATGTGTATGTGTCTTTGTTTAAAGAGAGAAAAGAGCAGCAGAGTCTGCGGCCATGGCCCAGCCTGGTGCCGACGTGGAGGTGGAGCCCGGCGCTGCATAACCACCACGTTCCATCCACCCTGTGCAGTGCGTGGCTTACAAGAGGGTTGCTGGGCACCTGGGCGGCTCCCCGGCAGGGTAGGGCTGTTAAAGGTGTTGTAGCATGCACATCACAGAATCAAATCAGGAACATTTGGAGAAGAAAGACTCCCAGGTATCCACAGTTTCTCAGCCCTTTTATGGAGTGACAGAAATTCCAGAAAAAGACTCTATACCAGAAGATACAGTAAATCAACAATGCGAATCACAACTCCAGCAAGTCAATCATGAGCAGTACTCAGTGACCCTAACAGTAGTGCACCTGAAGAAACTAAGGAAACTGTCCTTTCAAAAAAAAGAGGAAATAAAATCATGGATGGAAAAGAAGACATGTCTTTATTGTCCTCCATAAGGACTACTGAATGAATTTATTACAAGTAGTATGTGAAATTCAGAAATGTAAATGGAGAAGAAATGAGAAGTATATTTGATGAATATTAAAACAAAAGTAAGCAAAGCCACTGCTCAATCTGTATACCCCAGATCAGATGATTAGCTCTGTTAAAAGCAGTATGTAGACTAAGAGGAAATATTTTCTTAAATTTTTCAAAAACAAAATTTTGCTTAAGAGATCTATATTTTAATCTTTTTTGGAATTTGTACATATATTTAATTTTGAAAAATGTTATTTGTACAAAATTTTGGTCCATATTATTCTCATATATTTTTACCATTCAAATTTAAATACTTTAATTTTACTCAAGTAAAAGCAGAACCATATATCTGAAGGAGAATTAAATATTTCACATAAATAAGTAATACAATTTAACTGAAAAAAAGAGAGAAAAAGAGAAAACAATGTGGCTAATGTTAACAATTAGTGAATCTACATGAAAGAGATTATTGTCTTATTCATTCAACTTTCCTGTAGGTATAGAGTTTTCAAATGAAAAATCAAGGAATGTATAAACAGAAGAAATCATCAAAAAATAAGTTGATTCATGTGAACACAGTATCTTCTTTGAAGAGTAAACTGTATGGAGGCCATTTTCTTGTTAGGATTATGTTCTAGAGATTTGAGGCAGCTATTAATAAAAATAAGTGGGATGGTACTATATTTTAAAATCATAACAAATGTTATCAAATTACTATATTTTAAAATTATAACAAATGTTATCAAATCTTCAGTAGCAAAAGTATATAAATTCCCTTAACATAATTTTTAATATTAAAATGAACAAATTAGTAAAACCATTATTCCAATAATGAAAATAGTCAAATGCTTCAGAACCAGACAATTTCACTATCTGATAATCATATTATATTTGTTATGTTTCTTAGAATGTCAAGGTTAGTAGGACCTTAGATATTATCTAATTTAGTTTCTTGATTTTGCAGATATAAATTCCCTTAACATAATTTTTAATATTAAAATGAACAAATTAGTAAAACCATTATTCCAATAATGAAAATAGTCAAATGCTTCAGAACCAGACAATTTCACTATCTGATAATCATATTATATTTGTTATGTTGCTTAGAATGTCAAGGTTAGTAGGACCTTAGATATTATCTAATTTAGTTTTTTGATTTTGCAGATCAGAAAACAAAAGTCTAAAAAGGTAAGCTGATTCATCTAAAATCACCCAGATTTTCTTGTTTTCAGGTTTTTTTCACAGCATATTATTAATTGACATTTTCATTTCACATGTACATTAAATCTAAGCTGTTTTACTTTAAGTTAAGAGACATCATAAATCAACTCATTTCAATCTATCAAGAATAAAAGAGGTTAAGTTTAATATGAGGAGTAGTTTATTAACTCTGAATCAGTACTCATTGTTTAGAAAAAAGTAAATCACTTGTCCTCAAGGATAGGTACAAAATTACTGTATACATTAATATTAGCAGGACATATGACTTTGTCCTCAAGGATATGTACAAAATTACTGTATACATGAATATTAGCAGGACATATGACTTTATATAACATCTTAAGAAATTAAAATTTATTTTGTTCAAGAGTTGAAGTGCAAAAGAAATGGCAATAGCATGGAACATTTTGGAGACTACTGAGGATGTTTTTAGGTTAAAAAAATTGGAGTCCTGTGAGCATTAACAAACAAGGAAAGCTATTGGATTTTGATTAAAAGAAAACAATTGAGAAATTAGAACCTCATGCATATTTGAGATAAAATTTAGTTTCCTACTGAGAACTCAAAAGACTAATAATAAAATAATTAATACTTGAGTCTTCAGGAAAGAAATTATACATGCATACAGTTGATGGTCCTCAAACCAGTACTTAATCTGAAAAATTCTCCAGGTAATTTATTTCTGGGACTATTGCCTGAGTCAGCGATTCAAGCCACACATTTAATGAGAAAATTTGAAGTGTAACAAGTTTGTTATATAAAAGCTGTGGGGGAACATATTGAAGAAAATGGAAAGAAAAAGTGAAGATGTGTAAAGTAGAGACCAGGTTAATAAATGCTGAAGTGAAGTTAAAATCAGATAATAACATTAAACTTGTCCTCATTCTGCACTTATTCTTGTTCACTGATTTGATTTCATTCTAAATATTGTTTTTTCTTAAGAATTATTTTTTATTTAACTTTATTTATTTACTTATTTAAATTTTACCAAAGAGGGACAGAGGGAGAGAGAAAGCGAAAGAGGGAAAGTGAGAAAGCAAGCCACCAGATCCAGGACTTGAACCGTGGTGGGCCATGTGGGAGTTCAGTGCCCTTTACCACCATGCCACTTGCTGGTCCCCCTAAATATCGTTGTTTGCTGTCATTTAATATCATAAAATTTTATCTACTTAATATTACAGAGAGATTAAGAATCTGCCTAAATTATTTCTCTCTCTTTTTTCATTTACACATTAAATCTTAAATAATATTCTGAAGTGAGATTTCAACACTTCTGATGATATATCACACATATGAGAATTATTGATTTTTTTATAGAGCTGAAGATACTTTAAGATAAAAAGTATAGATTACTTTTATTCTGAACAGTTGAAACAAGAACTAAAAAGGGGCCACATCCTTCTTACAGAGTAAAAATATTTTCAAAGCTCCCTTTGTTGAGGATAAGTGTATTGTACCATTTGTTCTAATGACATATATGGAGTTTGATTCTTCCCACATTTGAAGATCGTGTGTGATCAAGCCCACAGGGATATAGAGACAAAAATGAGATTTACACTAAAATGTAGTGACTGGCAGGTGCTACATCACCACTGCCTCAGGCCATCCTATGTTGATAAAATTTTACACCTATCAGAGTAAAGAGAAAAAAGTGCACTTTCCCTGACACATTCTAGTTTCAAACTGATAAACCCAAGAAAACCAAAGAATTGTCATAAAGCATTTTGATAACCTTTCTTCATAAAATATTCTGCTCTTTTGGGAAATAGCTGCTTTTCCAGTCAGCGTAATAATTTATTTCTGATAGAAGTTGGAAGCATTTAAATGCCTTCACTTTTGATATTCAGATATGAACAACTAAGCCAAAGAATAAAGATAGGCAAAAGGTAATAAGTCTAAATTTGGTCTCAAATTCTGAATATTTCATGATTCCAGCATGAAGTCTTTGCAGTAATACACAGGAGTTCAAAACTGCATAGAAATGTAACCTGAAAATATTATTTATTTCAAACTATCAGTATGTTGATTTAAATACTTATCTGTATCTGTACAAATGTAGGCATTAAGCAAATGATACTCACTATTATTTGGATTATTTCTATTGATTATGGTAAATTTGCATTTTAAATGTCTAAAAATATTTGTAAACAAAGTAACTGTGTCTAAATGGGTATCCATATAGTCAAATGCTTTGAAAATTATTTTAGGGACCAGCAGTTGGCATAAGGGCTGTGTCGCTGGATTCCCATGTAGTCGACCGCAGTTCAAGTCCTGGACCCGGTGACTTAAACTCCCTCTGGGCACGTGTGCATGTGTGCCCAAGATCTAGAGAGGAGAATGGAGCAGAAGGGATTGTGGTATGGTCATCCCCCCCTGGGGGGTGATTTCTTGCTTTCTGTCTCTCTGTCTTTCTCTGTCTGGTGAGCGCATGCGACCCATAGCAAAAACCTCTCCAAAACAAAAAAGAAAAAAAAATTAAAATTAAGATGGTTCTAATTGAAGTGAAACAATAAATTCAGGTAAATGATTTTTGTTTGTTTTCAGCATACTCTAGAATCATCACCCCCCAGGGCAGATGGACATGCTACAATTCTTTCTTGTACATCCTCTTCTCTGGGTCCTGGACATACATGCACACATGCCCAGTCTGATTTTCAAGCCATTGAGTCTGGGACACAAACTGTGGTCAGCCACGTGGGAATCTAACACCTTCACCACCACACCACCTGCTGGCCACAACAGCCACATATGTTTAAACAAGTTGTTGTGAGAATCATGTTTTGAAAAATGAAAACATTTGGGTCACGCCTCATGGACTAGTGGGTAAGGGAGCTAGATCCAATGGCTGACTGTGCAGTTTCAATCTCAACCTTGGTAGTGAGAAAAATATGCCAATTTCATGTGTGTGCATGGCCCAAATCATGGTAGGATGGAGAAATAAAGACGAGATTACAGCATGACCATGCCCCACTGTGGGTGCTTTTTCCCTCTCTCTCTCTCTGGCAAGCATACATGTCCTCTGGCAAATTTAAAAAAAAAAAAAAAAGAAAGAAAACATTTGGAAAACTGCTCATCAGTTACAGTAAAGATTAGACATTAACATTGTATGACATAGCAATTCCACTCCTAGGTATATCCTTAAGGGAAATGAAAACATATGTGCACAAAGATATGTGTGTACAGATGCTCAAAGCACCATTATTCATAATAGTCAAAAGGTGAAAAAACTCTACTGGCCATCAACTAATGAATGAATAAACAAAATGGAATACATCTTTACAGTGTAATATTATTTTGCAGTTAAAAATGAAATGTTGAGGGTCAGAAGATGGTGTGAATGTTAAACCATCTGGATCACATGTGGCCGACTATGTAGTTTGAATCTCTAACCAGGTGGCTTGAAAAACCCACCAGGCGCACGTGTGTACATGCCCCAAATCCCGAGAGTAGAATAGAGAAGATATCCAGGTGAGGCCATTCCCCCTCTGGAGTGATTTCTCAATTTCTCTCTCTCTCTCTCTCTCTATCTCTCTCTCTCCAGTGAGCACACATGCCCTCTTACCAACTGGAAAAGAAAGAAAAAAAGAAGTATTGATAGATGCTAAAATATGGATGAACTTTGAAAATATTGTTAACTGGAAGAAACCAGTCACAAAAAAACCCACATATAATATAGTAGTACTTATATAAAATGTCCAGAATTGGCAAACTTTTAGAGACAGAAAACAAATAAGCTGATGCCAAAGGATGATGGAAGCACAATTGAAAAGTACAAGGTTTATTTTGGGGGTGATGAAATTGTTCTTGAATTAGATAATGGGAACTGTTTTGCAACTGTGAATGTAGCAAAAACCATTGACTTGTATTCTTTAGACAGGTAAATTGTATGGTATGTGAATTGTACCTAAATAAAACTATTAAGAAAAGTCAAAACAAGGGGCCAGATGGTGTCATAGTGGTAATGCAGTGCTCTGCAATACCAGACCCACATGGGAAGGTACTGGGTTTTCATTCTTAGGCCTCCCTATACATTCCACGAGGATGTGTATGTGCCCATGACCTGGACTGGCTTAAGCTAGGGGTGGATCATGGCATGAAGACCATATTGGGGGTGCATGCCTCTCTGCTTCCATCTCTGTATAGGAATTCAGAATACATTTCAAAGGACAGTATAAAAGAAATAAACAAATGTAAAAAAGAAAAGTCAAAGATTTTTGTAAACTAGGAATAACTGTAAATTTCAACTATCATTATGATTATTGGAGCAATGATGAACAGAAAGAAGAGTAGATGCTTTATAAAGGGAAACTGTCTCTGCTCTTTCAATAACACCTAGATTTTAACCTGCCTAATAAGTCCAATGCTCATAGAAGCTATGGGGCCCTTCAATGCTCCCTAAATACTTTTACCACTGACAATTATCTCGCAAATCACTATTGAGAACATATTTATTAACACTTGAAAATAAAATCCACTGCAATGAAACACACATATAACTCATGGGTATGGCTTTACTACCAAGGAGGCAACTGATCAGTTACGGGTACAAGTGATTATGTGTCTAAGCAAAATAGAAACACTCATTTCAAAGCACATCAATTTGATGGGACTAAAAGTTCAGACTTAAAGATTTGCATAATCAGTCTCTCCACAACCAAAGAATATTGAGAGTGAGTGTTAATTATAGCAATATGTCTGAGAATGTTTGCAAGCGTTTAACTAACTGTACGTGAGATAGGAACTTGAAAAACTTTAAAATCTATTGTGTAGGCCAAGCCAAAAAACTCAGCATTAGTGGGATTGTTGCTAGAGCTTTCTGTTTTCATGACAAGGAACAGCTGGCTCTCAGGTTAGATTACAATCCCTCAGGGCCAGTAAACCACATGTGCATAATAGAGCAGTGCTAATCTGTTCCTTTAGGCTGGAAATAATAAAGTTCAGTTTTGTACAGCCGTTAATCAAAAGGTATTAAAGAAACAACCAAAGGCTGGTATGCTTTTAATTGACCAGACTGTTTCTCAGCAGCAACATGGTTCTCCTTTAACACATTACAATTTTCTGACTTCTTTTGGTCATTCTTTGCTGATTTTATGGATATTATCTTCTCATATCAAATTCTCTAGCCCTCTGCTCTCACTAGTAAAGGGTTTCATCTCCAAGATAAACTTCAAATGATCCCTAATTGCAGTTAATTACAACAAAGTCGTATTTTCCCTATTGAAGGCGAAGAAAACCTACTGAATATGAATGTTAATATTCATGAGGTCATCCAGGCAGTTTGTCCAGCTAAGCATAACCAAAATATATTATGCATTCAGGCCTTCTTATTTCCAAAGGCAAAGTAGAATTAAAAAAAGGAAATCACCACAATGGTCTTCTGAAAGGATACCAAGGATACCAGTAACTGAAAAATTCTATTCATTGTGACAAACAGGAAAAATACAGAACTTTTTAAAGCAGTTGACATAAATGTATTTCCTAAGGTTGTAGGGATGATACAAAGAAGAAAAAGAGAGACAAACTATTTTACTGCTTCGGAACATCTTCATGTTCATGAAATAGAGAATAAGAAGCACAAGTCACTTATACAGAAAACCCCTGACAATGAAAAAAGTTACACAATTGAGTAGCTCAGTTGTCTGAATCTTAGATGAATCTTTGAAAAACTATATTTTTAAAGTTAGAATAACAATAAAAGTTATAATTATTTAGTTTTTATTTTGTGCCAACCACTGTTTTAAATATTAATTAATTTGAGAATTAGCATATGGCCTATTGGTTGCATCACTGGACTCCTACATAGTCAACTGCAGTTTGAGTTCCAAAACCAGCAGCTTAAAACTCATACAGGGTGCGTGTGCATGCTTGCCCAACATCCCAAGAGGAGAATGGAGAATAAGGGATTGTGGTGTAGCCAACCCCCTGAGGGGTTATTCCTCACTCTCTGTCTCTCTGACAAGTGCACATACCTTATAACAAATATCTCTCTTTTTTAAAAAGGAAAAAAAAATGTTAATTTTACCCTTACAACAATTCTATGTGGTAAATACTATTTTATAAGTGAGGAAATCACACAGAGAGGAAAAATAATTTACCAAGATCACACAGTCAGAGAACCGTAATTCAAATCTAGACATTTGGCTCAAGTCTTCACTCTTGACCCTTATGCTATATTGCCCAACATATAGCTTAATAAACTAGCTAACACATGGTCTTTCTCCCTCTCTCTCTTTCTCTCTCTGTTCTTTCTAATGAGTGAAAAAAAAAAAAAAAAAGAACAACAACAAAAAAAAGAACAAAAATCACTCCAGAGCTAGTCCATGGCATGGTGGTGGTAAGGTGTTCGACTCTTACATAGTCAACCATGGTTCGAGTTCCAGACACAGTGGCTTAAAAATCATACCGGGCATATGTGCAGGTGTGCTCAAAAGACTGAGAGGAGGATGGGGAAGAAGGGATAGCTGTGTGGTCATCTTCCCTAGGGCATGATTTCTCAATTTTCCTCTCACTGTGTCTCTCTAACGAGTGGATGCACTCTGTGGCAAAAACTTAAAAAAAAAAAAAAAAAAAGAAGAAGAAGAAAAGAGAAAAACAAACGTGAACAGCATATAGCAGTTTTTTATTCTGATTGATAGTAGTCAAGAATGAAAACTACACCATCAATGATTACTAATTTAGCTATAAATATGAGGTTTAAATGACATATGAGACAATTCACTGGGTTCACTATGTTGTGATTTGGTTTACTTCTCTGCTTCCTACTGGACAGCTATACCAATCATATCCCACCTGTATATATCACTTAAATTCAATGGGCTTCAATAGAAAATATAATGAGCTATAGATCACCCACTTCCCCACTGTCAATCATGCTTTTCAGAGTCAGTAAATCACATACTATCTCAAAGAGGCTAGAATAATACCTTCATTTCAATGTGCTCATTAGTATAGACTTAAAATAGCATGTTCTTCTTTAAGTAACACTGGGCGAGATTATGCCATACAACCTGTTAGGTATCTGTATGTTCATTTGAAATTCAAAAAAGACCTACATTTCATTGTTTTAGCAACTCTTTACTCAATACTTTCTACCTTTATAATAGACTCCAGATACTTCCTATTGTCCTCAGAATAAAGACTTGAATTTTCAATATGATCTACTCAGTCCTTTATAGTGTGGGCTCCACCCCCATGTATCATGTCATCTCTCTTTATACCTTATCTTAATCTCTATACAAAATCTGTTTTCTCTGCCTAGAGCATTAACCTCACAACTTGTCTACTTTCATGTAGTAATACACTATCTTTTCTATCTTTTTTCAAGCTCAAATGTCACTTCTTTTTTTTATTTTACATTTTTTAATACATTCAATCACATTATTTAGCTTACAAGGTGATCATTTCAATATAAGAACATTTCTCCCCGGTCGAGTTGATAAAAATATAACAATACTACCTCCCTGTCTCAACAATGCTGTCTTCGTATCCCTACTCCAAATGTTCCTCCCCAGACCCCACTCCTCCACACACACCACATCTGGCATTCACATCCACCTCTTCCGTTTGTAGATCTTTTACCCCGTCAGTTTCAGTTGTAGAGTGTGGACATTTGGTATATATTAAGTGGGGACATACAGAGTCTCTCCTTCATAGTCTGGCATGCTTCACTCAGCAGTAAATCTTCCATATTTTTCCACTTTCTGTCAAAAGCCAGGGTTTTGTTGTTCTTAATGGCTGAATAGTATTCCATAGAGTATACGTGCCACAGTTTTTCAAACCATTCAGCCATGAGGGCATTTGGGTTGACTCCATGTCTTAGCAATCGTGAAAAGTGCCGCAATAAACATCGATGTGCAAGCACTTTTCCAATGAGAAATTCTTCTGTCCTTTGGGGAGATGCCAAGAAATGGGATTGCTGGATCATATGGCAGTTCTATTTTTAGATTTTTGAGGAATCTCCAAATTGTTCTCCACAGTGGCTGGACCAATTTACAATCCCACCAGCAGTGTAAGAGAGTTCCACTTTCACCACACTCCCACCAACACTTATCATTTTTTGTTTATTTAATCTTCGCCATTCTGACTGGGGTTAGGTGGTATCTCAATGTTGTTTTGATCTGCATTTCCCTTACAATGAGGGATGTTGAGCATTTTTTCATATGCCTTTTGGCTATTCGTATGTCATCTTTAGTGAGTGCTCTTTTCAACTTCCCCCATCTTTTAATAGGGTTCATCACCTTTTTTCCAAACAGCTTCTTTAGTTCCTTGTGTATTCTGCTTATCAATCCCTTATCTGATGCATAGTTTACAAAAATATTTTCCCATTCTGAGGGCTTTCGATTCACACTAATTACTGTGTCTTTTGCCATGCAGAAACTTCTTAGTCTGATGTAATCTCACTTGTCTATTTTGGGGATTATCGACTGCGCTTTAGGGGTCTTATGTAAGAAGTCTTTGCCTACCCCAATGTCTTCCAGAGTTTCCCCAGTGTTTTCTAGAAGCAGTTTAATAGTTTGGGGTCTTAGATTTAGGTCCTCGATCCACCTTGACTTGATTTTTGTCAAAGGTGATAGGTAGGGGTTCAGATTCATCTTTCTACATCTCCATCAAATGTCACTTCTTAAGGAAAACTTTTATTTATTTATTTTTTATAAGTATTTGCTATAAGACATGTACACTCTCCAGAAAGAGACAAAGAGAAAGAGGAAAAGTGAGAAGTCGACCTCCCCATGCCCAGGATAGATGACCATGCCCCATTCCCTTCTCCATTCTCTTCTCAGGATTTTGGGCATGCACACACATGCACCTAATGTGACCTTCAAGCCACTGGGTGTGAGACTCAAACCATGGTCAGCCATGTTGGAATCTAGCGCTTTAACAACCACTTGCTGACCTCTAGGGAAACATTTTTAAACCTCCTTAACTAGGAAAGTTTCCCCATTTTATGGTCTCACGTCACTTCCTTTCATAGTACTTACCACAATGTATGGTTATTTTATTATTGTTTTCTCTCCAGGGCACTTGAACTAAATGATGGCTGATACCATTTTCGTTTGGCTTATCTCTGCATTCCTGGTATAGCTTGGATTGAAATGTGGCCCTTGTCTAAAAATGTGTTGACTAGCTGAATGAATGAATGTCATAATCACTGTTATTCCTGTGCTCCAACCCCACTCCAGCTCCTAATATCTAATTCTGTATGACAAGAAGTCAGTCCATTCAAAGAGGCAATTTTGTGTGAATATGCAACATCAGAAAGTTTACTTGCTTAGTTTAATATTTCTCTGTCTGTAACATGTGTATACAATTTGATTAAAGCCTTTTGGTCACACCTTAGAGATTGAGAGTGAGAGCCAAATCAAGAAAAAGAGATGAAATAGGCAAAACCAGTCTTTCGATATTTTTCTTTTCATTTTGGATAGCCCCCTAAGGCACACAATTTTATTCCACTGCACCCCAGTCTTTCAGATGCACTGCAACCTTTCTACATCCTACTCTTTTCTGTGACTCCCTCTTGAAGCCTTCTCTTACCTTAGATTAGATACTATGAAATCTTCCTCTTGCACTTAAAACCAAAGAATGGCCTGGGGAAAGAGAGATTGAGTCCCTCCTCCCTGTGCAATATACTGAAATACTCAGTCCTTAGTCAAAATGTTAAGGTTAGATACAACTAAACCGCTCCTATGCAAATATCTGAAATAAACTTACACATGTTCCACATTTTGGATACAGATTGTTATTTACAAATGAACCAAAACTAAGATGGGGGAATCCTGGGGGAGATTCACTGTACAGAGAGCCAGACATTTAAGTCCAAGGCAAAATTCTTTAGGGAAGAGCAGAGGCAAAACTTAGGGCATCCAAAGTGTAGTAGGAGCAATCCCACAGCTATTGGCTGGACATTTTCAGAAACTGGGCCATAGTGAAAGTATGTCTGAATCAAGGTAAGAAAGGTGCTAGGAAACTGATCCATCATCATTGAAATATCCACAGAGGTTTGTCACACTGGCACTAAAAAGAGAGTCTAAGCAAATTTGTTTTGGTGGTGATTGAACTGATCTTCTACATTAAGTTTATCTAAACTCTGAGATATCAAGAATATAATATATAGGACCAGCAGTTAGTGTAATGGCTATGTTGCTGGACTCCCATGTAGTTTCTGTCTTTCTTTCCCTTTTTTTCTGGTGAGTGCACGCACCCTATAGCAAAAACCTCTCCAAAAAAAGAAAAAAGAAAGAAAAATATATATATATAATATAATATAGTAGGAATTTAGGAGATGTTTGTTGTTGGTGTGATATTTGGAATATTTTATTGCAAACCTTTATTCTGTAACTTTTGAAAATGATAATACTAAATTTAAAAGCATAGTTGGCTAATAAGGTAGGAAACATTTGTACACTTTGCAGACAACATTAGAAAATCACTGAGGCCTGATATATTGTATTATGCTTATATATTTCTTCCTTTTGTGCTCCATCATTTACATAACAAGCAGTAAAGTGCATTGGTTAATAGTATAGTGTCTGGAGACGACCTGTCAAACTTCAAATTCTGACTCTGCTACATAACAGCTATGTGACCTTGAGCAAGCCACATATTCTATGTGTATTTCTGTTTCCTGAAATGCTAGTAATAGTATTATATGTTTCATTCCTGAGATTGTTTAAGCATTAAATAAGATATTTCACAAATTCTTTGTTTTTTTTTTTTTTTTAGAGAAAATTTCGCTATAGGACCGGTGCCCTCCCCAAGGGGGGACATAG
>NW_006209397.1:1488544-1502788 GCF_000334495.1 Tupaia belangeri chinensis | reverse complement strand
TAGTCACACCGCAATCCCTTCTCCTCCATTCTCCTCTCGGGATCTTGGGCATGCATGCACATGTGCCCAGCGTGAGTTTTAAGCCACCGGGTCTGGGACGTGAACCGCGTTCGACTATGTGGGAGTCCAGCGACATAGCCATTACGCTAACTGCTGGTTCCCACAAATTCTTTTTTAAAAATAAACTCAAACTTTATTCTGTTTTTCCACAATTTTCCCCTCAGAAGGTGCATGCACCTGCCCAAGAAAGAGAGAAAGTCACCCTCAATGGGGCCTGTTTATGCCACAACCCTCTTTCTTCCAATTGACCATCCTGTCAGGATCCTGGGTACACACATGCACCTTGGATGAAGCTGTCAGGGCTGGAACTAAAACCCTACTCAACCATGTGCTATCTGGTTTCTTTTACTTAGCACTCAACCACTGCTCTATAGGGCTGGCCCAAATTTCACAAAAAATTTTTTTTTTTTACTTTTTATTTTCTGAGAGTATTTTTGCTATAGGGCACATGCACTCTCCAGACAGACAGAGAGAAAGAGAGAGAGAGACAGAGAGACAGAAAGGGAGAAATCACTCCCTAGGGGGGATGGCCACTTCTCCTCCATTTTCCTCCCGGGATCTTGGGCACGCACGCACACGTGCCCGGCATGAGTTTAAGTCACCGGGTCAAGGACTCAAACTGCAGTCGACTATGTGGGAGTACAGTGACATAGCCATTATGCTAACTGCTGGTCCCTACAAATTTTTAATAAAATGCCTGGTATATGGTAAATGCTCAATAAACATCAGGTATTATTTATACTATTATGTGTAGTCAGGGATGATTTGTATGCATATGTGCAAGGATAATCCCGATGTTCTACTTTTCCTAACCCATTATTAAAGATATACCACTAAGGTTTTCAAAGAACTGTCGTGTGTTAAACACTTTGGGAGATACATAGTACTAAATGTAGACCCTGGTGATTAGGAATGGGAGAATGTATAGGCATGCTCATTGCATTCTTAACCATCCTTGAAGAAGAAGAAGGCATTAATTCAGGGGAAAACAGCCTAAGCCAACTCACATTGAGATCTAAGGTCTAAAACTCACTAGCAGTATGATGCTCAAATTATTTACATTATTTAAGCCTCATTTCATGAAAGACAATATTATATACTTCACAAAACTGTTTTGAGAATGATAATAGCATATGAAACATATCTAGCACAGTGCTCAGCACCTAGTCGTACTCAGGAGCTGTTCAATCTCTTTTCATCATTTCACAGATAGCTCTGGTTTGACTACAGAGATGTTTCTCTACTCTCTGCTAGAAGCAAAAATTATTGATCCTAGAATAGGTATACCTTCTCTTCTTCCCTCCTCACCAATAGATCCTATCCCTTTGAACAAAATATCCCAGAAGTAGAAACTGGCAAATCAGTGAGTAATTTCTTTACCCACATAGGAAGTAAGAATAGCATAAGTCTAGCTCATTATTAGGGTTGAACAACTGCAAGTACAGAAGGTTTGTGAATTAAAGACATTTCTTTATCTCCTACTGCTATCAATCCCCAGACTTGGTAGATCTTTTACTTAGAGACTAAGAAGAAAGGATAAAAAGAAAACTTTCATTTCCTTTTGAATGACAAAGAACAGGGCTAGGGCCTAAAAGAAATAAACTGTTCTTTCACTCTATGAAATGAGAAAAAAAAAGGATTCTCATACTATGATGGACAAAAATGTCAAATAGAATTAGACCAAGCTGTAGAGTTAAACCCAAAGGGAAATCTTTCTTCTAAAGTACTGCATTTCCCTCTAGCTATCTGAGACTTTTCCATGGCCATTGCTAATGATCTGAATTAAAAAAAAAATTAAAAGCAATTTGAAACATATTGTAAAGAAGCGTGTGTGTGTGTGTGTGTGTGTGTGAGAGAGAGAGAGTGTGTTTAAATTTCAGTGTATCTTAGACATTGGGTTCTAGGGGGAAAAAAGGTTTCATGTCCTACAAAGCAAATCTTTAAAGAATGTGAAAGGAGAAATGTTGCCTTTATGGGAGAGAAAGTTATCTTTTTATCTCAAGATAGTCAAAGAAACATTTTGTCCTTTATAACTGATATTTAGACACTTTCATCCTTTTGGCAAAAGAATTTTTGAACTACTGGAATTTAAAGTTAAAGTTAAGCTACAGGTTTAATGGAAACTCTTTGAGTGATAAGGTTAGGAGCTGATAATAAATTATGCATGCAGTTATGTCTGGCAGCCTTGGAAAAATGTGTGCACAAATCTTTTATATATATATACACATATATATATAAAAGATATACAGATATGTAGATATTTCTTTACTAATACTTTAAATTCTAGAACCAAAGAATAAAGTAGACTCTAACATGCCTTTCTTACTCCTCACTGAGTACACCTACCCTTGAAAGAGATGGATTCACTGTGTTTCTATGAGATAATGAAAACAGTAAAAAAAAAAAAATCACCAGTGTGAACTTAGATATTTTAGAACCCTATGGAAAGAAATGCCCCATTCGCAGTGAAAATTACCTAGGTTCACCAATGTGCATGACAGGATCAAGTAGTCCAAGTTTCTGGCAGCACCACATTCTACATCCTAAATCTAAAGCTCAAACTCATTCTCCACAGGGATCTGGCTGCCCACAGGTTGTGCTCTGTCTCTTTGCACAAACTGGCTAACCTTCCTGCTTCTCTCCACAGTGTTGTGATATAGCACCAAATGCTGGCCCCATGCTCTTGGACTTTCCAGCCACCAGAATCATGAGCCAAAAAAGCCTTTTTTTAAAAAAAATAAATTTTCCCACCTCAGATATTCTGTTATAGCAACACAATAATTGACTAAATGAGTATTTTTAACTTAATACAAAGGAATAGTGAAGGAAAATAATTTCCATACAACACCCCCTTAAATTCTTTTAAAACATGCAATGACTTCCTATTACATTTAATATAAGGTCTAAAGATACCCATATGCATTCTGTCTACTATCTCTTTCTCCAGCTTCATATCCTATGACTCTTTCTTTGCTCTCTATGCTCAAATCACACTGCCTTTCTGTTTCATAAACACATGAAAATGACCTCTGTCTCAGAGACTTTTTTCTTGTTATTCCATCTGCCTAGAATACTATCATCACTTTTTATCACTCAGAGCTAGTCAAATATTACCTCTTGCAAGAAACCATTCCAAACCATCCTATCTAGTATAACCCCCAATTCTATCCCCATCATGCATTATCTGCTCCACTCATTGTTTTGTTTTCTTCCTACCAAAAAGTGCTCAACACATATTTGTGGGGAAAAAAGAATACCATATGGAATAATTCTTGAAATCTCTCTATTTCCCTGTGACTATGTAAAGGTCTCAGACTAATACTAAAGCTACAGTAGGAAAAGAAAGACAAAGTAAAGCCAATAATTCATATATCTCCCAAATCTCTGAGTATGTGGTATCATATTTTGTACTTTCATCCAATAGACATGATGGCAAAAATACTCAGTTTATCATGATTTTTACTAAGCTCCATGACTTCATGGCTTCATGGTTAAGGGAGTCAGATCTCTTTTTAAATTATTTTTTTAATTTTTTCTTTTCTTTTTTTTGGAGAGATTTTTGCTATAGGGCACATGCACTCACTAGAAAGACAGAGAGAGACAGAGAGACAGAAAGCGAGAGATCACCCCTCCCCAGGGGTGATGGCGACATCACAATCCCTTCTCTTCCATTCTCCTCTCGTGTCCTGTGTGAGTTTAAGCCACCGGGTTCAAGACTCAAATCACGGTCAACTACATGGGAGTCCAGCAACATAGCCATTATGCCAACTGCTGGTCCCAAGGGAGCCAGACCTCGTATAGTCAATTGAGATTTGAATCCTGGCCCTGACTTCATGAAAAACACTCCAGGGGTGGGTGCATTCCCCAAATCCTGACAGAATAGAGAAAAGAAGGAGAAAGGATTTTGGTGTGAGCACACTCCTTTAAGGGTGCTTTCTTCCTCCTTCCCTTCACTTTCTCTTTTTCTGGAGAACACATATGCCCTCTGGCAAAAAATATTTTTCAAAAATTATGATGGATTCACTGGGCTAAGAGATAGGATTTACAATTAAGGATATCAGTAATTTAACAGAGCCAGTTTTTGTTTTGTTTTGTTTTAAGGTTTTGGCCAAAGGGCTTATGTGCTTGCTTAAGAGAGACAATAAGAGCAAAAATCAGAAATCACTCCCCATAGGGCATGACCATTATGCAAACCTTTCTCCTCCATTCTCCCTCTGGGATTTTGGGCCTTCATGCACATGCAACCAGTGTGAGTTTCAAGTCATCAGATCCTGACTCAAACTGTAGTCAGCCATGAGGGAGTCCATCACCTTAACCATTACACCATCTACTGGCCCCCAGAGCCATTTTTTTCTTCTCTCTCTTTTTTTTTTTTGTATTGTTTATTTAATTTTATTTATTGTTGTATTATTATTTTTTTTAATTTGCTACAAAGATCACATATTCACCAGAGAGAGAAAGTGAGAAAGCAAGCTGCTAGGTCTAGGACTTGAACCACAGCTGCCCATGTGAGAAGTCTAGCACCTTAACCACCATGCTGCCTGCTGGCCCTCAGAACCAATTTTATGACCAGAACTATGCAGTATGATTGGGGAAGCAATGAAGGCTGTAAAAATACCTTCACCAGACTATGACATTACCTAAATTTCATCATTAGAAGCAGCATTTTTTCACCTATATTAGTTCATTTTAATTTGATTGAGGTATTCATTATCTTCTTTGTGGGACATCCCACTACCTCATTAACACTGTAGCAGAGATTAATTTAGTAGATTAACTCACTCCTACCTACTGTCAGTCAAAAACTCTAAGGGGAAGATTATTATGAAATAAAACAAAACAGAGGATTCAGCAAATTTTGCTTGGATGAAAGAGATTAGGAGCATAGTGTTCTCATTTGAACAGATGAAGGTTTAAAGAGAGTCCTGAGCAGCCAAGAGGGAGCAAAGAAGATATCTGAGGGAGATACAGAAAGTCAATGTCTCCATGCAACCAGCAGACAGAAATTCAAATTCTACCCAAACTAGCATGCAGCTGCACTTCAATTAAACCAGAAGTTAATTAAAGCTAAAAAACGTTCTTGAAAATCCTTTGCTTTGTAGAGGTTTGGTCCTATTTATACACTGAGTTATTTTTTATTATTATCTTGACTAGATCTTCATCAAAACAAAAAGGAAATTGTCCCTACTCATACTTGATAATTACAAATACATCTTTGTCTTTACTAAAGAAAATATTACTGATTATTTTTACTTCCACGAATTCTGAATAATTCTGACCTAATAAAGAAAAAAGATTACAGCAGAAATCTAATTGATACAATGCTTTTTAACCATTAGAGAAGCATGCCAACTGTGATTCTTTTATAAATAATCTAATGTCATCCCAGTTGTTTTATTGAAAACATCATATTGATCATCTTTGCTTGTCTTTTAAAATAATTTTTGCATAAATTAAATGGATGCATTTTTTGCATAAATGGGCTATCTTTTATTAAATAATAAGTCTTGAAGGTCTAATGAGGGCATAATTCCCTCAAAATTCATGATTTTTTTAAAAGAATATTGCAAAGAGAAAAGATCTTGCTCAGCATCTAATATACAGAAACTGATGCAACCTATAGTTTCCAGGGATGACTATATTTTGCTTATTATTTATCAATATTTCATATATGTTCTGCCATAAACCATCATTATTGTTTCTTTTTTGACTTAGCTTTCTACAAAGGATATAGTAATGCATATGGATGATGATTATGAGCCAAGATAATCATTAAATTCATACAAAGTACATTAATAGAAAATAGAGTATTTCTTGTTATGTCTTTTTGTCTTTTTATTGCCAGAGGGCATGCACACTCAGCAGAGACCCAGAGGGAGAGGGATAGAAACACCCCCTTGTGGTGTATGGTCACACCATAATCCCATCTCCAATTTTCCACACTGTTAGAATTTTAAGCATGCATGTATGCACACATGCCTGGCCTGTTTTCCAAGCCTCCCAGGCTGGGATTCCAATCCCTGACAGCAATATGGGATCCAGGTCCCTTACCTACTAGGTCACGGGGCTGGCCCTCCAAAATAGAGAATATTTCTCTGCGAGTTTTTTCTAATACCACCAGTGAGTGCTAGAAGAGCAGGATAGAGAGAATCATTTAATGCAAGAAAGGATGGGGAGCTGTGTGTCTCACAGATAGTAGTTAGAAATTATTCATATGGTGTGTTTATTTCCATGGTTGAAGTAACAGGTAGCTAATTCATATATTGGGGGATATATTCCAAAGGTTCACAAAATACGCATATTGTAAAAAAAGACAGATTTCAACATTTTTTGGACTGAAATAAACTTGTAATTTAATTCCATTTTCCACGAACTTTTCGAAGTCCCTTAATATAACCATTTTGAAGTAACAAAGGGATGTCATATAGAAATTAAGATGCCAAAAATGAGAGGACCAAGAAGGGCAAGACTGTTTTTCTAGTGGCACTACTTAGACACTGGTCCTTTCTCACACAGATCATAAGATTTTTTTCCATGTACAGATTTCCGAAGGAAACATCCAAGTATGGTAATAACAGACAACTTTAATGCAAATGTCAAAACTATGAGAAAAACTCAGTAATAAAGAAGAAAACAAAGCAAATTTTAGTTAGTATGGTGATGGATACTACAAGGGAATGTCAAAACATTCATGGAAAAATAGAATGTGTATTGGTCTTAATTCTCTAGAGAAACAGAATCAACAGGATGAAACAAAGAGATTTAATATAGCTATGATCTCACAGAATTAAAAGACAGCCCACAGTAGACTATCTGAGAGCTGGGGAAATAAGTCAAACTGAAGTTGGTGCAGTTCCAGTCTGATGCCTGAAGGGTGGCTCTTGGAAGGTGGCAAGCCTGAGCATCCTTGCGTAGTCATGGATATGAATCCATAGTCTAAACAGTGAAGAACTTAGAGTCTGGGGCCAGCAGGTCGCATATTGGTTAAGGCCCTGGACTTTCACATGGCCAATCACAGTTCAAGTCAAGGACCCAGTGGGCTGAGACTCATTTCGGGTGCTTGTGCGTGCATGTCCAAACTCCCAGGAGAATGAAAAAGGTATTGTGTCATGACCATCCCTCCTTGGGAAGAGGTCTCTCATTTTCTCTCTCACTGTCCCTCTGTTTCTCTCTCCAACTAGTGCATGTGCCCTATGACAAAAACCTAAGGGAAAAAAAAGGAACTTGGAGTTTGGCTGTCTGGAGGGGATTGGGAGCAGGCAGGAACACACACAGACAGGCATGGGTGGAGAACAGAAATGGAGCAGCCAAATGTCTAAGAGTAATTTCCATAGCATGCTCTGGTAGGTAGGGATGAGAGAAATGGAGAGGGAAGAGAAAACAGAACTCCACTTCCTTCCTTTCTCCCTCTACAGAGTTGATTGGATGGTGCCAACCCACATTGAAGGTGGGTTTTCCTTTCTCAACCCAGTGACTCACCTGTGAATCTTATATGGCAACACTCTTATAGACACATGTAGAAACAACAGCCTGGTGTTTAAGGCAGCTTGATCCAACATAGTTGCCTGCACAGTTTGAATCCTAAACTCAGAGGCTTGAAAACCATGCCAAGTAGTGTGCCTCAAATCCTGTGAGGAGTAATGGAGAAGACACTGCTGCATGATTATGCCCCATGGAGGGGTGCTTTCTCCCCCTCTCACTGTCTCTCTCCAGGAAACACATACATCAGCTAGCAAATTAAGAAAAAAGAGATAGAACCATTGTCTCACCAGCTTTCCAGGCATTCTTAATCCCAGTTAAATTGACACCCAAAGTTTACCATCCCAGAATTAATGTATGCTTTTATTTCAAGGCAAATTTTTTTTTTGAAAAATGAACTAACATGAATACCAGTTAATTACTGATGATATAATTATTGTAATAAATGGTTAGTAGTCAACATTTAATTATTTATAGTTAATTTGATACACTCAAAATTTCGCATAAAACTTGGTATTTTTGACTAAATTTTAAGTATCCGTATGTCAGAAAATTAAAAAACTTGGGCCAACAAGAGGCATGGTGGTCAAGGTGCTGGACTCCCACATGGCCAAGCGCAGTTCAAGTCCTGTACCTGGTGATTTGAAAATCACACTGGCCTTGTGTGCATGTGTGTCCAAAATCACAAGAGGAGAATGGAGGAGAAGGAATTGTGGCGTGGTCATCTCCCAAAGTGGGTGATTTCTCACTTTCCCTCTCTCCCTCTCTTTCTCTGGCAACTGTGCATGCCCTATAGCAAATTAAAAAATAGAAAAAAGAAATTTAATAGATTCAAACAAATATAATATGTGGGAGTTCTTTTAATTCCTCAAACAAATTATAAGAAAAAAAAAAGCCAAAATCATTTAGGTAACATCTGGGACAATTTGAACACTGAAAATATTTGATATATTAAGGAATCATTATCACTTTTTTTTTTGAGAGGTTTTTGCTATAGGGCATGTGTGCTTGCCAGACAGACAGAGAGAGACAGAGAGACAGAAAGCGAGAAATCATCCCCCAGGGAGGATGGCCACACCACAATCCCTTCTCCTCCATTCTCCTCTTGGGATCTTGGGCACTAATGCACGCATGCCCAGCATGAGTTTAAGCCACCAGGTCCAGGACTCAAACAGTGGTCGACTACATGGGAGTCCAGCGACATAGCCATTACACCAACTGCTGATCATTTTCACTTTTTAAAAGCTGTGATTATGGTACTGTGGTAGCATATATTTTTGAGAGTATTTTTTGAGATACAAATTAAAGTCTTAGTAGATGAAATTACACAATGTTTGGGATTTCCTTTATGTAATCAATTTGAGGCAGAGGATTAAGAATAGGTAGCGATTAACAAGGCAGATATGGTGAAAAAAGATGAAATAAGACTGTCTTTGTAGCTCAAAGACAGATGCTTGGGGAGGGGTAGGAGTGCCATCATACTGTTCTCTTTCCTTTTGTACGTGTTGAAAACTTTCTATAATAGAAATATAAAAAATAGATTAGTATAATCTTTGTTCAGGAAAGTTTGACAACATATAGCAAAAGGTATTTTTTTCTCATAAAATATTCAGATAAGGGGGAAAATATTTATGCACAAAGATGCTCATTCTGGCATTGTTTGTAATGTAAAAAAATAGAAACAATTTAATTATCTATCAAATGGGAACTGGTTAAATTATCTATGTCCTGTTCATACAATGAAAGGTTATACATCCATCAAGATTTATTATCTAGATATAAATGCATATTTACTAATCTAAAAATATGTTCATGATGTATCAGGAAAAAAATAACAACATGATATTGCAAGATTAGTATGGCCCTTGCAAAAAACAAGCAAGCAGATAAGTAAAGCATTTAATTTAATTTTTTGAGAGCTATTTGGCAGAGTCTACCAAAATACAGATGTAATTCAAGTTAACTTTGAAATCAAAATGTTGCTTATAATAGTGAAAAAGCTAGAAAGAGCTTCAATGTTCATCAATAGAAAGCCAATTCTGAACAATGGAATACTAATATAATTATCAAATATCAAAGATAAGCATATACACCTGATAAAAATTGACAAAATATTTAAACATATAAGAGGTCTTTAAAAAGCTTATTTAAAATGCACATTTTGAAAAACCATGCATGAATTTGAAAATTTTTTGCACCAAAATAAACGTGTACTATAATTCCACTTTTTCTACAAACTTTTTAAAGTCCTTCTATACATTTCAAAAAAGAAAATATATAAATAACCAATAAGCACATACAAAGATGTTTAACATCACTAGTCAATGGAAAATGCAAATTAAAGGTCCAATGAGAAACATTTACACATCTATCAGAATGCTTAAAGTTAAAAAGACTACAAACACCAAGTTCTGGGAAAGATGTGGAGAAACTGCATCTCATTCATTACTGCCAGAAATGGGAAATGGTGCAACCACATGGAAAACAATATGACAATACCTTATAAAATTAAGTACATTACCTATCAGTTCCACTCCTTGGTATTTATCAAGAGAAATGAAAACAGGTCCACTCAACAACCTGTATTCATAGTAGTAGTATTTGGCATAGCCAAAAAAAAAAGGAAGCTAAATGAAGCTAGTATTTCAAGCCAAATGCCCTCTGCACATGTTTCTCTCTAAAATATTTAGGTTTTCATTTCAGACAATTTCTTCCTATTTAAAAGCAAAACAAAAGTGCAACCAAAATTACACTATATGGAATGAACCCTTTTAACTGGCCTATAGCAACAATTGCAAGGCCAGTTTTGGAAATATCATCTATACGAATATTGTTTTACAGTCTCTGTTTTCACTTCAGCTATGTGCTAACGATTTACGTAAGTAAGATATTTTATGGAAGAAAATCCCACTCAATGCCCTTATCAGCCTTTTGCACTCTTGCGTATTAAGAAGGATGTCTGTAACCCTGAGACTATGAAAGGTTTACTCAAGAAGGTTAAACATACCACTTCAGTACTCTCAGAGATTCTCTGCTAATATGCAGAATAATGCTTAAGATTTTAAAGCTTTTATTATGGAAATTTTTAAATACACACAGAAGTAGAGACAAGATTACAATGAAGCACTACCCATCCATATCCTGCTTGAACATTTATTGACTTCTGTTTAATCTTATTTCATCTATGCTCCCTTTTTATTTTGCTGAATTATTCAAAGCAAATACTAGATATTGTGTCATTTTTTCCATGAGTACTTCGATGTTCATAAATTCTTTTATTTGGTTCTTAGAACAACTTAAAGGATACAACAAAAATAAATAAACTTTAAAATATTAAACCTATATAACTAATCTGGAATTTGAGATTTAGCACTGCATCCTATGTAAAGCCAATAGAGAGATCATTCCCCAAATAGAATAATTTAATGAATTCTCCGGGACATTAAAAAAAAAAAAAAAACCACTGTTGCCTTAGTGAATTTAAGGTTTTCTTAATCTTTCTTTTCTTTTTAGCAAAAGAACTGAATATTCCTATTACCAGTGGATTGAGAAGTGCCTTTGTCATGCATAAATTTAACTAACTATGCAGAGTTCTTATTCTTCATCTAAAACTTATAGCTTAAATGTGGCTTTCTCACTTTACTGAATTCCACCAGAAGTCATCATTCCAACATATCTGATCCTAATTTTTCAGTGCCTTGAAAATATAAGTTTGCCTTTCACCCTGGTTAGTACACATTATTTCAGGTTCTTGGTCACTGAAAGCCTTTCACATGGTGAATATCTTCACAATTATACTTTCACATGTTCAAGGAGATCTAACTTTAAATTCCAGTTGCAAGGCTTTATGATTTGATCCAGAGAGTAAGGATGAACTTACTAAAATCTATGTGGCCTTTTGCCAAACTTTATGTGAAATGTCAAACAAAGCAACAAGAAAAGAAATCTGGAATAAAATATTTAAATATGGAGAATAGAGTCTGACAAATTCAAATCGGAAAACAAGGAGTTGAAGGAAATGAGGAAGGATGAACATGCAACAGCTGTTTTAGGGATAAGGGAAAGGTCACACTGTCTGGCCTGTGAAGATGGTGATGAACCTGCTAGCTAGGCTTCCTAGATACAGGATTTGTAAGGGCTTATCTTAAAGCAAAACCTGAAAATTCAGAATCTAAGAAACTATGGACTCCCAGCAGTCACTGAGCCAGATTCTGAGAGCTGAAATGAGATAAAGATTTTGATAAAAATCAAGTTTAAAAGGAGCATTATGGAGGGATTGACTGTCACCAAGAAAAAGTCATAGAACAACAGAAAATAGGGTAAGCATTTCAGTGAACAATTGGCTCAAAGCCCTTAGGGCATAAGAAAGAAGATGACGACATTAACATTACTACAAAATATGCCTAAAAAATTTCAACAACTCTTTCCTGAGTGCAAGTTTTGAAGAGAGCTCTGGATGTTTCTTTTACATATAGAGTCCACAAACACTGAAACTGAAGAACAGAAATAAAAGTCTGAAACTAAATGCTTTCCTTGTTCCAATTGGCTTCTTAGTGCTGTCAGCTATTGAATCTTCTTCAGGCCATTATATCAGTGATGCGTATAACATTTAGAAGCAGACATGCTTCAATTATAATGATCTAGAAGTATGTAAAATTGAAAAGATCTCAGTGCAGAAAAATTGAGATTAATGTGGTTACAACTTTTCTTTTATATGAAAAGAAAATATTTGGTGAAGTGTTGGAGATAAAATTATTTACCACTTATCAGAAACATGGATAGTTAGTCTAAGGGTTAGGCACTGTGACAAATAAAACTCCTAGAGTTTTGTCTGCAATGATACATCTCTTTTATTGCTTCCTTATGCCTCCTCACAGAAGCACACTTCCTGCACCTGGGGGGATCTCCCAGTCCTACCTGAAACAAAAATCATCACCAGATTAAGTCCAAGCAAGAAATGAAAGTACAGTCATGAGAAACATTTTCTTTGGCTCATGTGTATAGCTGATGATCCCCTTTCTCCCTTTTTGAATAGAGTGGCAGCTAGGGACTGTGTGGGGAGTGTGTATGTATGATGATAGATAGATAGATAGATAGATACATAGAGAGACAGATAGACAGATGAGGGAAAAACAGAAACTTAATGAGCTAGGATGTCCCCAAAAATATGCATGCTGAAAGACTAACATGAAGGCAGTATGGATAATAAATGAAATAACCGAAAATAACATAAATTCCATTCATTAAGGAAATGTGTGAAGACTCACAATCAGCATTCTGTTTTTGTTTCTCAGTTTAATACTCTATAATTATTATAATTTTTCCTGTGTTTCTCATAAATACTACTTTCCATGTTATGTTAGTGGCAGTTTGTCTTACTTGCTAGATTTTTTTTTTGATACTTGGGAAGTTTATATTACTTTTCTATGAGTTAATAAGTCCTTTGCTTACATGTAATTCAGGAGAATGAATATATGTGCTCTGTTGGAGTGGAGGGAGACTAAAGATAATATGAATGTACTGATAGGAAAGCATCTCCAAGATTGTGGTGCTGATTAACATAATTATTAATTTTAAAAGGTAAAGATATTGAATAGCAGGTTTAACTTAATATAATTGTCATGAATAATGTACGAGGGCTCTTCAGCAAAGTCATAGAAAATGAGCATTATGAAAAAACTATGTGAGCACTTCAGATTTTTTTCTGCACTACAAAACTACTTTGACTCCATTTTTCCTAGAACTTTTTGAAGTCAACTTGTATGCATGCATATGGCTGTGTATGCTGGTAGACCTATAAAATATTTTTTAAATATGTTTAAAAAGCATAAAGCTATATCTTAGGAGTAAGACTAGGTAACTTCTAATTTACACTTTTTCTTACTATATGAGGAGGACTCCAAAAAGTTCATGGAAAATGGGATTAAAGTAGAAATTTATTTTGGTGCAAGGAAATTTTGAAATCCACATTTTGCTTTGTTTTTGCTTTGTTTTTAGTTTTGCTTTGTTTTTAAATATTTTTGCCATAGGGCTGATATGCTCTCCAGAGAAAAAGAGAAAGATCATAAGAAATCACTTCCAAGGGATATGGACACTTTGTGATTCCTTATCCTTCATTCTCCGCTCAGGATTTTGGGTACACCCGCACATATGCTTGTTGTGTTTCTCAAGCCATGGATCAGGATTTAAATTGTGCTATGGGCTTTATCAGATCCAGCACTTTTAACCTCCATGCCACCTGCTGGCCCTCACATATAGATTTTTTTATAGTACACATTTCCATTAACTTTTTGAAGACCACCCTCCTTATACTATTTGAACTTTAATCTTTTGTATATACGGCTCTTTTTTTCTCTCTCTCTCTCTTTCTTTTTCTTTTTTTTTTTTTTTTGAGAAGTTTTTGCTATAGGGAGCGTGCGCTCACCAGACAGAGAGAGACAGAGAGACAGAAAGCGAGAAATCACCTCCCAGGGGGGATGGCCACGTTGCAATCCCTTCTCCTCCACTCTCCTCTCAGGATCTTGGGCACGCATGCACATGCGCCCGGCGTGTTTGTTTGTTTGTTTGTTTGAGAGATTTTCATTGTAGGGCGCGTGCGCTCGCCAGACAGACAGAGAGAGAGAGAGAGACATAGAGACAGAAAGCGAGAAATCACCCCCCAGGGGGGATGGTCACGCCGCAATCCCTTCTCCTCCATTCTCCTCT
>NW_006209397.1:1476328-1488470 GCF_000334495.1 Tupaia belangeri chinensis | reverse complement strand
GGATGACCACGCCGCAATCCCTTCTCCTCCATTCTCCTCTCGGGATCTTGGGCACGCACGCACACGCGCCCGGAGTGAGTTTTAAGCCACCGGGTCCGGGACGAGAACCGCAGTTGACTACATGGGAGTCCAGAGACATAGCCATTACGCTAACTGCTGGTCCCTATATATGGCTCTTTTTAAATAAAAGACTTCAATCTATTTCAGAACAGTTTGAATGTTTCAAAAAGATGCCATTTTTAAAGCAACAAATGATTGCATTTTCATAAGAAAAGTTTGGAAGGATATCCAATAATATATTACCAGTGGTCATCTTGTGGTAGATTTTTGGTTTACTTTGAATTTAATATTCTATTACTGCCTGCTTTATTTCATACATTTCTTATAATGAATGTGTATTAACTGTATAAAATAATTTAGTAAAATATGGCTGTAAATTTGCCCATATTATGACCACTGAGTTATGCTCAAAGGAATCTTAACTTTGATTTAAAACCCTAGTTGTAATATTGAATTAATATTGCTTGTATCAGAATTAACTGAATATGGTGGGGGGCCAGCAGGTGACGTGGTGGTTAAAGTCACTGGACTCCCACATGGCCGACCATGGTTCAAGTCTTGGACCTGGCAGCTTCCTTTCTCACTTTTTCTTTCTCTCTCTCTCCACACACACTCTGTTCCTCTCTGGTCAAATTTAAATAAATAAATAAAGTTAAATAAAATAAGTCTTTTAAAAATTTACCTGAATATGAATGAACATAAACAGTAATTTGATCACTACAGAGACTTTTAGAGAGGGATAGATAATTTCCAATTGGCTGCATATTTACCTCTAGAGGACAGAGAGATAGAAGGTAGAACATACTGGATTCATTCTCTAAATATAAATGGTTTTAAATGGAAAAGATCATAGATGAGGTAGATTAATGGATTAATTCAAAATGTAACATATGAAAAAGAAATTACTGTTGAATAATTGTACATAATTTGTAACCTGGTATCTCATAGCTGGATACTAGTTATGTCTCAATGTACAACCATCATAGTATTAAACTGCTTTTTCACTTCCCAAGAGACCATTTTAATTATGGCAAAAATAATTGTGAAATTCCTTTATTTAATGGAGTATACAACTTGATGATTATAAAAAATTAGCTGATCAGCTCTTTTGCACAATAGTCAATGCTATTTTCTTGTCTCATTTGCTTTCTTTGGCTTCTAAACTATTATAAAATGATGAGTTTAGGAGAAGGAAAAGGAGAAAATTGGACCATCAGGTATGTTTCCTTTTACTAATTGCTAGTGAAATTCCTTTATTTAATGGAGTATACAACTTGATGATTATAAAAAATTAGCTGATCAGCTCTTTTGCACAATAGTCAATGCTATTTTCTTGTCTCATTTGCTTTCTTTGGCTTCTAAACTATTATAAAATGATGAGTTTAGGAGAAGGAAAAGGAGAAAATTGGACCATCAGGTATGTTTCCTTTTACTAATTGCTAATTTGTTAAAGATATAAATTAAAATATTTTTAAAAAACAAGAGTTTGGATATATTCATGAGTTTCATTCATTCATGTTCTTTCTTTTAAAACATTAAAATATGAATAATTAATTTAGAGCCACAGAATTAAATGTTTCAATTTTTAAAAATTGTATATGGGATTTCTACAAGCGATCTTCAAAGAAATCAGAAAATGCATATTGCAGAAAAATTATGCTTGGATTTCAAAATTAGTTTACATGAAAATAAACTTGTACTTTAATTTCATTTTTAAATTTTATTTTTTATGTTTACTTATTTATTTATTCCACAAGATAACTCCCTTAACAGGGTCTTGACACCAAAATCCACTCCCAGACTCAGCCAGCCCCAGATCATAAACATATGCATACTCAGCACGTTCAAGATGGTCTCCAGTCACAAACCTGGAACTTTTCCATGTGGGTCAGCATCACAGAGCATGGTGTTACTGTTGTGCCATGGTTCAGCCCCTTATTACATTTCCTCATGACTTTTTGAAGTCCTCTAGAATTGTGATGATCTTGAGTTAAGAAATAATTATCTTGTTAACTATCAGACTAGTTTGACTTGAAGGGAAACAAATACTGATGCTGTTAATGATTCAGCAAATAGAGTGCTTGGATCTTAAAGATTTCCCTTTGAGGAGTGTAAAGATCAGGATACATATACAGGAGTCTTCAAAAAGTTCATGGAAAATTCATGTTATAAAAAAATGCATGACTTTCAAAATTTTTTACACCAACAGAATCTCATACATTAACTTAATATTTCCATGAACTTTTTTGAGAGTTTTTTATATTTTGTTTGTTTGTTTGTTTCTTTTGCTACAGGACATGTGCACTCGTCAGAGAGTCAAGAAGAGACAGTGAGACAGAAAGTAAAAAATCACCCCCCACAAAGTGTATGGTCACATTGCAATCCCTTTTCCTCCACTCTCCTTCTGGGATCTTGGGCCCACACACACACGTGCCCAGTGTGAGTTTGAAGCCACCAGGTCAGGGACTTGAACCACAGTAGGACAAGTAGGACATGTGGGAGTCCAGTGTCGTAACTGCTAAGCTATCTGCTGACTCCTCCATGAACTTTTTGATGTTTCCTCATATTAGACAACTCATAAAAAGTATCAACTATAAGTACATTCTCTGAAATGAAAGGTAAACAACTATTTAATGTTAAGGGTTACCCATATTTGTTATCAATTTCCATTGATACTAATCAACATTAAAGATTTACTTTGTTGGCATTGTGGCACAGCCACTATGGCACAACAGTAATGCTATCACCCTGTAGTGCTGGAAGTCATGTGGCAATGACAGTTCAGACCCCAGGTGGGCCTGAAAAATACACCAGGTACACACACGTTGATGCAGTATACTGAGGATTATAGCATGAGCAGACACTTGAAGTGTTTTTCTGTGTCTCTGTCTCTCTCCATCCTTCTCTCTCCTTCTCTGTTGTGCATATGCATGGGCATTCTGTCATGAAAAGAAAGAAAAACAAGATTTATTTTGTCAATTGACATGAACAAATGTTTGAGGTATATGTATATGAATTCATACATTAACTGAATATTTCCATGAACTTTTTTGTTCATGGAAAACACATACATGTGTGTATGTGTTTCAGAAGTAGAGTGGGAAGTATGTTCAAAGGAGTAACAGGCCTGAGGTTTGCTTGTTGACCTTTTGGGTATTTTAAAGATGTGTTCCAACTGGGGAACCAGCAGTTAGTGTAATGGCTATGTCGCTGGACTCCCACGTAGTTGACTGCGGTTCACATCCCGGACCCAGTGGCTTAAAACTCACGCCGGGCACGTGTGCATGCGTGCCCAAGATCCCGAGAGGAGAATGGAGGAGAAGGGATTGCGGCGTGACTATCCCCCCTGGGGGGTGATTTCTCGCTTTCTGTCTCTCTGTCTCTCTCTGTCTGTCTGGCAAGCACACGCGCCCTATAGCGAAAACCTCTCCAAAAAAAAAAAAAAAAAAGATGTGTTCCAACTGGAGTATTCTCAGTATACCAGGCCTGAGTTATTCCTTTCTCTATTCCTCAAAATAGCACTCCTGAATCCTTGGAGAAATGACTGATTTAAGTTATGGAATGGAATGTACCAAATGAGCTGAAACATCTTATTAGCAAGAAAGCAAGGGCTCCTGGAGTCTGTCACAAGTCAACTTAAAGGGGTTTTCACTGACCAAAATTAGACAGTTTGAGGACGAACACTAATTTCTAGAATTTAACATCACAAATACATTAAAGTCCATGATTGCATAATATGTTTATTTACTTTTAACCAAAATAAAATATCAGGGGCTGATTTATCTTCCCACTTGAAATAGCCAGAACACAATATACATAAAACAAGTGTTTTCAAGAACCTGGATATAAGATAATGACAGAAAACAATCACTAAGTAATACAAAACAAACAAGGTGATACCTACAAATGAGTGAGATTTTAGGTCATGATGCAAGGAAGTGGAAACTAGATGGAGTCTGCCTACCTTTCTGAGTCAATCAAATTTAGAGACCAAGGAGACCAAGATGGCTGATTTCTACCAAGGCAGCTGAATTGCACAGATTACTGTACTGCAGAGGAAAGTCCTGCACAGCAAGAAAACTCCAAATGCATAAGGGCCCCCTTGAGTATACAGATATACACTGATCAAATGTGTAAGAAATTTACTCAAGTCTAAGAGAAGAACTTCCTTATTAAAGTGAACAGTGCTATATTTTCACACATGATCGAACATGGTTCCTTTACCTAACAGCTAGATTGCTAAAAAACCTCAGATTTCAAGGGCACTAGATAGACAGTAGAAGAGTCTTGCCATAGCAGTGAAGAATAATTAGACTAGATTGAGCATTGCTCTTGCCTAACCTAACAAATCTTAAAATTTGAAATGTGAAAAGAACAAAATATTTCCAAGCAAATTAAGCATGTTCCAGATGAAACTTGAATATTTGTAGAAATACAAAAAAAGGAAAAAATTAACATATAACAGGGGTTAAAGTTACTATGATTAACATCCAATCAAAGATTATTAGGCTTTCAATGAAGCAAGAATATATGGCTCATAATAAGGAGAAAAACTAATGAATTTAAATTGATCCAGAACTGACACAGATCTTAGAATTAGCAGATAAGGGCATGAGAACAGTTAATATAGCTGTGTTCTGTATATTTAAGTTAGTAAAGACATTACAGATATTAAAAAAGACCCAAATCAAACTTCTTTTCAAATGACAGTGAAAACCAAAATATCTACATGGAACACACACACACACACACACACACAAATACACACACTGGATGAGATTAATAAGCAGAGAAGATATTAAAGAAAAAATATTGATGAACTTGAAGGCATAGTAATAGAAACTACTTTAAATAAAACACAGAAACACAGAAATAAAATTAATAAATGAACAAAGAATTATCAATGAGCTATGGAACAACTTCAGGTAATCAGAGTACCCAAAGGAGAGTGGTGGAGAATGGAAAAAAAAATTGAAGGGATCAGCAGGTGGTATGACGATGTCGCTGAACTCCCACGTAGTCGACCGCGGTTCAAGTCCTGGACCCAGTGGCTTAAACTCACACCAGGTGCATGTGCGTGTGTGCCCAAGATCCAGAGAGGAGAATGGAGGAGAAGGGATTGTGGCGTGACCATCCCCCCTAGGGGGTGATTTCTAGCTGTCTGTATCTTTGTTTCTTTCTGTCTCTCTGGCGAGCGCATACGCCCTATAACAAAAACCTCTCAAAAAATATTTAAAGAAATAGGGACTAGCAATTAGCATAATGGCTGTGTCGCTGGACTCCCACGTAGTCGACTGCGGTTCACGTCCCGGATCCGGTGGCTTAAACCTCATGCCAGGCACGTGTGTGTGTGCCCAAGATCCCGAGAGGAGAAGGGATTGCAGGGTGGTCATCCCCCCGGGGAGTGATTTCTCGCTTTCTGTCTCTCTGTCTCTCTCTGTCTGGCGAGGGCACGTGCCCTATAGTGAAAACCTCTCCTATATATATATATAGATAGATAGATAGATAGATAGATAGATAGATAGATATATTTGAAGAAATAATGGTTGAAGATTTTCTAAATTAGATGAAAACTAATGAACAGATCCAGAATCTCAATAAAACACAAACACAAAGAACAGGAAGAAAGCTACATCATAATCAAATTGTTCCAATTAGGGATAAATGAAAAAATCCTTAAAGCAGCCACAGGGAAGAGACACATGTCCAAAGGTACAAAGATAAGAGTAATAGATTTTTTTATTGGACATAATACAAGTGAGAAGATAACAAAGCAAGTACTGACAGATGAAAATAAAAAGGCCAACCTAGAATTCTGTATCCATTGAAAATATCTTTCAAAAGTGAAGGCAAAATAAAGATGTTTCATTCACAGGAAAGTTGAAAGAATTTATCACTAGCAAGCCAGAACTACAAGAAATGATAAAGGAAATCCTTCAGTAAGGAAGAAAATGACACTAGAGAGAAACTTGCATTTACACAAAGAAATTGGGAGAACTGGAAATGTTAACTAAGTGGATAAATATATAAGATCTTTTTATTGAAATCTGCTTTAAAAGTTTAATGATCATCTTTGACACAAGAGAATGAATGAATTAATTTAAAGGCCGATAAACAATCATAAACCATGCATTTATCCTTACTTTGAAGAAATAGATATCAGGTAACCAGAGAGCTGATAAGAAAGTTCACTTAAAAAGAACTTCTTAAATAAATGTTTAGAATGCCAGTTAATAGGGGCCAGCAGGTAGCATGGTGGTTAAGGTGCTGGATTCCCACTTGGTCAACCATGGTTCAAGTTCTGGACCCAGTGGCTTGAAAATCACAGCAAATAAATAGATAAATGAATAGGTAATTTTTAAAGGAATGCCAGTTAATAAATGAAGAAATAATCATAGACTCATAATATCAGCAGTATTTTAATCCTCTAATAAAATAATGAAAAGGTGATGGAAAATTTGATACTATGCTTGCATAGGCAAGCTGACAACACCTGGTATCAATGATAGATCCTAACACAACTAAAAGAGAGATAACAAGATATTAGATATTTTCTGATACAATGCAACAAGAAAGCTAAAATAGCACATATTAAGTATTCTTAACCAAAAGACAACCAAATAAACCTCAATCTGATGAAGCCTCTAGATTAAACTGTCATTTTACAGGCAATGAAGAGGATAGAGAGACTTGTTTTTCTAAATACTACAAAAATCCCAATTGGTAAAATCTAGACTGTCTGGAACTCTGTGAGACAAAAAATCTGAATTCTTCCATCAGCCAAAAGGAAAAAACAAAAAAGGAAGGATTTTATAAATTAAAAGAAATTAAAGAATGTGACATACATGTTATGCCTGGATGAAGTTATTTGGATCTGAATTCAAACAAACAACTATTTAAAGGAAGGATAAGGGTCAGAGGGTGGCATGGCAGTTAAGGCTCTGGATACCACATGGCAGATGGCATGGTTCAAGTACCAGCTTGAAAATTATGACAGGCACATGTCCATGTTGCCCAAAATCCCGAGAGGAGAATCGAGGAGAAGAGTGTGCCCATCCGCCTCTGGGGTGAGTCCTTTCTCACTTTCCCTCTCTCTGGCAAGGCAAGTTTGCCTTGTGGCAAAACAACAACAACAAAAAGAGGTATAAAATATTTGGGGAAATTTGAATGTCAACTAGTCGGTTTAGATGAAGAAATTCTTTTAAAGAATTATTTTATTTAATATTTTAATCATCATCATTATTATTTTTTTGAGAGAGGTTTTAGCTATAGGGCGCATGCGCTCGCCAGAAAGACAGAAAGAGACAGAGAGACAGAAAGCGAGAAATCACCCCCCGGGGGGGATGGCCATGCTGCATTCCCTTCTGCTCTGTTCTCCTCTCTGGATCTTGGGCACACACGCACATGCTCCCGGCATGAGTTTAAGCCACCAGGTCCGGGACTTGAACCGTGGTCAACTACATAGGAGATCAGCGTGAACCGTGGTCAACTACATAGGAGTTCAGCCACATAGCCACTATGCTAACTACTGGTCCGTATCATTATTATTTTTTAAATTTGAACAGAGAGACAGAGAGAGAAAGGAAATGTGAGAAAGCAAGCTACCAGTTCTGGGAGTAAAACCACAGTTGACCATGTGGAAGTCCAGTGCCCAAACCACCATGTCACCTGCTGGCCCTATGAAGTAATTTTCAAAAGAATTTTTAATTAATTAGTTAATTAATATCACTACTACTTAATTCACAAGAGAGAGGGAAAATGAGAAAGTAAGTTGCCAGTTCCAGGACTCAAACCAGGTCAGCCATGTGAGAGTCCAACACCTCAACCACTCAGCTATCAGGTCACCTGCTGGCCCCTATATGAAGTCATTTATTGATTTTGTTTTAGCCATGGAATTCCTTTGTTTAAAGATACACACTTAAATATAATGAATAAATTAATATGATGTCTGGGATTGTCTTTTAAATAATCTAAAGAGGGACGGGTAGAATCACAGGTGAAGCAAGACTGATTTTTAGTTACTAATGGTTTAAATAAAGTAAGGTATACATGGTCCTTCATTATACTCCATACTTTTGCACATGTTGGAAATTTCCCATAATTACAAAAATTACTCTGTTCAGTTTCATCATTAGATCATAGGCTTCGTAGGACAGTGAATGTAAAGAAAGCAGCAGCAAGCTGAATGCTCCTATGGAAAAAAAATATTTAACTCATTAGCAATAGAGAGAATAATAAGAATTCAGGCACAATGAGCTTAGTGAGATTTGCTTATTTTAAATAATTATTTGATACATCTCCTCTAGAGGATTACATTTTAACACAGCAAGGCTTTGATTATAAATATAGATTACCTATGTGTGAATCACCACCTTAACCAATTCTGTTCTGAATGCCTGTGAAAAATACTTCTAAATTTCAGGAATTGCAATAGTCAAATAGAATTTGTTGGTCTATTATAGGTCTATGATAAAAACAGAAGCTTCTGATCTTTTGTAAAGGTATAATAAATTGGAAAATCAATGAAAATTATATTGTTTTGAGCTAAATGTGTGTCTTCTTGCTCTATTGTTTATTTCTCTTTTTTTTTGTCTTAATTTATGTTCTTTCCGTGTTATTTCCTTACAGTGCCAAGATGTACTGCAGAATTTATGGAGGCTATTGCCTCAGAATGTAGCCTGAAAAGTAATACGTTAAAAAGCTAAAATAAATGGGAAAATACTAACTAAATCTGAACCCACTTACCAGAGTCAACCCTTTCCAAAGATGTACCTATTTGTTTTTCCTGATGCAGGTTAGTATGTGATGAAACTACAGAACAAAATGAAACAAAACAGAAAGAGCTATCACTGTCTAAACTACTTCAAATGAGGCTTAGTTAAGCAACCTGGATATACCATTCTAAAGAACAGTAAGCAGTATTTGCTCTGGAGAAGGGAGGAAAGAAGAGCCCTAAAGGAGATGAGGGCAGTATATACCAAGGTTGCTTTAAATTTAGTCACGGTGCCAAATAAGCACATGAAAAATGAAAATTTCAGTTTGATTTTATAATAAAAAAATTTAGATATTTCAAAGTCTTGCAATTTATACTTTCCAGGAATATATCAGGTTTACTCAGTTATAACAACATAATTCTATGCTTAAGTCCATGATTCTATGATCTCATGCAATTTGTGTAGCTGTCATGCTATGTATCTAAGTGACAGTTTTTTATCACTAGAAATGGCTTGTCCCTATGACAATCTTTAAAATCAGTGGAGCTTAACAGAGTTTTACAAAGAATTAAATGGCATAATTTGAAAATAGAAATCCAAAACATGGAGCACTACAATTAAATGGCATCTTTTGAAAATAGAAACCCAAAACATGGAGCATGAAAAAGAACACTGAAATGATAATCAAGACAATTGGAATTTTGTCAAAATCAGAGCATTTATTAGCTGTGTAATCATGGGCAAATCACTTCAACTCTTGACCCCAGTAAATACATTCTTAAACCAGTTGAATTAAATTGTATGGTACTTTCTGGTTCTAATTCATTTATTCAACACATATGTATCTATTGCTTACTGTAAGGGTACAGCATAGTAACTAAAAGGATGTTTCTGAAGTAACACTACCTAGGTTTGAATCTTATATCCACTCTTCCTCTATCTGTCCCCTACATGTGTGTGCCAATAGACAAGAGATTTTAACTTCTTTATGCTTCAGAGTACTCATCTATTAAAAAGGATACTAATTTTATTAGGTCATAAAAATTAAAGGGAGATAACATAATTAAAGAATTTAGAACTTCGCATGGCATACAACAGATGTTAGCTATTATTACTTATAAGTTAAGCAGTAGAGACACGATGGGAATCAGGAATGAAAGTATCCTTCCCCTGCCGGGAAACATCCAAACAAGAAGGAGAAAAAGAAATGACAAAAATAGATTAAGCTATAATGGAGAAAGTAATCGCTGGGGAGAAACATAGCAAGAAACAACAGGGGTGACTTAATGTAACTTGTGGGGGAGGCTTAAACTGAGAAAAGGACAATAAATAAGTAGTTAAGGCACTGGGAGAAAATATGTTCTTGGCATGTGAAAAAGGCTGTGGTTCAGTAATTCCCATGGATTAAAACATGGTGTTTCCATGTAAGTGGAATCCATGAAGCAACTAGTATATATTAAAAATGTACTACAGTCTTCTGTTTCTCAAAACACACCATAAAGGGAGTAAAAGGGCAAATGAATGAGAGAATATAGCTCTAGCACATGTATCTGTCATAGGACTTATCAAGGCTATTTAGAGAAAATATACACAAGCCAGTAGAAAAATGAGCAGAATGGGAACCAGCAGTTAGCATAATGGCTATGTCGCTGGACTCCCACGTAGTCGACTGCAGTTTGTGTCCCGAACCCGGTGGCTTAAAACGTAGGCCGGCATGTACGTGCGTGCCCAAGATCCCGAGCGGAGAATGGAGGAGAAGGGTTTGCGGCGTGACCATCCCCCCTGGGGGGTGATTTCTCGCTTTCTGTCTCTATGTCTCTCTCTGTCTGTCTGGCGAGCGCACGCGCCCTATAGCGAAAACCTTTCAAAAAAAAAAAAGAAAAATAAGCAGAAGACATGAACAGATAACTGACAAAGAGGCTACCCAAATAACTAACAAACATACAAAAGAGTTTTCAATTTCATTAGTCATCAGGGTCATATAAATGAAAACCTCAATGCAATACCATTGCAAACCCACAAGAATGGCTAAAATGAAAAAAAAAATAATCAAGTATTGACAAGGTTGTGGAGAAACCAGAATTTTTATATGCTGTTGTTTAGAATGTAAATTTGAATAAGCACATTAGTATTATCTATTAAAGCTGAACATTAAAGCTGAACATGCACATATTTTATAATCTTTATATTGTATTCCTATATGTATTAGGTCATCATAAAAGTCATGATGTGTTTTTCTGTGCAAAAATGTGTCATGACTCTCCTGGCAACCCAATACTTAATAGAAATGCAGACCTGTTCATCAAAGGACATCTACTAGAATGTTCCTAGTAACACTGTATGTAGTAGCCTAAAAAATGAAAATCTGAATGATTATTATCAGTAGAACAGATAAATAAATGATGGTATTTTCATGCAGTGTGATACTATAGAGCAATGACAATGAGAGATTTACAACTAAACCACAAAATATGGATTCTCACAAAATGCTGAGTGGGAAAAGGCAGACACACAACAATTATTCTGATTTAATTTACAAAAAATATAAAACTAGCAAAATTATTATATGCTATTAGAAGTCGGGGTAGAGGTTGAGAGGGAGTACATGGGTAGCCACTACGTTGCTGGTAATATCCTGTAATCTGATCAGAGCACCAGTAAGGCAATCTGGGGATTAGGCCTGAGTCTTCACATTTTAAGTGGAATGTAATGTCTATTAATTGGAAACAGAATTGACATTCTTGCAGATCTTTCACAATTAAGAGGAGAGTTGATCACAGCAATTCCAAGAATTGCATGAATTTGCACTTCTCTCTCCCTTATGAATCTAAAATGAAGATGTTTTCAAATCCAGAATCCTAATTAAAAAAGGAATAAAATGTTGAGGGACCACCGACCATGTGTATAATTTGAGATAATGAAACTAATACAGCAAGGCGGCAGCTGACATGGCAGGTGTTATAAATAATAAGTTGGGCATTTTCTTTATGGATATGGTACTATATTTTATACATCTATTTACTGTATTCACTCATGATACATTAATGTTGGTGATATCCTCTTTGTGACAGTCGACTTGTATTCTTTGGGATATGAGTATCCAGTTATTAGATTTACCACCTCTAAGGCCACACTGTGTGCCTTCTTTCTCATCAGTTTACCCAACTTAAGGTGGGGACAAGAGCCTCCTCATTCTCCGTAGAATAAGTGAGGAAATTCTGCATTAACTTTGAGGAGATGTGATCTCTTAGAAAAACTTTTGTAGTCATAAATTTTCAACCAAATTAAGAGTCCAATTAGTAGACTGAATAACAGTCACCCAAAACAATCAGGTTGTAAACCCTGGAACCTATCATCATTACTCCATA
>NW_006209397.1:1463828-1471328 GCF_000334495.1 Tupaia belangeri chinensis | reverse complement strand
GATGGCTTAAATTCAAGCTGGGCACATGTGCGTTCATGCCCAAGATCCCAAGAAGAGAATGGAGGAGAAGGGATAGCAGCATGGCCCTCCCCCTGGGGGGTGATTTCTCACTTTCTGTCGCTCTGTCTCTTTCTGGTGAGCATACGCACCCTATAATAAAAGCCACTACAAAAAAAAAAAAGAGTAATGAAAAAAAATTTTTAAAAATGGTGTCTAGTTAGATCGTAATGTTTCAAAACAAATCCATTTTCTTTCTTTCTTTTTTTTTTTTTGAGAGGCTTTTCACTTTAGGGCACGTGCGCTCGCCAGACAGAGAGAGACAGAGAGACAGAAAGCGAGAAATCACCCCCCAGAGGGGATGGCCATGCCACAATCCCTTCTCCTCCATTCTCCTCTCGGGATCTTGGGCACGCACGCACACGCACCCTGTGTAGGTTTTAAGCCACTAGGTCTGGGATGCGAACCGCGGTCGACTATGTGGGAGTCCAGCAACATAGCCATTACACTAACTGCTGGTTCCCAAAACAAATCCATTTTCAATCCAAGGTATTTCCAAGTGTTTGCTTTCAACAAAATTGAAAGAATACTCAATCTAACTGATCATTAAAAATAATTCTTGATGATAGATATTATGGTATTTTGGGCATATGTTGCAAAAGTAAAAGAACTGAGTGACATCATTATAATATTGATAAAATTTTTGTGTTCTCATCTACTGAATATATTTCCTCATTACTTAAATTTATAAAAACTACAAAAGAGATGTTTGATGATGAACTGATCCATTATACCAGTACATAGTATTAATATACATCTGTAAATGATAAATCCATTACATTTAAAAATTCATTCAAATGTATGTCTTGTTTTAATATTTAATAGTTATTAATCAAAATTATATATTCCAGGTTGTTTCAGTCAATGTTGTATAAAAAATAATGATAGTAATAACTCAATCTAGAAAAAAATGTTTTAGACTAGAACTTTACATGAAAAAATATATGCAAAATTATTTATCAATATGTGTATGTATTTTTGTTGCACAAGACATATGACTATGTAGTTAATTACTATAAAGTCCTCCCAGCATAAATGTATAATGTAATAACATAGGCCTAAAACCCTAGGAAGAAGCGTATGAAAGTACAAAAGGACTTCAGAAAGTTTGGGAAAATGGAACTAAAGTATGAGTTTATTATGTTGCAAGAAATTTTGAAATTTGTTTATAGTTTTTTTCATGATACACATTTTCGTTTAGTCCAGCAACATAGCCTTTGAGAAGTTTTTGCTATAGGGCATGTTCGCTCGCCAGAAAGACAGAGAGAGACAGAGAGACAGAAAGCGAGAAATCCCCTCCCAGGGGGATGGCCACGCCGCAATCCCTTCTCCTCCATTCTCCTCTCAAGATCTTGGGCATGCACGCACATGTGTCTGGTGTGAGTTTGAGTCACCAGGTTCAGGACTCAAACCGTGGTCGACTACATGGGAGTCCAGTGACATAGTCATTACTCCAACTGCTGGTCCCCATAATACACATTTTCTATAAACATTTTTTGTAGTGATATTTTTCCTTAGAGTGTGTGCACTTGCTGGAGAAACAGAGACAGTGAGAGGGAAATCACTTCCCAGGAAGGATGATCATGCCACAATCACTATTCCTCCATTCTCCTGAGATCTTGGGCACCCATGCATACATGCCTAGCATGAGTTTCAAGCCACCGAATCTGGGACTTGAACCACAGTGAGCCATGTGTGAGTCTAGCAACTAGGCCATCTGCTGGCTCTTTTATGAACTTTTTTAAAGACTCCCCAATATATTGCTGGGGAAAATAAAAGGTAGAATTTCCAGCTGCTAAAAATAGCTTTTGCATGAACTTTAATGGTAAAATTAGTTTCTCTACAATATTTACTGTTCATTTGATACCTTTATGATATGAACACCAGTGTCACATTTATAATAGTAATGCAATATGTTTGTACACCTGTGTATGAACTTCAAAAATAGGGAAAAAAATCCTTTGTAATAAAAATCAAAATACCTCTGGAATGTTTTAACTGGGAGAGACATATGCAATATGCATATGCAAAAATTCATCCTGCTCTACATTTAAAATCTCCAGAATTTATAGTATTTATTTATATCTCAAAACACCAGAAATAAATAAAAGGTAATACTGCATTTTTAGAACTCTGAAAATCACGTCCTTTGCAACTATTTAAACTCATGATTAAAAATAATTATAGGCTATCTTCAAAATGTGCAAAGAACATAGTTTTTCAGTTCTTTTAGGAAGCATGTATGTAAAAATTGTAAAGACCATTGAATCAGCCTTCCTGACTCAAAATGCTGTAGCCACCGCCTCTACTGTGTTGATGCAGTTCTCTATAATAATTTTACTCCCACCACAACCTCCATCTATAGCCTGAGTCTCTACAGAAATCTGTAAGTCACAGTCCATATACATTCAGGTACTACACTTCCCAGTAATGCAACCTGGCTCCTGGTGGAAGTTTACATTTCTCACATTGCATTCTGGATTGTGAAGTCATAAATTCAATTGCAGAAAGAAGCGGGGGTGGGGGGGTGGAGAGGCATATTAAGTAAATTTTGTTAGGCCCTAGCAATTTGACTAAGGACTATGAATGGCAGCTGACACCACCAGATTACATCTGAAGAGAGAATTTTTAAAATAACTATAATGATTTTTCTGGTTATAAAGGAAATGCTTACTCATTATGGAAAATATTGAAAAGTATACCTATGAAAATTAAAATCATAGACAATCATAGTGGCACTCCAGAGATTCATATCATTTTATACTGTAGGGTCTGTTTTTCCAAAATCTAATAGATGGCATTAATCTCTACATAAATATTAAAATGGAGAGGTAACCTTGTTGAAAATGAAAAGACAAAATTGTTTGCAGATCCTATTACTGTATACTTGGGAAACCCAAGAACATTGACTGGAAAATGATCAGACCTGATAAGAGAATTTAGCAAATGGCTGCATCTGCAATGCAAAACAAGCAAACAAAAAACTGATTTACTGTATGCCATTATAGATATTGAAATAAGAGAAGGATTTCATTCTCAAAATACTTTAATTTTTAAAAGAAATGTACACGTTTTCTTTTTTTTTTTTTTGAGAGATTTTTTGCTATAGGGCATGTGCACTCTCCAGACAGACAGAGAGAGACATAGAGACAGAAAGCGAGAAATCACCCCCCAGGGGGGATGGTCACGCCACAATCCCTTCTCCTCCATTCTCCTCTCAGGATCTTGGGCACGCACGCACACGCACCCGGCATGAGTTTTAAGCCACCGGGTCCGGGACGCGAACCGCGGTTGACTACGTGGGAGTCCAGTGACATAGCCATTACGTTAACTGCTGGTTCCCTGAAATGTACACATTTTATATGACTAAGCACCATCATTAGTTGACAGTCATTAATGAGGGAAAACCATGACCCTGAGTAGGAATTTTGAAATTTAAAAAATGTCGATTATTGAGACCAGCAATTAGTGTAAAAAAAAAAAAAGCATATGTACTGGAAAAAAAAAAGCATATGTGCTGTAGAAGGAGAGGATGAAATGAAACTAACATCTGTTGGGCATCTTCTGTATATAGTAGGGGCACTAGCTTAGGAAATTTACTTTGCATACTTAAATACTGACACCCACCTTATAAAATAGATAGCAACTCCATTTTATAGATGAGAAACTGAAGGTTCTAAAAAATTAAGTAAAAGTTACCCAAATTCTGATCACTCACATATGGTAAAAAGAACATTTAAACTCAGGTCATGGAATGAACTCTTTTATAAAATTTTTAATTCCTAGTCACAGGCACACATTCCTAGTCCTAGTCTTTTCACATGCTAACTCTGAGGTTGGACATATTAATTAACATGTGACTGAGTTTCCTCACCTTAGAAATGGAAATAAAAATATTATAGTGTCCATCCCATAGGGTTGTGAGAATAGAGTGATCCAATCCATGTAATAAGTGCTTGGGACATAATTAGTGTTTAATACTCAATTACTATGATGATTATTATCACTATACTTGTTGCTGCTGAGCACATGTTATGAGAAAGCAGTCCATTAGTTTTTTAAAATATTTATCAGTGTTACAAATGTTGGATAGTTTGTCACTATTTTGTTTAATAATTATTATTTTTTTCTTTTTTTGGAGAGGCTTTCGCTATAGGGTGTGTGCGCTCGCCAGACAGAGAGAAACAGAGACAAAAAGCAAGAAATCACCCCCCAAGGGGGATGGCCACGCCGCAATCTCTTCTCCTCCATTCTCCTCTCGGGATTTTGGGCCTGCATGCACATGCACCCTGCTTAAGTTTAAGCCACCAGGTCTGGGACTCAAACCGCGGTCGACTACATGGGACTCCAGTGACATAGCCATTACGCTAACTGCTGGTCCCTTGTTTAATAATTATTAACTCAGCATTTGCTATGTACCAACATTATTCTAGGCCCTTTTACATATGGCATAGATACAAATATAGGAATAAAAGTTAGAATAGAGATCATTTATATAACTTGTTAACTACTGTGTGCATCAGTGACTTACTGAAGCTACATGAAATTTCATCTTATTCACACAACTGTGAAACTAGCATATTAATTCAAAATTCTTCTTTTACTCTGGTAACAATCATTTTATTCACATATTTGAAACATTTCAGAATCTATCCTCTAATTAAGTGTTCACTCAAGTGCATAAATTTCTCATATGGGAAACTGAAATTGTTTAAGAACTTTTTCCTTTAAAGAAATAATCTGTAATTAGCTTCATTGTGTTTCCTCTACCTGCTTCAAGAACTGGCTTAGGAGGATTTATCTTATGGGCATAAGAAATCCTGTTAAGTACTTGAATTTTAATCGAAAACAGTCAGTAATCAGGTGTTAAGGGAAGAATTCATGCAACTGAGTTAGTACCAACCACTCATAAACAATAACAAATAAATCTATAATTAGTTGCAAGAAATGTGAGTTTAATGTACAGAATTAGAAATCCAGTTACCATTCAGTGAGTAATTAAAGTGGCACTTAGGACAGTCTTGGATATCCATTCTTCCAGAATCTGATTTCAGTGCTCCCTTTTGGTAAATTTTAAGAAACATCTATTAGAAGACAGCCAAATATATATCTATGGTACAACTGTGTTCCGTTACAACACCATAAAGATACTTGCTCTTAAAAATCCCATCATTTGAGAATTGCCCTATATGAAATTGATTTAACTTTTCAGAAATCTCTTCTTTTACCTAGTTTTAAATAGTTTTATCACCATCTATGATTCAAAAATGAATTCTCTATTTTTTTTGTTTGCTCGATAAGTATCTGTTTGCAAACACCCTCCACATTCCTGATGTAACCTTTTTGAGAAAGAGGTCTTTGTTTTGTTCAGTAATGTATCCCCTGAACCCAGAGTAGTGCCTAGAAAAAAATAAGAGTTCAATTCCTATTTACTGAAGGAATTCACTTTCATGACAACATATTAAAAATGTTTCACCTTCTAAAATACAATCTTCACCAACATTTTTACTAAAAGCTAATACCTATTCTACCATAAGCCTGCATACTAGAGTGTTTCAATATGTTTGAGTAACTTGAATTTTCCTTTGCGGTTATTTTACATTTATCCATTTTCTTATTTAATATATTTACTGAAAGAGAGAGATTTATACGTAAGTATCTTCAACTGGGTCATCACAATGGAATCCACTCCCAACATCAGCTGGTTTGGATCATAGACACACATTCTCACGTCTGAAGTACACAGGGAGGCCTTCGGACATGAATCCAGGGCCTTCTTACAGGGGTCCAGAATTGTGGAATGTTGTGTTGCCACTATGCCACCAGTTGGCCCCTGTTGTCCTTTAAGGTTAAAGAATCATCTCAAAGATACTAGAAAGAATGCTTGACTAGGAGTCCACAGATCATGATTTCAGTTTTGATTCCACTCACTGCATGACCTTAGTCAAGTCGTTTTGCCTCTGTGCCTTAGTCTGCTCATCCGTAAAATCAATGAAACAAAAGCTTTTCTCACCATTTTGTGTGATGCCTATAAAAATCAATGAAAGTATGAAATAGCATCTGTATGTAGCAAACATAGCAGCTGATACATAACAGATACTTAAAATTCTCTTCCCTTATCCTTCCTCCTACTTTTCCTTATATTTAAGGTTTTATTAGTACATGATGCATCACTGCAGAGCTATTGATGCTGAATTGTCACTTGCAACAACCCAGTTAGGTTTGTGACATAGTCTTAACCCTTAAAGTTGTTCTCATACATAAAAATAAACGTTTATATTCATATGCACATTTAGATACATAGAAGGGTAAAATGCATGCTTATTCCTTTGGAATAAAAAAAAAATAGGACTTAGTTTCAGGTCCTTGACAAATAAATAAAGCCTTGTTGATGTTCTTCTCATCTTCATAACTACTTTGCCTTTGGAAAGATAGTACAGTATTGTGAAAACATGTACTACATTGGGATTTAGATCTGTCTTCATTTTGCTTTGCTACCCAAAATACCCAATACTGGGTGGTTTTATAAAGAAGATAGAAGTTTATTTACAAAATTTATGATTCTAGGGGCTGGAAAGTCCAAAGGCCTAGGATTACTGAATGGCCCATGCAAAAACACAGGATGGCAGACCTGTGCAGAGAGAGAGAATGAGCAGCTTGTTGTTTCAATAAAAGTAATCAGCTCTCATGAGAACTAGACTCTTCTCAAGAGATCTAAAATTCACTGAATACTGAAGGACATTATTTATCTACTCAGAAGTCTGTTGTCACCAAGATGCAATAACCATGAACCAATCAATGCCCACTAAACTTCACCCTGGAGCACCAAGAAGGAATTACATTTTTACTTAATACCTTTTCAATACAGTCAATACAGTCAAGTCCCAAAACATGAATTTCTGGGGGAATATTCAAACCATTGCAAGATCACTCTAATTTGACTTTAGTCTGCCATTTACTGGCTATATGATGGGATAAATCTGTCAACCTCTCAGCCTCAGTTTCTTCCTCTGCAAAATGAAGATGGTATCATCTGTCTAGTTGACCTCTCTCATGGATTATCTGATGACATTATATGAGATAATGTATGTGATATCACCATGCCCTATAGGTGGAAGACAGTAACAATCTGAATATATCTGTCCAACAGTGAATTTATGCTTTATTTCTTCTATTAATGTTTCACCCTTCATCTTTGCAAAAGGCCATGCTTCTTAATGAAAGGAATTTTAATTTCGACTATGGAAATTTTCCATATAACCCAGCCTGGCTCTTTGGAAGTACCACAAGTAATCAACTAATTGTTCTATAACATGTAACATTTACTTGTTTGAATATATAAAAACTTTAAAACATTCAAAGTAATATGTGTTTCAATATATTATAAAATATAAAAATATTAATATGCTTATTAGTATATTTAGAAGATGAATTAAAGATAGT
>NW_006209397.1:1445846-1463520 GCF_000334495.1 Tupaia belangeri chinensis | reverse complement strand
CTAATACCATTTTTTAAATTTCTAAGCTTTATTTGTAAATCAATAAGCATTACTGTCAAGCTTTGAATAAAAAACTGGAATCTAAAATACCAGTTTCTAGTCTTTCATTTTCAATGAAATAATTATGCAAAAGTTGTCACATCTTTCTAATACAGTGAATAAAAGTCTCATGATGAATAATTCTGTGAAGATTTATTAATATATATGTATTTCAGAGGGATTTTAAGAAATTCATGGAGGAACTATGCAATTATTTTACTGTAGAAAATAACTGGCACATAAACCACCCACCCTCAGCCCAAATCTCTACATTTCTATTTCAGCATCTATTATGGAATTATTTGCTTGATTGTTGGAGAAAGCAAGAGATACTCAATTATTAGCAATGATATTTCCTTCATTGAAAAACCTAAAAGAAACTATTGAAACTGGCAGAACTCTTAAATAAAGTAAGAATGCGCTATATTTTTACTTACTTTGTCTTAACATTTTAATGACACATGCACAAGTAATATTCAAATCATGAATAATTATAATTATACTCCACATATGTTGAGAAGAAAGAAAGTGAGAAAAAAAGTTAAAAATCATTCCTTCCCCCCCCCCCCCAGGGGGGATGGTCACTTTGCAATCCCTTCTCCTCCATTCTCCTCTCGGGATCTTAGGCACGCACACACATGCACCCGGCGTGAGTTTAAGCCAGTGGGTCTGGGACTCGAACCGAGGTCGACTACATGGGAGTCCAGTGACATAGCCATTACGCCAACTGCTGGTCCCTATCAGCACTTTTAATACAGTAATGTACATATAAATCTACTGGATCTTTTTAAATTGCAAATACTGTTTTAGCAGGTCTGCTGAGGGGCCTGGGATTCTGCATTTGTAAAACGTTCCCAGGTGATGCAGATATTGCTGATCTAGACTACAATTAGAGTGGCAAGGGACTATCAGGTGCTACTGTATCAAGTTCTGTGCAGACAAACACAGGCCATTTTTACCAGCATCAGGGGGGGAAATGAGACAATTATCCATATTCTCACTGAATTTCACATTATACACAACACAGAGGTGGGCTTGCTGCCAGAAGGATTAGATATTTGATTTCATGCTTTGCCTCTAAGACAGCAATGAAGCACAGTCTAAAAACCAAGCCAGGTGAACCAGGCTTTGCCAAGAAGATATATAGGTATTTTAAAAAGCATGGACTTTTGATACTCAAAGAACATGGGTTGAAATTCTGGGTCTGGTTACTTAGGCAGGCAACTTTGGGCAAGTCACATACTTTCTCTGAACCTCTGATTTTTATCTCTGTCTGGCTAGTAATAAGATAGACCCAGGATTTTAACCCAGGTCTTTCTCACTTTTAGGAACTCACCGTATATTTCTAGGTTTCAGGCACAGATTTAAGCACTTCAAATATATAATTTCATTTCATTTTGTTATGTTTATTTATTTCTTCCATGAGCAAGAGAGACAGTACCTTCAACAGGGTCCTAATGCCACAATCCTCTTCCAACTTCACCCAGTCTCAGGTAATGGCCATACGCATGTGCCTGACATACTCAGTGAGGTCTCCAGATGCAAACTCTGAACCTCCTCACGTGGGTCAGGCTCAGAGAACATTATATTTTATCACCATGCCACATTCCAGACCCTCATTTCATTTTTGTCACTCTATGAGATAGGTACTATTATCACTTCCATCTTAAAAATAAAGAAACTAAAGAGGGACCAGAAAATGACATAATGGTTATGTCACTAGACTTCCAAGTAGTCGACCTCCATTCGGGTTCTGGGCCTGGCAGCTTAACACTCACACTGGGCTCATGTGAATGCATGCCCAAAATCCTGAGAGGAGAATAGAGGAGAAAGGATTGCAGCATGGCCATCTCCCCTGTGGGGTGATTTCTCACTTTCTGTCTCTCCAGCGAGTGCATGCATCCTATAGCAAAAATCTCTCTTAAAAAAAGAAAAAGAAAGAGGGGACCAGCAGTTAGCATAATGGCTATGTTGCTGGGATTCCCACGTAGTCGACCGTGGTTCGCTTCCCAGACCCGGTGGCTTAAAACTCACACTGGGGGCGTGTGCATGTGTGCCCAAGATCCCGAGAGGAGAATGGAAGAGAAGGGATTGTGGCATGGCCATCCCCTCTGGGGGATGATTTCTTGCTTTCTGTCTCTCTGTCTCTCTCTGTCTGTCTGGCAAGTGCATGCACCCTATAGCAAAAACCTCTCCAAAAATAAATAAATAAATAAGAAAAAGAAAGAAAGAAACTGAAGAACACAGAAGTGAAGTAAAATGCTCAAAATTGCAATGCTAGAGTGTGGTGTAAGTGCTTTCAAAATCAGGCATTGTAACTATACAGTCTATTCTTAGCCACTATGTCATGATGCCCCTTCAGAGCTGCTGTTCACATCAGAGCTAAATAAGAAATAGAAGTAGAGAGGTGTAGATGATGGATAACAAAAGATTCCCCTTTATAACTTATAAACCTAATATTGGAGACTATAGTTAATATGAAAGGAATGTTTTGGTCTTAACACTGAACCCCTGAACACTGAACTTCTGTTTGGGGCAGACTAACCTGTTCAGCTGTGGACACTGAGGCTTTGGTCTCAAGGGCATGGTTTTTACTACAAAGCACATGCATACAGATCTCAAAGAGAATAGGTAATCACTGAGCTCCATGTGTGCTCTTCTCTCAAATTCACTATTCAGATAAGTCACTAAATGAGTCCCCTCCACATGGAAGAAAACAAAAGGGATAGAGAATAAATGATGTTCCCTAGCAAAAAGATTCTGCCTTTAATCTCTAGCTACAAATTACACAATGACATCTAGTATACATCTACATTAAATATTTGAAAATATAATGTAGCACTTGCTACATTCCTTTCTGCTACCAACTAGTCTGCCATTCTTTAATTATGGAAAATCGAGAGATATCACTAATAGTTACCAGGGTACAAAATGCTAGCAGAAAAAGAAGTCCATCTAATACTACATGTGATAAAATAGTCTACTCTTTTATAAAATTCAAAATCAAAGATCTATTAGTAAAACCTTTTGCACTTTGAGACTATTAAAAGTGGAATGTAGGCCAGCCCAAAGGCTGGTGGTTAAGGGAACCAAATCCCACATGACCAATTGTAGTTTGAATTCTGACCCCATTGGCTTGAAAGATACTCTGAGCACATGTGTGTGTTTCCCAAATACCAAATTCTCAGGATGGAGAAATGGAAGATAAGAATTGCAGTGTGAACATGCCCTATTTGGGAATGCTATTTCCCTCTCTTTCTCTGTCTCTGTTTCTCTTTTGGCAAACTTATGCATCCTCTGGCCATTAAAATAAAGTAAAACATCTGGGGTTGGATGATAGCAGATTGGCAAAATGTGATGCTCTGTGAGGCTGTCCCACAACGAAGGTTCTGGGATTGAGTTCAGAGACCTTCCCAAGATCTGAGGGCTGGCTGAGACAATATGATCCAGTGCATGGCAACCCATTGGTTAATGAACTTTATCTACAAAATATACAATTTAGTATTATGTTGCCTTGCATTTTACTTTTTTTCTCCACATTGTTTTGAGACTCTTACTTACCAATTCAAACATTTTTACTATTTTCTAATTGGATAAACATCTATAGTGAAGCTAATAAGAAAAAGATTTTTTTCATGATTCAAAGCTATTTATTAATACTTAGAAACGTTTTGCATGAATATTTATATGTGATACCAATTTCCACATTTTAAAGGCTGTTTTTCAAAGTTAATCCATTTATATACTTCCATGAGCAAGAGAGACACAGAGAGAGAGAGAGACAGAGAGACAGCACCCCCAACAAAGATCTCATTGTTCATTGAGAACCAAACTGTCAGCATCCTTTTTAGTGTTTTTCCTCTTTTGTTCCATAATAAACTTTGCATATACTCTTACACTCACTTGTATTTATGTCATTATTTCCTTGTTCCTTGACCTTATTCAGTTCCTTCATCTTTTTTCTTAAATCACCATACTCTTTTTAATCTCTTCTTTCTTCCTTGTTCAACTATGATCTGTGGTTCATCTCATAAATTGCTATCAGATAAGCATCCTCCACACCCTCATCTCTATATTTGCACTGGTTGACTTGCAAATTCCACAACCTGGATCAATCCAACCTGCTCCCTCACTCCCACAGAAGATCACTGAAATTGGACATCACCCCATAAACATTAGTACTGATACGAAAACAAATTTATGGATTCCAACCAAGCAGTGAAGCTTTCAGCAAAACAGGCTAATTTGTTCGAGTGTCCCTGCAAAATTCCTTCTTCCATTTCCCATATTATCTAGTCCAAGTCTTCACAATTCTCTGCTCATCTCAGAGGGAGAACAGACATCTTCAGGCAAAAACTGCTGTATTTCCCTGCTCCTAACCTGCAAACTTACTTCTACCTATATTCTTTTTTCTACTGGTTTACTCTCTTTCCAAGAAGAGTATTTCTACCTGTACTCTGGGTTACATTATTTACTGTCTCCTCTAAAATCTTGCTCTAATAATTTTTCTTTCTTTACTGTATCTTCAGTCTACCCTTCTCTATTTTCTGGCTTGCTCATTTTATCTTATAAATATTTCAAAGCCTCTCCCACACTAAAAATATTAAATCATGGGGTCAGTAAGTGTAGTACTTAAAGCACTGGACTATCCTCATGACCGATCACAGTTTGAGACCTGGACCTGGCAGCATGGAAATCATGCCAGGCACGTGTTCATGACTGGCCAAAATCCCAGGAGAACATAAGGAAAGGGATTGTGGCATGGCCATCCCCCTGTTGGTGTTTTCTCACTTTTCTTCTCTCTGTCTCTCTTTGGTAGGCACACATGCCTGATGGCAAAAACCTAAAATAAATAACTCTTTGATCCCTCTGTAACCCCTTCCAGCTGCTAATTCCTCTCTCCACTTTTCCTGAACTGTTAACATTAAAATAATTTTCTATACTCACTATTGCCATTTCCTTTCCTTCCATTTGCTTTACATTTCCATCTAGTCTAGCCTTTGCTACCAATGCTAAATCAAGACATCTTAACTTTATTAGTCAGAAACAAATAAATTGATGGTGCTGTAAAATTTGGTAATTTAATAATAACTTACAAAGTAATTAATTATAAAGATGTGGGCAAGATGTAGGAAAACAACTACAGAATCCCATGCTAGTAACAATAAGGTTGCTTTACTACCTTTAAATCTGAAAAAGCAAGAGATATAAGAAGTTACTGGAACATAGAATTAGGGAAAGCTATCTAGAGGTGAATACCTGACAGGTGCTTCGTCTTTTTGTCATAAGAAATATCTAGCATGCGCTCACCACAAGAAGGGAGCAAAGGAAATAAATATCCAAATCTAGCTCTCCTCCTCCCCTCAGATCTCATGCAATACCTCTCCAATACATGTGAACCAAATCAAAGCCCATTGATTAAGTCCATACATATTCGATGCTAAGGCACAATGAGAGTGGAGTGGGGAAGGCTGATGAGTAGATCTTGAGACATGTATGGAAGAGATGCTAAACATTCATGTGTCCAGATTCGATGATCACTTTTCAATTTTTATTTGATATCTGCAACATTTAGCATTACTGTTATCTGATCACATTAAAATGTGTAACTCTACTGTGTTCATTTTTACACTTTAATATTTCTTCCCTGGTTTCCTTGGTTACTCTTCTTGGTCTCCTTCATCACATTCTCTTCCTCTCCATGCCTACCTTTCATAAATAGATTTTTCCTAACATTTTGCCTTCAGCCTACTTGTGTCATACTGTTCTTAGTTTGATCCTAGTCACAGCCAATATTTCAACCTATATGCCAAGAAATCCCAGCTCTGTTTCTCTAGGCCATATTTTTATTTCCAGAACAACAATATATATTTGAATTGTCCAGTGGACACTTTTTTTCCCAGATGTCTCACAGATAATTCCATGTCAATATGTCCAAAAATATAACTTGTAATCTTTACCCAAGTAAAACTATTCTTTTACAAACCTTCTCTTGTTCCTGTGTTCCCCATTTTAGTTAATAAAAACAAATATCCCCCTGTCTAAGCCAGAAATCTAGATGATGCCTTTGTCATTTACATCTCCTTTCTTCTATATATCCAAACAATCTTCAGGTCTGTCTAAAAGCACCTAGTTAAAATCTTTCATAGTTATTTTTGCATCTCTGTCTCACTGTTACTACCATATATAACGTCCTTATATCTCCCCTAGACTATTGTAGTATCCTAACTGATTTTCTTTGCCTCAAAGATTAGTATCTACTATGCTTCCAGAATTATCTTTTAAATAGTCAAATATATTCATAATATTTCCTTTGGGGAACAAGAATATAAATGCAGTTTATAATAATTGCTACCATGCATTAAGGAATTACTAAATGTTAGACACTGCAAAATGTGAAGTATGAGGTTTGTTTGCATAAACCTTATGACAAGTCTTTGATCTAGGCATTATTTTCCCTGTTTAACAGTTGAGAAAATGTAGCTAAATAAAGTTATCTGTTTTAAGTTACAAGGCTGATAATTGTCAGAGGTTGCACTTTAATCCACAGATGTCTGAACCTAAAGCTTATGTATCGCAGTATACACAGGTCCTTGGACTCTGAGTTTGGAGTCAGAATAGCCACATTTAATTCTAGGTTTAGAAACCTATGAACAGTTATGATGATTAAAAGAAATGATCTATGTTGAACACTTACAAAATTGCCTGACATTAAATAATTACCCCCAAAATGTTAAGTATTATTATTATGCACTAGGCACTAGGTTTTAAAGCTTCCTAGGCCTTGAAAGAGTTAATTGCTTTCTAAAGCCTTTATATTGATTGTTCCTCTTCCCTGACCCTCAATTACTTTTCTGTAAAAAACGGGAACAAGAAATGGTGCTGATCGTCATTCTGCATACAGGACAAATTTCGCTTGAAAAGACTGCAGTATGTCCTTAATTAGGAATTCAAGACCACATTCACCTGCAGCCTCACAGTGGGAACTCATCTTTTTGAGCAATCACTTCGCAAGACAACTTGAAAGGCAGAAGTCCAGATATAGTTATTCATTTTATAGCAATGGGGGAAGAGGGTTGCTACATTTTTTTCTGTGTTTCTTTGTTTGTCTTTGGAGGGAAGGTAAAGGAGAAACCAAACTGCCTTGAGGAGTGTTTGGAGAAAAGTATAACACATTAGTATGAAATCAGTGTGTGGGATATTGCCTTAATTCCACACACACGTGCACACACACACACACACACACACACACACATGTCCTTTCTCCTAGCCCACTCTCTGTCCATGCAGCATGGGTGACTTATTGAGCATCACAACTGCCCACACTATAAAGAAACTGAAGTTGCCTGTGTCCCTTTCATTACTGCCTGCAGCCCTGGACACCCCCTCTTGTATGCCACCTGCTGAGGAGGAAGCATAGTTGAGTGATCCAGGCATTTGCTTTTTTTTTAATTCTTTACGTTAACCTGAGTGCAGGTTTCTTTGCAACGTCTTGGCCCTAAGCTTCCTGAATAACAACACACTTCAGTTTATAATGATAACAAAAAAAAATTCTCCCTTTTATTTTTAGCTTAAGAATTGAAATTTACTTTTCTTGGCAATTTTCCTAGACTAGGTCACATTCTCCCCTAAAATCATGTCCTTGACCATATTCATTTTATTTAGATAACATCATTCTCTCTTATTTATTTCCCCTGATATAAAGCAGTTAAAACAGTTCCAAAACAGTTTTGCTCCCCTCAACTGCCAGACACTTGACACTGGGCATTCAGAGAGGAATCAGACCCACTCCCTACCCTGAAAGAATTTATACTTCAGGAAAACAGGTTGCCATCTGTTAGGTAGCTTAATTCTAGAGAATCAATGAAATCAGTCACCTTGAGGTCACTTGGAGATAGCTTCACTGAGAAGAACACATTATGAGAGCGTGACTTTAATTCAGGAGATAAACATCAACCCAATCCAATAACAACATAGTTTTCATAAATAGAATCATGGGTACCATAATTTTTAATATCCAGAAACAAAATTTTTGTGTTTTTTTACTAGAATTTCAAACATTTATTATTCTATGCCATTGTAAAGCTTATTTCACATATTTCAAGGAAGAGAATGAAAGATACATGTTAATACATATTGTGATGTTCATCAGAAAATTTTGACTCAATTCAATGTAAAATCATTAGGAAGTATGCTCTCTTGTATTACAAATGTGTTCTCTTGGGATCAGTAGTTAGCATAATGGAGTCGCTGGACTCCCATGTGGTTGACCACAGTTCAAGTCCTGGACCCAGTGGCTTAAACTCATGAGGGTCGCGTGTGCGTGCGTGCCCAAGATCCCGGGAGGAGAATGGAGGAGAAGGGGATTGAGGCATGGCCATCCCCCCTGGGGGGTGATTTCCCGCTTTCTGTCTCTCTGTCTCTGTCTGTCTGGCGAGCGCACGCACCCTATAGCAAAAAACTCTCAAAAAAAAAGTGTTCTCTTTCATATGTAAACATATTAGGATCTATGTTCATTATGAATCACAGCTGGAGTTGAAGATGCATGAATAATCTACTTTCTTGCCCAATGTTCTTTGTAATCAGAAAAAAGATATTTTTGTTTAAAGATAGCAAGTTGCTCTGACTATAAGCCACAGCGAAGGTCACTAGTTCATCAGGAAAATAAATTGAATAGCCTGTAGCACTAACTCTGGTTAAAAATATATATTATGTGAAAATGAGCCTTGATGGAACTGATCTTATCATTTAAAATCTTTGCCAGACTTTCCATTTCACTTATCTCTTTGATATCAAGTGCCTTCCTGCTATAATAGGTCCTTTCTACTCCAGAAATAGAAAGCATCATATATGCTAATATCTATTAATCAGTTTTATATATCAAGTCCTCTTAGAGGTCTCCTTTTAGCAATATTGCATTTCAAAATACAACTTTTGCCGGGGTTGGGGGGCATGTGTAACCTGATTGCTTTTCTACTACATATGCAACTGGCCATTTGACCTTGTAACCTCATTAGCTCTGGTTTCTAACCAACAGTTGTTTAAGAAGAAAATCTCTGGGGTGCTGGGCTACAAAGACCTTTCTAGTCCCTAGTGAGCTAGATCCAAATAGGATACAAATGAATTAGTATGTGCAAGGCCCTCTGGAATTACTTGTTGCTCTATGAGGAACACCATATATTTGATGGTCATGCAGAATAAAGACTTAGCCAAATCAGAGATGTATGAGATATAGACTCAAAATTTTATGGTTATATGCAGCACTCAAATTCAATCTTTTTAAAAACTTTTTTGACTATAGTAAGAAATATATCGTTTATCTTAATCCATTGAATACAAACACATACACAAAACACATATAGATGTAGTTCTATCATGTTCAATGAACACACTTCACGCCAGTCCAGTTGAGGGTACAAAGCACATTATCATCAACAGATAATAATCCATTTCTGTGTCCCATTAATGTCTTGCCTCTTTATTTTCTTCCTTAATTTCTTTCCTTATACTCTCCCCCTTCTCCCAACTCTCTTCCTACATTGTCTCCAATATCTATAACCCTTTTCAATACTTTTATGTCCTCTAATATTTTAGTTTTCACCATAGAGTGCAGTCAGTATATGCTAAGTGGAGACATACAATGTCTCTTTCATACCCTGGCTTGCTTCACTCAGTAGTAACTTGAATTCCCAGCTTAGTCAGCCGGAAACAAGCCAGGCAAGATGGGAATGCTCTAGATCAAAAGGCTGGTGGACTGGAGAAAGAGGATTGCTAAGTGGCCAGATTTTGTGGAGGGTGCTCTTCTATCTCTCTTTCTTTCTCTCTCTCTCTTTTCTCTCTCAGTCTCATGTGCATGCATTCTTTATCATGAATAAAGAAAAATATTCTTTTTAAATAAAGAAATGCACAGTTTCATCAGTTTTTAAAAATAACAGTCATTGAATCAAAAATAAATATATAGACTATTTCCATCATCCTGGAAATTTTCCTTGTGCTTTTTTGTAAGTCAATTCCTACTACTAACATCCAAGCTATGAAAAATACTAATATGTTTTTATCCTCATAATAATGCCCTTTCTAAAATATCATGTAAATGGACTCATACATTATACAACCTGAGGATCAGCAGATGGCATAATGGGTACATGTGGGTGCATGCCCAAAATCCTGAGAGGAGGATGGAGGAGAAGGGATTGTGGCATGGCAATACCCTTCCCAGGAGGTACTTCTCATTTTCTGTCTCTCTGTCTCTCCAGTGAGTTCATGTGCCCTATAGCAAAAATCTCTTTCTTTCTTTTTTTTTTTTTTTTTTTGGTAAGTGTTTTTCTTAGGACGCCACAAGGTTTTTGCTATAGGACGCATGTGCTCACCAGAAAGACAGAGACAGACAGAGAGACAGAAAGCAACAAATCACCCCCGAGGGGCAATGGTCATGCCATAATCCCTTCTCCTCCATTCTCCTCTTGGGATCTTTGGTACACATCCACACATGCCCAGAGTGAGTTTAAACCACTGGGTCCAGGACTTGAACTGTGGCTGACTACATGGGAGTCCAGTGACATAGCCATTATGCTAACTGCTGGCCCCTGCAAAAATTTCTCTTAAGAAAAAATTATACAGTCTTTTGTGTCTGGCTTCCTTTATTTAGCAGAATACTTCTAAGAGTCACTTGTCATTTCACATTATCATTGACAGATAAAATAGTATATTGTGTGGGTATAACTCAGTTTTTTGTATCCATATTCATTTCCTATTAATGAACAGCTGGATTGTTTTCAGTTTATGGCTCATATGAATAGTGCTGCTATGAACACTCACATAGAATCTTTAGATAGGCATGTATTTTTTTCTTTTGTGTAATTACTTTGAAATACTATGTATGGATAATTAAGTAGGTGAATGCTTAACAATTTAAGAAACTGGACCAGGTAGTAGCATGGTGGTTGAGGGAGCTGGATCCCACATGGCCGACCATGCAGTTGGAGTCCCAGACCTGGTGGCACAAAAAACACACCAGATATAGTCATGTATTGGTCCCACATACTCTTGCAAGAACCTGCACAGCTTCCAGTGACAATAAGGCTGTGACGCTGTTTGGCTGAGTCTTCTAACACCAGTCAGGTCTCTGGGGGTTCCAGAGCAAGGACAGAAAAGACAGGGCCACAGAATCTCTCCCACATACTCCTGCTAGGACCTCTGCATCTACCAGAGACAGTAGGACACTGAGAATATTTGGTAGAATCTTCCACCACCAGTCAAATACTCTGTGGGTCCTAGTGCCAGAGGGGAGTAGGTTCATCAGGCCCATGAGTCACCTTATCTACTACCTCAAGGTCAGCCTCCTCGAGTCAGCACTCAGTCATGTTGGAATTAGAAAATTTTGGAAACAGGAGAAAAACTGGTGTGGAACTAAAGTATGCTACAGAGAAGTGCACAAGCATACAGTCCCAGAAATATATTCCAAATAGGTAGGGAAAAGCAAGTGCCTCATCAGATGCCTAGAAAATTGAATAGAGCCTGCCTCAAGAAATATGAGAAAAGCAAGAAGTATATCTCTTCAAAAGAACACAGCCACTCCTCACCAACTATGTAAAAAACATAAATGCCAAAAATAGAATTCAGAACATTCATTGAGATGCAAGAGAAAGCAGACAACCAACTCCAGGAGATTAGAAAATTATTTCATCACATGAAGGAGCAATTTTATGAAGGAGATTGACCTTAACAAAGAATTAAACAGATATTCTGGAGATGTAGAATATAATGTAAGAAACAAAAATCTCCCTTGAAATCATCAATAGCAGACTGGACCATGCAAAAGAAAGAATCCCTAATCTGAAAGACAAAGACTCTGACTTAACCCAAACCAAGATAAAGAATGAAAAAATAACCAAGAAAAATGAGGATAATATATGAGAAATATTAGATACTATTAAGCCTCAAAATATCTGAATACTGGGAATTGCAGAAGATGATGAAGCTGGAAAAAGGATAGAAAAATTGATTTCACCATTTAGGAGAGGCAAATCTTCTGAGATGCTTACTGAACTTGAGCTGTGAAAAATGACTTTCAGGAGTAAGACTGACTACTGACGATTTTCTGCTGAGACTACACCCTCCCAGATCCCAGTCTAGAAAGTGAAATAAGACTGCATAATAAAGATTTTCTGCTGAGACTTCACCCTACAGATACCAATCTAGAAAGTGGAGAGGCAGAAACGCAGATCTTTTGAGATACTTACTGAGGTTGAGCTGTGAAAAATTACATTCAGGAATAAGACTGCTTATTGAAGATTTTCTACTGAGACTTCACCCTCCAGAACCCAATCTAGAAAGTAGTAGGACCTTTGTATCCTTCTTGCTGTTGCTCTCTAATTTTTTTTAATTTTTCTAATTATTTATTTATTTATTTTTTACTTTTTTTTTTAGAGGTTTTTGCTATAGGGCACGTGCGCTCGCCAGACAGAGAGAGAGACAGAAAGATAGAAAGCGAGAAATCACCCCCCAGGGGGGATGGCCACGCCACAATCCCTTCTCCTCCATTCTCCTCTCGGGATCTTGGGCACACACGCACATGCGCCCAGCATGAGTTTAAGCCACCGGGTCTGGGACACAAACCGTGGTCGACTACATGGGAGTCCAGCGACATAGCCATTACGCTAACTGTTGGTTCCTATTCTTTTTTACTTTTTAAGGTAAACTATTTTCTTGTCTCTCAGTCCTTCATTTATGTTACTAATTCTTGTCTTTCCCCTCCCATTTAGAAGAGGCAGAAACTTCTCTCTCCCATTTAGAACAGGCAGATCTTCTGAGATGCTTACTGAACTTAAGCTGTGAAAAATGAATTTCATGTGATATAAAAGTGCATTGTGTGGTTTTCATTTTTTGCTTTTTACTTTTTCAAAAAGCAACAATAATTTTTATTGTCTTTTTTCTCTCTCTTCCTCTGTTTTCTTTTCTTTTTTCCTTCACCTTTATTACTTTGCTGCTCAGCCTCAACACACTGAGTGTGTAGAGGGGTTTAAGTGAACATCTAAATGCTATCAGGGTCAAAATATTCCTCAATTCCTACTGAATTTGATGCACAAAGAGAGAAAAACAGAATGGCAGAGAGACTGCAGATCACCTCCTCCTACACATCTCTAAATGCTCAAGTTGAACCTCAAGAAAATAGGAAGAAATGTATAACCCATCAGATGACTAGGAATCAGTGCAGGGGCACAATAAATATGAGAAACCAAGAAAAGATCTCTCCTCCAAGGGAAAAGAAAAACTCATCTTCATCCACAGATAGTACAATGAAACTCATGAAAATGTCTGATAAATAATTTAGAATTTTCATAATGACAAAGCTAACAGAAATGCAAGAGAAGAGAGACAATGAACTCCAGAAGAGGCAAGAGAAAAGAGCTGATGAGTTCTAGGAGGTGAGGAAGTTTTTGCATGATCTGAAAGAGGAAATACACATCATAGAAAAGAATCAAACAGCATTGCTAGAGATGAAGGCTGTAATACAGGAAAATCAAAAACTCCCTTGAAAATAATAAAAGCAGACTAGATCATACAGAAGATCAAATCTCAGATGTAGAAAGCAGAATTGCTGGCCTAGGAAAATCCACCATAAAGACTGAGAAAATTGCCCCCAAAATGAAAATGATATATGATAAATACTAGATACCATCAAACATCCAAACATCTGGATAATTGGTATCCCAGAAGGTAGAGCCTAATAATGGCATTGATAATTTATTCCATGAAATCCTGGAAGAAAACTCCAGGATACCTTGTAGCCATATTGACCCAAACCAAAAAGACAAGATACTAAAATTGGCAAGAGAGAATCAAGTTATTTATGAAGGCGCCCATCAGGCTAACATTGGACCTCTCATCAGAAACAATGCAAACAAGGAAAGAATGTGAAAATATATTTGAAGTGTTAAATGAAAAATTATTTCAGCTGAGAATATTATACCAGGGAAAATTATCCTTCATATGGGAAGAAAAGACAAGAAAATTCTCAGATAAGCAAAACCTGAAAGAATTTACCCCAACACCTTGCCAGATCTCTAAGAAGTTCTGAATGGAGCACAATACCAGGAAAACTAAATATAGACACACAGAAATAAGAGTTCAAAAACAACCAAGAAAATTGCCAACTTAATGGTAGGGACAAGTTTGGAGTTTAATGTTATCTTCCAGAATTTAAATGTAAAGGTCAGACCACACAGAAGAGACTGAACTGGTGAAATAGAATTTTATGAGTTATGACTAAAACATTACTGACTTTCTTCTAATGCTGTTTCTTCCTGATTTAAGGACTTGTGTTCTCTTGAGATGTCAATAGGTGCATATACCTATTATTTGAACAGAATCCTAACCTGTTTCATGACTTATTTCTTTAGCAAACTACTCTTAACATTTTTTTACTTCTGTTTATTAAAGCTATAACTGCTTTTGTTGAAAACAAAAAATACATACACTAAAATAGTACCTATTTAAGGGTTACAGTAAGCTATATAGCCTCAAATAGGTGCTACTTTATAGTATGTTCATTCTATTCATGGAGTTTCATGCCTAAAATCAGACATGTGCTCACAGATATATATATATATCAGCTGAACTTTTGATTGAAAATATTTAGATTACGATATTTTGGGAATCAACAAAATGTGGGGGAAAAAGGAATAGAAAACAACTATTGATAGCAGAGACAATGTGATATATATATGTATTTATAAATTTATAAATAGTTATATATAGTTATATATACATTTATATATACAGATATATATACATATATATATAAAAGAAACAAGAAATGGGAAATTATTTGCTGATGATAACATGTATGATTAAGCCACTATACAGTGTATTCTGGATGGGAAATCACGTTTTGTATGCTGTGAAGATGTTCAGTGAATAAATGTAAAATAAATAAAATAAAATAAAGAAAGAAAAGAAAATACCATAATAAAAAACAAAACTTTATTCATGAAACATTATCTGAATATTTTCCAAATCTAGAAAAACAGAAAGACATACAAATCCAGGAAGCACAAAAGACACCAAATATAATCAACATAGGAAAATCCTTTTCACAGCACATCATAGTCAGATTGGTAAAAATCAAAGACAAAGACAAGATTCTAAAAATGACAAGAGAGAAACATCAAGTTATACACAAGGCTATCCTATCAAGCTAACATCAGATCTATCAACTGAAACAATGCAGGTAAGGAGAGAATGGAAGACATATTCCATACTCTAAAAGAAAAGCAATTCCAAGCAAGAATACTATACTTGGCAAGATTATTCTTCAAATGGAAAAAGAAATAGAAACATTCTCAGATAAACAAAATCAGAAAGAATTTACAAGAGGTAGGCCAGCTCTTTAAGAAGTACTGAAGAGAGTACTATATCAAGAAAACTAAAAGGAGGCAAATAGAAATAAGAGAACATAAAACAACCAAAAAAGTGGCAAATAAAATTACAGGGTTATGTACACAAATACTGATAATCACATTAAATGTTTATAGACTCAACATTTCAATTAAAAGACACACAGTGACTAAACATGGCTAAAAAACAGGAACCCTCTACATAGTATCTACAAGAAATGCACCTCACAGATAAAGACATACATAGACTAAAAATAAAGGATTGGAAAAAGATATTCTAAACAAATGGAAATTTATAAAAAGTCCAGAATCATGATACTGATATCAGACAAAATAGACTTTAAGACAAGTCTGCAGACAAAGAAGGACACTATAAAATATTTAAAAGAGCTAATTTGCCAAGATATAATAATTATACACACCCAATACTTGAGCTCACAAATACATTAAAGAAAGACTGCTAGATCTAAAGAGAGAGATAAAATGCAACAGAATATTTGAAGGAGGTATCAATAACCCACTATCTCCCCTAGACAGATCATTTAAAGAAAAAAAAAAAGCAAAGAGACAAAAGCTGATTCTAAATAATACCATAAATTCAATAGACTTAACAGACATTTATAGAATTTTCAACTCAACAACTACAAAATATACATTTTTCTCACCCCTACATGAAACATTTTAGAAGATTGACCACATGATAGTGCACAAAACAAGCCTCTACAAATTCAAAGGTATACAAACTATATCCAGCAACTTCTTCAATCAAAATTGAATTAAACTTGAAATTAAATGCAAAAAGAACCTTCAAAAACACAGAAACATAAAAACTAACCAACCTACTCATGAATGACTTCACAGTCACTGAAAAAATTAAGACTGAAATCAAAAGATTAACTGAAAGCAATCATGAGGACATGGGATTTCATAACCTATAAGCAGTGCAAAGCAGTCATAAAAGGAAAGTTTATAGCAATTAGTACCTACAAGAAAAAAAAATTAAGAGGTAGCAAATAGACAACCTAACAACACATGTCAGATACCTAAAAATACCAGGAGAAAAGAAATAATAAAGATTCAAAGAGAAATAAATGAAATAGAAAATTAAAGAAGTATTCGGAAAAAAATGAAAACAAAATCTGGTTCTCCGAGAAGATAAACAAAGTTGACACACTGTTGGCTAGACTAATTAAGAACAGAGAACAGAGCAAAATAAAACAAATCAGCAGTGAAACAGGCAATATTACAATAGACACAACAGAAATACTAAAGATCAGGAGAGAACACTATTAGCAACTCTATGCCAAGAAAGAAGAAAATTGGAATGAGATAGACAAATTTCTGGACACATATAATTTACCAAGATTGAACCAGGAAAACATAGAAAACTGGAATAAACCAATAACAAGGAATGAGATTGAACCAGTAATAAATAGTCTCACAACAGCAACAGTAAAAGCCCAGGTTATCATGGCTTCATTTCCAAATTCTGCAAAAACTTTAAAGAAGAGCTAACCCCCATTCTATTTAAACTATTTCTAAAGACCCAAAGGGAAAGAATTCTTCCAAAATTCATTCTATGATGTCTCCATCACAAACAAGGACATAATAGCAACAACAACAAAAACTACAGACCAATATCTCTGATGAATACAAATGTAAACATTTTCAGCAAGATACTAGCAAATCATATCCAAGGACATATTTAAAAAGTTATATACTATGACTTGGTGGGCTTTATTCTAAGGATGCAAGGATGATGCCACTTTCACAAAACCATAAATGTAATACATAATATTAGTAGAAGGAAAGATTAAAATCATATGATCATACCAATATATATAGAAAAAGCTTTCTATAAAATGCAACATCCCTTGGGCAAGTGGGTGGCATAGTAGTTAAAGCATGGCCGAACACAGTTCAAGTCCTGAACCTTGTGGCTTAAAACTTATGTGGGCTGCATGTGTGTGCCGAAAATGTCAGGAAAAGAAAGGAGAAGAAGAATTTGGTTCTCTCTTGTCTTTCACCATCTTTCCAGCAAGTGCATGCACCCTATGGCAAAAATCTTTAAAAAATCATTTCATGATTAAGATTCTCACCAAAATCTACACAGAAGGGACATTTATCAACACAACAAGAGCCATATATGAAAAACCCATAGTTACATCATACTAAATGGGGAAATGATAAAAACTTTTTAACTAAAAATTGGAAAAAGACAGGCTGCTCACTCTTCA
>NW_006209397.1:1444344-1445076 GCF_000334495.1 Tupaia belangeri chinensis | reverse complement strand
CTAGCAGAAACATCTCAAAAAAAAAAAAAAAAGAGAGAGAGAGAGAGAGAAATGAAATTAGGAAATAAGTGAAATTAATCTCTACTTGCAGATGTTGCAGATGATATGATTATATTCACTGAAAATCCAGAAGAATCCACAAATAAACTCCTGAAAGTGAAAGATAAATACAGTAAAGTGGCAAGATATAAAATCAATATGCAGGGCCCAAGCCCTTCTGATCAAGGCCCCTCCCCCCAAAAATTTCAACATGCAAAAGTCTATAGCATTTCTATACAGCAATGATGAGCAGACTGAGATAGAATTAAAGAAAACAATCCATTTTTGATAGCCACTAAAAGTATAAGGTATCAAGAAATACTATAAGGCATCAAGAAATACACCTAACCAAAGAAGTCAAAGACCTATACAAAATAATAATAATAATAAACTTAAAAAATAAATAAAAATTATTCAAAAAAAAGAAGAAAATGGCAAGACATCCTATGTTCCTGGATTGGAATAATTAATATAATCAAAATGTCCAGGGACCAGCAGATGGTGTAATGGCTAAGTCGCTGGAGTCCCATGTAGTCAACTGTGGTTCGAGTCCCGGACCCAGTGGCTTAAACTCATGTCAAGCGTGTGTGCATGTATGCTCAAGATCCCGAGAGGAGAATGGAGGAGAAGGAATTGTAGCGTGGCCATCCCCCCTGGGGATGATTTCTCCCTTTCTGTCTCTCTGTCTCTCTC
>NW_006209397.1:1394288-1427782 GCF_000334495.1 Tupaia belangeri chinensis | reverse complement strand
CTAGCAGAAACATCTCAAAAAAAAAAAAAAAAGAGAGAGAGAGAGAGAGAAATGAAATTAGGAAATAAGTGAAATTAATCTCTACTTGCAGATGTTGCAGATGATATGATTATATTCACTGAAAATCCAGAAGAATCCACAAATAAACTCCTGAAAGTGAAAGATAAATACAGTAAAGTGGCAAGATATAAAATCAATATGCAGGGCCCAAGCCCTTCTGATCAAGGCCCCTCCCCCCAAAAAAGTCAACATGCAAAAGTCTATAGCATTTCTATACAGCAATGATGAGCAGACTGAGATAGAATTAAAGAAAACAATCCATTTTTGATAGCCACTAAAAGTATAAGGTATCAAGAAATACACCTAAACCAAAGAAGTCAAATACCTATACAAAATAATAATAATAATAAACTTAAAAAATAAATAAAAATTATTCAAAAAAAAGAAGAAAATGGCAAGACATCCTATGTTCCTGGATTGGAATAATTAATATAATCAAAATGTCCAGGGACCAGCAGATGGTGTAATGGCTAAGTCGCTGGAGTCCCATGTAGTCAACTGTGGTTCGAGTCCCGGACCCAGTGGCTTAAACTCATGTCAAGCGTGTGTGCATGTATGCTCAAGATCCCGAGAGGAGAATGGAGGAGAAGGAATTGTAGCGTGGCCATCCCCCCTGGGGATGATTTCTCCCTTTCTGTCTCTCTGTCTCTCTCTTTCTGTTGAGCACATACACCCTATAGCAAAAACCTCTTAAAAAAAAAAGGCCACTCTACCCAAATTAATCTACAAATTTAATGCAATCACAATCTGATGACCAGAGATATTCTTCTCAGATTTAGGAAGAACAATCATAGACTTTGTCTGGAATAATAGAAGATCTCATATTGCCAAAGTGATACTGTGCAAAAAGAACAGAACAAAGTAGTAGATACCCCACTCTCTGACCTCAAAATATATTGTAAAACTGTAATAATAAAAATAGCATGGAATTGGCACAAAAGCAGGCATGAGACCCAATAAAATAGGATAGAGACCCCAGAAATAAGCTCCCGAACATATAGCTAACTGATCTTTGACAAAGGACACCAAACAGTCCAGCATCATTTTTAACAAATGGTGCTGAAAAACTGGGTATCTACCTGCAGAAAAATGAAACTGATCTCTTTTCTCTCACCATTCACACAAACACACACACACACACACACACACAATTAAAAAAAAAAAAACAACATCAAAATGGATAAAAAATCTAAACCTAAGACTTCAGACTATAAAACTGCTGGTGGATAACATAGTAGAAACTATAGGAGATATCAGAGTAAACAGACTTCTTAAATAAGACCCCCAAAGCATGAGAAATAATCCCAAAAGTAGACAAGTGGGATTTCAAGAGGTTAAAAAGCTTCTGCAAAGCAAAAAATTAAGTAAGTAATTAAATTAAATAAATTAAAGTGAATTGGCAACCCTTGAAATGAAAGAATGTATTTGTAAATGCTCTCAGATAAGCAACTGATATCCAAACATACAGGGAACTCAAGCAGTTTACCCTGCCCCCCCCAAAAAAAATCAGTCCAATAAAAGATGAACAAATAATTCTCCAAGGAAGACATAGAACAACCCAAAAGCATATGAAAAAATACTCAACATCTCTTATAAGGGAAATGCAAATCAAAACCACAATGAGATATCAAATAATCCAGGACAGAATTACCAAGATTAAAAAAAGTAAAGAATGATAAGTGTTGGGACCAGCAGATGGCATAATGGTTGCGTTGCTGGACTCCACGTAGTCTACAGCAGTTCGAGTCCCGGGCCCGGTGGCTTGAACTCACGCCAGGCACATGTGCGTGCGTGCCCAAGATTCCAAGAGGAGAATGGAGGAGAAGGGATTGCGGCGTGACCAGCCCTCCTGAGGGGTGATATCTCACTTTCTGTCTCTCTGTCTCTTTCTGTCTTTTGGGCAAACACATGTTCCCTATAGCAAAAACCTCTCAAAAAAAATCAATAAGTTTTGGCAAGGTTGTGGTGGAAAAGGATCTCTCCTACATACACTGTGGGTTGGAATGTACATTAGTCTAGCCACTGTGAAGAACAATATAGAATTTTCTCAAAGACCTACAAATAGAACTACCATACAATTCAGAAATCCCACTCCTGGCTATCTACCCAAAGGATAGGAATATACTCAGACAGAAAAGTACTTGTGCACCCATGTCTGTAGTATTATTCACAATTGATAACACATGGAACCAACCCAAATGTCCATGAACAGATGAATGGATTGAAAAAGTGTGGTACATATACACTATGGAATACTACTCAGCCATAAAATATAATGTGACCCTGGCATTTAATATAAAGTGGATGAATATGGAAGATTTAATGCTAAATGAGGCAATCTAGACCCTAAAAGAGAGGTTTCGTATATCCCTATTTAATATATACTGAATGTCTGCACTCTATGGCAGAAACTGAAAGGTTGTATGGTATAAAAGTATGGATAATAACTGTGGATACTAGAAACAGAGTGGAAAGAAGGTGGGGAATGGAGGGGGCAGGAGAGAGGGAATCAAGGGGGTTAAGTAAAACATTTGAGGGACCCAAAAATGGTAAATAATCTGTTGCTGATAATGATAGTCTGACTAGACTGATACATAGTATATTCATGCTGGAAAGATCCATTTTGTATGCTGTGGATATGTACAGTAATTAAATGTAAAAATATAAGAAAAAAAGTTTTTAATTTAAGTAAATTGAAGATATTCATACTCACACAGAAATAAAAAAAGAACAAAAGAAAGAAAGAAAGGAAGGAAGGAAGGAAGGAAGGAAGGAAGAAAGGAAGGAAGGAAGGAAGGAAGGAAGAAAAAAAAAAAGAGGAAGAAAGAAAGAAAACAAAACACCTGGTAACATCTGTGTTCATGCCCAAAATCCCAAAAGGAGAGTGAAAGAGAAGGGATTGCTGCATGGCCATTCCCCAGAGGTGTGTTTGTGATTTGCCATTTTCCCTCTTTATTTGTCTCTCTCCAGAGAGTGCATATGTCCTCTAACAAAACTGAAAAAGAAAAAAGAAAGTGCAAAACTCTTTTTAAAGGCAACGTACTGATTTTTATTCCTACTAGCAGTGACTGAGGGTTTCAATTACTTCTCACCCTTGTGAAAACTTGTCATTTCCAGTGTTTTTAATTTTGGCCATTCCAGTTGTAAATATTTGTGTCTCTTTAAGATTTTGGGGAATTTTAAAAATATTACTTGAGAAAAAAAATAACTACACACTACTATTGTAATGTCTAAAAATCATTGACAGACCTCTGGAGACAAGCAGATGGTGTAGTGGTTAATGCACTAGACACTCCCACATGGCCAGCCATGGTTTGAGTCCCGGACCTGGTAGCTTGCTTTCTCACTTTCCATCTCTCTTTCTCTGTGTGTCTCTCTCTGGTCAAATTAAAATAAATGAATGAATAAATAAATAAATCATTTTTTAAAATAATTGACAGATCTCAGTCTAGTACAAAGGCAAACCAGATGACAGAGTACACTGCTAAAACCTTCTTCAAAATCTCTCTCCTTAAGATGCAATGACTTTGAATCTCTAAAGTTAAAGTAATCCATAATATATCTCTATTTTTGAACAATTGGCTATGTGGAATTTTAATTTTTTTTCAGGTTTACAATAATGTCTTAAATCTGCTATTTCAAAATTTGATTTTTTAGATATTTTAGTTTAGGCTTTTTCTTTTTATTATTAAGAGAGACTTTTGCTATAGGGCACATATGCTCACCAGAAAGAGAGAGAGACAGAGAGAAAGAAAGCCAGAAATCACCCCTGAGAGGGAATGGCCACACCACAATCCCTTCTCCTCCATTCTCCTCTTGGGATTTGGGCACACGCACACACACACCTGGCAAGTTTTAAGTCGCTGGGTCTGGGGCTCAAACTGTGGTTGACTATGTGGGAGTCCAGCCATGCAACCATTATGCCATGTAATAGTCCCTAGTTTAGGCTTTTAAGAACTTAAATAGTTCAAAATCTTCAGTCTCTAGAAATTAAACAAAAATCATAATAAGTAAAACACAATGAAATCTACTTAACAATTCTGTTTTCTGATAAAAATACTGTCTACATTGAAAAAGTTTAGAATTGAAGGATTATAGAAGATGTGGTTGAAAAGTAAGTTTAGATCCAAAATTTTATATATATATATATATATATAATTTTTTTTTTGGAGAGATTTTCACTATAGGGCACGTGCGCTCGCCAGACAGAGAGAGAGAGACATAGAGACAGAAAGTGAGAAATCACCCCCCAGGGGGGATGGTCACGCCGCAATTCCTTCTCCTCCATTCTCCTCTCGGGATCTTGGGCATGCACGCACACGTGCCCAGCGTGAGTTTTAAGCCACCGGGTCCGGGACGTGAACCGCAGTCGACTACGTGGGAGTCCAGCGACATAGCCATTACGCTAACTGCTGGTTCCCCCAAAATGATATTTGACCTTAAATATGGTGCCAAGGAGCAAAATGTGAAATGACTTCTTGTTTGCACATGTGCGTATGAGTACACTTTCATGTGTTGCTCTCTATTTACTTATGTTACTTTTTTGTTCACACATTTAATAGGTATTCATTGAGCAAAATCTGCTACTGAAGTTTCCCCTATCTCTCTCAACTCTTTATGTATCTAGTGTCTGTTTATTATGTAGACCTTATCTGTGCTATTTGTCTTAGTTCAAACATCACGTTTTCTTGAAAGCCATTATTTTTTGTTTTTCCTTTATTCAGGGTAGAATGTGTACTTATGTATGAGAGAAAGAGAGAGAGAAAGAGAGAGAGAGAGAGAGAAGTATCCTCTACAGGGGTTTGGTCATGTTATGCTCCCCTTCTTCCAGTCCTTCAGTCCATCTGACCTTGTCTACTTGTGTGCATGCCTGGCATGTTTTAGGCTAACTGGGCAGGGGATTCAAATCATAGTGACCATGTGGGATGCAGCTTCTCTTGAGCAGTATATTACCACTGCACCGCGGAGCCAGCCCAAAGCCATTTTGACTTAACTTCTCACCCTTATTTTGAATTAGGTGGCCTGCTTCTCATTTTGAGGTCAAAGTCACCTATTGTTTCACCAACACCTCTACCTACATTGTTCACCTTATTTTGTGATGGTACATTTACTTGTCTATTTCTCCTACCAGGCTAGAATTTCTTTGATATCAGAGACCAAGTTCTGTTCATTTTTGCATCACCACAGTAGGCAAAGCACCTTGTGCATAGTGGATACTCAGTAAATATTTCATTAATTAATTAATGATTTCTACCTTTATCTAACTCATGCATTTTAAGTGGAGTCTTCATTGACTTGCAAAGATATGGCTAGTACTTGGGACCAGCAGTTAGTGTGATGGCTATGTCGCTGAAATCACATGTAGCCGACAGCAGTTCGAGTCCCAGACCCTGTGTCTTAAACTCATGCCAAGCATGTTGTGTGTGTGTGCCCAAGATCCCAAGAGGAGAATGGAGGAGAAGGGATTGTCGCATAGCCATCCCCCACACCCCCCAAGGGGATGATTTCTGTCTCTCTGTCTCTCTACCGAGCGCACGTGCCCTACTGCAAAAACCTCTCCAAAGAAAAGAGATATGGCTAGTACTGAAATTTCAGTCAGGCCAATATGTTGAGTTTAGGAGTACATTTTTGGTAAAATGATACACTACATCCTACTCTACTCCTTTCCAATGAATGCCATTGTGTTTTAAGTGTCCATGCATTACTGAAGTAATAGTATCTTTCATTCAGTCTCAGAAAGAGAAAAGCATGCTCCAAGGATTCTGTAAACCTGGCATCAAGCACCATTAGAGAATCCAGAAAACCTTCTGGATTGACTAGGACCATTCTTTCTCCATATTATGTGTTCCAGGCATTACTATTTTTTAAGGTTTTTTCCATAGAGTGCACATACTCACCTGAGAGAGACAGAGAGAAACAGTGAGAAGGGTGGGATGGCCATACCGCAATCTTTTTATCATTTTCTTCCTAGGATTTTGGGCACACATGCACACATGCCAGGCATAAGTTTCCAGCCACCAGGTCTAGGACACGAACTGTGGTTGGCCATGTGGGAGTCTAGCACCTTAACTGCTATGCCACCTGCTGTCCCCTAGGCATTATTTTAGGATGCATTTGTCATCCATTTTGTGTCTCTAGAATGATTTTGTGTGTATAATGTCTCCTCAACTTAGACTTCTGGCAGCTTAATATAGAGGAACATGAGAAACGCATGAATACAAATTTTTAGTCTCTTGTTACTACTTACAAGTGTTTGTATTTTCAACATACAATGAAAATCATTGTCTATGAAAACTCTCCTAGATAACTACTCTTCTTATGTAGGCAGAAACTTCTTTCCTGCATAGTGCCCTTTAAATCTTGAATGATTGTCAAACTATACAGAATTCTAAGTTAAGAAAATTTAAAAATTTATATAGATGTGTTATTACAAAGGCAAAATGAGTAAAAAAGAAAAATCCTAAAATTCAGAAGACTAAGTGGGAAAATTAGAAAACTTATTTCTTTGAAGATTGTGAAACACTATTACTTCCATGAATTCCAAGCTTCAGTCAATTGCAATTAACAACTAGTTCTAACAAATACATTTCATAACTTGTTTATCAAATACATTTTTCTTTAACAGCTACATAAGAAATAGAACTGATTTCCTCTTTCAAAAGATGACATTTTAAAGCAACATTTGTTTTTGATAGGAGCATGGTTAAGAAACTCTGCTTTGTGTGCCTCAGAACACTCCAGGTGGTTGCATCTTTAAGCATCAGTCATAAAAACAAGGAAATAATTGGTAAACTAAGCAGAAAACTGATAAATAACAACTAAGGAAGGGATTTTTTTTATATATTTAGATGGCATAATAAGCAAAATAATAGATATCACAGTTACAGAGTATATAAAACAAACTGAGAGAAAACTGGAGTCCAACAGAGTAAAAGTTGCATGCGCGCTCATGTGTGTGTGTGTGTATGTGTGTGTGTATTGGAAAGGGCAAGAAAAGAAGAAAAGTTAAAGAAAAGCCCACAGGTGGTGATAAGAGAAAATGTTCTAAAGGGAGGCATGTCAGGTTGGTGGGGAAACTCGGGGTAGGAGCTTAAATTTGGTAATCTGTTAAAGTCCATTTTTCTTAATAGAGTTGGGTTTTTTTGTTTTTTTTTTTGTTTTATTTTGTTTTGTTTTAAATAGGACGTGTATGTTCGCTGGAGAGAAAGAGTGAGATAGAGAGACAAAAAGTGAGAAATCACCCCCCAAGGGGGATGTCCATGCCACAATCTCTTCTCCTCTCAGGATTTTGGGCACGCACACACATACACCTGGTGTGTTTTAAGCCACTGGTTCTGGGATTCAAACCTTGGTCAACTATGTGGAAGTACAATGATGTAACTATTACACCATCTGCTGGTCCCATATTATTATCAAGACAAAAGGTGATATCTGAGCAAAGGGCTGTGGGAAAAAGAACCACTCAGAATGTCCTCTCTTAACCTTATTTAGATATAGATGTGGATTATTTCTACATACAGAATGCTAAATCCAGAAGCAAATTACAATGAAGAAAGTGGAAGGATGCATAAATAAATGGAACTTTCTACCCAAAGAATAATTTTAGAAACTGTCTTCAAGCTCTGGACTCTCAATTCAGAATTTAAGAAATTGGCTCAAATAAAATAACAGTGCACAGAGGACAACAGAGCAACAAAACTGGGATGTTAGCAAATCTGACTCAGAGTTTGAGACTTTATATCATGGCTTCTTGGAAATAAAAATATTTCTCAATGATATACTTAATAAATTGCATGTGCTTTCCAATTTATTTTAAGAAAGGAGAATTGGAGCAGAAGATCTTATGCCATATGATGGAGAAACCATAGCTGAAGGTTGACTCAAAGAAGGAATAAAATTGAGGCACAAAAGAGGAAAACCATAGGATCCATACTGAGGCCAGAAAATAAAAAACAAAACTACATTTCAACACAGCTCACTGGAGTATGTAGTATCCATTCTCCCACTGGAGAGGTCCAGAAGTCTGTCTTTTTCAAGGATGCTGAGGAAGCATTTGAAGAAGGCTGCTGTTTTATTCAAGATCTGCCTAGATCTGTTAAGCTAAAAATCGGCCTAAAATATCCTAGTTTTCTTTTATAATGAAGGTCATGTCTGACCCTTTTAGAGCTCATTCCTTTGTGCACAAAGGATCATTATTATGACCTCATAAAGGAACAGAGAACAGCTAGCTGATTTAATTTGTATCTTAAAGAGTAAATGTGCTTTTTCTTGGTTTTGAACAGATAAATGTTAACTATTTCATCTAGGTGGTTACTATCTCAGAAGACTTTAAAGGAATGTCACACAAACTCTATTTTTGAAATGCAAACCATTTCTGAAATATAATATTAAAAATTATGAAGAAAACTGATTAATTCTAGAATGGTTTAAGAAATTTTATTCCTCCTTCATTAGCTTATGTTCACTAAGATGTCTACTTAGATGTCACTAAACACAGAGATTTTTCCTTAGTTACCATGTCTGTAAAAGTACCCCATCCCTTTCTGTCCCCTTGCTTTGCTTCCTCATCCCCATTCTTGGCACTTTTCATATCTGACTTATTTGTGTTTGTCTATTTTCCCCAATATACTAAAAGCTCCATGAAGGCACAGACCTACCACTGCATCCCTGACACTTAGTATAGTGTTTGGCATATGGTTGATATGGTTGTCAATCAATTTTTTTGATAAGTGACATCCAGTTTTTCCAGCAGCATTTGATAAAAAGGTTTACATTTCCCCACTGGATTGACTCATTATTTTTGTCAAAAATCAGTTGACTGTACATTTGGGGGTTTATTTCCAGGGTCTCAATTCTGTTCTATTGGGCTATATGCTTGTTTTGTGCCAGTACCATATTGTTTTGATTATCACATCTTTCTAATATATTTTGGGATCAGGAAGTGAGATGCCTCCTACTGCAGTCTTCTTGAGTAGGATTGTTTTGGCAATATGGGGTCTTTTATTATTCCAGACAAATTCTATGACTGGATTTTTCCTAAATCTGTGAAGAATGTCTCTGGTAATTTGATTGAGATAGCATTAAATGTATATTTAATTTGGGTAGAATTGACATTTGGGTTACATTAATTCTTCCAAGTATGACTTCTGTATCATTATCAACAGCATCTTGGGACTTGTTAAAGATACAAATAGTCATACTCCACCCAAAACTTACTGAAAATCAACAATCTGTATTTTAACAAGCTCTCTAGGAGATTTTGATCCATGCCATAATTCAAAAAATACTGAGGAAAAAAATGATGGAATGAATGAAGTCAAGGTCTAATTACTTTAAATGGGAAGACATTTCCATAATAACTTTCCTTCTTTTCTCTAATTCACAGCTAATTAAAGTAGCATGCCATTCACACCCATCTATAAAACTCATGCTGAGTAAAGTATCTTCACAATCTAAATGATTTATAATGATTTTATGTGTGAGTAATAATAAAAAATACATAAATTTTAAAAAGGCTAAATAGGGGATAGCAGGTGATGGTTAAGGCACTGAATTTCCATATGGCTGACTACAGTTCTAGTTCCAGACCTGGCAGCTTGAAAATCATGACAGGCATTTGTGTGCATGCTCAAAATCCCAGGAGGAGAATGAAGAAGAAGGGATTACAGAGTGGCTATTCCCCCAGAAAATGATTTTCACTTTCACTTTCTCTGTCTCTGACTGTCTGTCTCTGGCGAGTGCACAAGCCTTATGACAAAAACTTAAAAAAATTTTAAAAAGGCTATATATTAGGATGTATGGTCAGGGCCTATCTGGACCATCAATGGAATATCAAAGGAAAAGAGTAAGCCTTCAGATAAGATAAGATTTGACATATCTTAGAATGATGAGGGAGCACTACTAATTGAATATTTTCACTCCTATAAGTTTCCCTAATGTTTCCCAACCTTGATGTCATGTGAATAATTTAATATTACTGGGTCATATTTTTCTATGTTTTTCTTTTTGTTTTTATATTTTATTTTTAAAAATTTTGCATTCATTCGCTGCATATCATTATAGCATACAAAATGAATTTTCCCATTAAGAATATACTGAATATTGGCCCAATAAAAGGTTTTATCATACCTATTATCTTCAACAGATCATTTTTTTTTGCATTTCTTAATTGTTTTATTTCTTTATTTTTTCCTCTTAATTTCTTCCTTTTCATCCTCTGCCATTTCCCACCCTCCTCCCACACTGTCTCTGGTGTTGCCCTCCATTCCTTTCCTATGCAAAAATGGGTCATGATTTTTCCAATGACCCAGTATACTGGAGAAAGGCACATTTAGGATGGCACTTCTGACTTCTTTTTTTTTTTTAGATAGATTTTTGCTATAGGGTATGTGTGCTTGCCAGAGAAACAAAGATAGACAGAGAGAAGACAGAAAGCAAGAAATTGCCCTTCAGGGGTGGATGATGGCCATGCCATTCCTCCATTCTCCTATCAGGATTTTGGACATGCATGCACACGTACCTAGTATGAGTTTTAAGTTACCAGGTCCAGGACTTGAACCTTGGTCAAATATATGGGAGTTCAAAAATGCAACCATTATGCCATCTGCTTGTCCCAGTACTTGTAACTACTTATAACATCTATTTATTAGACACATATTTTTGAGTATCTACTATGTACTAGGCACTGTTCTAAGAGCCTATGACACATCAATGAATAAAACAAAACAAAGTCCTTACATTCATAAAATTTATCTTCTAATGGACTGTGGTGAAAGCATGTTTCTTTTTCTCTCTCTCACTACCAATCATATTTAAACTAGGAATTAGCCTCATAGCCTAAGGCATTTATGACACTGAAATCAAGAAAACATTTTAACATTCTATTTGCCAAAAATCTCTGTCTTTCTTTAAGTTACCTCCAAAGCCTCAAAACATCATGATTAAAGTGGAGGAAAGGTGCTGTTGACTTTATGTGTCTCCTAAGGTCAGATCTCTAGGCATCGGACTTCACCTCCCATCTGTTATTTTTGGTAACTGCAGTAATAATAATAACTGATATAATGCTTTCAATATGCCAAGTACTCTTCTAATTATTTTACATATGAAAATTCATTTAATCTCTACAATAACGCAGTGAGGCACATGCTATTATTAACGTCCCTGTTCTACAGATTGGGAAACAGAGACACAGAGCAGTTAAAGTGTTCACATATGGTTTGAAATCAGGATTCGAATCTAAACTATATCTGCAGAAACTGTGCTCTTAACCAGTACACTGGTGCTTCTTTTGCATGTCAAAGAACATCATTACCTCAGCACTGATGACCAGAGAAATCCTTCTAAAATACTAACAGTAGCAGTTCTCTCTTATAATATTGAGAATAGAATGACTAATTATAGTTCTGTGAACTGCTAATCAAATAACTAGCACTGTCTCTTCTATACCATTTACTTTGCAACTAAAGCCACTAACCTTAACCTTGGAAGAGTTCCTCATATGTCATACATTCGTTTGATTTCTCATTCTTTCCATTTCATTCTTTCTCTCACATTTCTTTCCTTTTTTATATATTTACAAATTCTTTTTTGTATATGTGTTGTCTTCCTTTGTAGCTTTCATTCTCTTCCAAAATTCACCTCAAAATTCACAAAAATAACCCTTTGGAAATGCTTTAATAAGGCTGTTTCTGGGACCAGCAGGTGGTATAATGTTAAAGGTGCTGGACACTCTCACATGGCCGACCATGGTTCGAGTCCTGGATCTGGTGGTTTGCTTTCTCACTTTCTCCTTCTGTGTGTGTGTGTGTGTGTGTGTGTGTGTGTGTGGTGTGTGTGTGTCTGCTCAAGTTAAAATAGATGAATGAATAAATAAAAATAAATAAATAATTCTTTAAAAAAATAAGGCTGCTTCTATGACAGCAATTTTCAAATACACACACACACATATAGTTGTAAGTTTGCAAGTTCCTTTCTGTATGTATATTGTCTTCTATATATATATTTGTAAGTTCCTTTCTGTATGTATGTTGTCTTCCTTTTTGGTTCTCATCCTATCCTAAAATTTACCTCAAATTCACACAAACACATAAATACTCTTTTTAGAAATGCTAAAATAGGCTGTTTCTAAGGCAGCAGTTTGTAAATAACATTTTTTTTGGTCTAATAAATACAGACTTTTTTTTTTTTTGAGAGGTTTTTTCGCTATAGGGTGTGTGTGCTCACCAGACAGAGAGAGAGAGACATAGAGACAGAAAGCGAGAAATCACCCCCCAGGGGGGATGGTCACGCCGCAATCCCTTCTCCTCCATTCTCCTCTCGGGATCTTGGGCACGCACGCACACGCGCCCAGTGTGAGTTTTAGGCCACCGGGTCCAGGACACGAACCGTGGTCTACTACGTGGGAGTCCAGCAACATAGCCATTATGCCAACTGCTGGTTCCCTAATAGGTACAGACTTTTAAACTCAATCAAAAACATAAATGAACTGTTTCTAAATATTATGATATTTCAAGAGTGCATAGTTCTAATTCTGGCAAATGTTTATTAAAAAATTACAGCTATAGGAGGACACTCTCAAACGACTTTCATAAACCTGCTCTTTAGAAAAGGAATATAGCCCAGGTTTCTTGAATCCCAGAGCTTAATAAGATTTTATTCTTCACTTAAAAGACTATCAGTTCTTGAAGATCAGTAACAACATCTTATATTTTTTGGCCTCGTGTATCACAGTGCCAAGTCCATTGAAACTACCCAGTAAACACTTGCTTTTTAATTAATTAAATAAATAATCAAATATTGGAACTTCTCCTGTAAGCTAATTAGAATAAATCAACTACAGCCTCTCTCTTCCATGAATACAAATAAAACTTCTGGACAAAATAGAAAAATAAACTACCAGAAGGTAAATATAATAACCTATTTTTCCTCCATTACCTATTTAAAATATTATTATAGGTAAAATGATCCCCAAAGATGTCCATGTACAATCCCAGGAACCTGTGAGTATGTTGTTAAATGGTGAAAGAGACAATACTGAGGTAATTAAGGTTATGGCTGGAATTAGAGCCAAAAGAAAGAGAAGTCAGAGAGATTTAAAGTGTGAGAGTAGAGGCCAAATAGTGGTACAGCAGTAGCACAACTGGACCCACATAGGAAAGTCCCTAGTTTATGTCCCAGAGTTTCCCTGTACATGCCAGGTATGTCCACCTTTGTCTGTGATCTGAGCTGGCTGAGGCTGGGGTAGATTGTGGCATGGAGACCGTTTGTAGGTTTCTCTCTCAGAAGAAGGAAAGAAACTTAAAGACAAAAAAGTGAGAAGGATTCAACCTGCCACTGCTGGAGGGGGCACATCAAAACATGAGAAGGAGGGACCAGCAGTTAGTGTAATGGCAACGTCGCTGAACTCCCATGTAGTCGACCGTGGTTCGTATTCCGGACCCGGTGGCTTAAACTCACGCCGGGTGCATGTGCATGCGTGCCCAAGATCCTGAGAGAATGGAGGAGAAGGGATTGCGGCGTAGCCATCCCCTCTGGGAGGGGGGTGATTTGTCGCTTTCTGTTTCTCTCTCTCTGTCTGTCTGTCTGGTGAGCGCATGCACCCTATAGCGAAAAACTCTCCAAACAAACAAACAAACAAACAAACAAAAAAACAAAACCATGAGAAGGAATGTGAGCAGCCTCTAGAAGCAAAGATTAGTCTCAGCTGAGAATCATCAAAGACATGGAGACCTCAGTGCTCCAGATGCAAAACAATATGTTTCGCCAACAACCTGAATTTCCTTGGAAGCAGATTCTTCCCTAGATCCTCTAGCAAGAATCAAACGCAGTTCTGTTGACAGCTTGATTTAGGCTTTTTTACCATCTTGAGCAGAGAAGTCAGCTAGCCACATTGTGCCTGGGCTTCTGACCCATAGAATTGTGAGATAATGACAACTGTTAAGTTATGGTCATTTGTTATAGAAACAGAAGAAAACTGCATATTTTCTTATCAGAAGGGTAATGGTTATATAACAAATATTTAACAAGCGTGGATTTGATTTGGAATGGGGTAGTGGGTAGAGGTTGGAAAAATTTTGAAGGGCATGATAGGAAAAAAAAAAACCTACATTGCTTTGAGCACAATTAGTATAAAAATGGACACTGCTTATGAGGGCTCAGAAGAAAGAGAGAATCTAAGAGAAATCCTATAGAGACTGTCTAAATTGCTTGAACAGATTAATAGTAGAAATCTGGCCTTCGAGGATACTACTGGTAAAGGCTCAGAAAGAAGCGAGGAACATATTTTTCCAAACTGTGAGAAAGGTGACCATTGTCATGCTTTGGCAGATAGTTCTGTGGAATTTATCCTGAAGTCATGTGGAACGCAAAGCTGGTAAATGGAAGTCTTGGTCATTTAGCAGGGATTTTCAAGCAAAATGTTGAAGGTACAGTTTGGTTTCTTGTTTATAATAGAATGTGAGAGGAGACAGATAAATTAATGGAAGATCTGTGAAACATAAAGAAAGCAGGACTTAATTATTTGGGAATTTTTCAAACTATTCAGATGCCAAAAAGTCAGAGTATTCAGTCATACAAAATGCTCTTTGAAGAGATTAAGGTTGTGACTCACAGAGGCCCTCAAACGAATCAGGGGTCCTTTATTAATCAGCAGAAGCCAAACAGAGAAGGGATCCTTCCTAAAGTGAATCCTTGTGACATCAATAGGAGATTCCAAAGTTTTTAAGGCAAGTATATCAGCAGAAACACTGCCAGCTTGAATTGAAAATAATAGAAAGAGTTTTAATTAAAGAAGGCTACTGAACCTCCAAAATATTGCTGGCAGTAAGCAAGCTGATGAACTATTCAGCTGCGAACACATGCCATCTCTCATGGAAAAAAAAAAAACAACAAAAAAAAACGGGATTGCTCAGACAGTTGAGCCAGGAGCCAGAGGGTGTAATTTAGAAACAAGAGGACAAAGCTCAGAGGCACAGAAAATTATTCCCAGGCATTGAAACAAGGTAGTTTGAAGGGTTGATTTCAAAACTGCTTTAGATTGGTAACTGTTTGTTACTATTCATTTCTTCTTCTTTTTTTTTTATAAATGGAATGTCTGTAACTGCCATTTTATGCCTGTGCCAAAATTGCATGTTGGAAGAAGATAACTTGTTCCTTTTTTACTTTATTTTATATATATTTAATTGTCAGAAATCTTTATAGCATACAATGTGGTTTCTCAAAGGATGCATACTGTACATGGTAATTAATTCAAGGATATTACTATATATATTGTTTTCAACAAAAAACCTTATACTCTTGTGTCGGTTAAATGTTTTGCTGAGCCCCATCCATCTACCGTCCATAATTCACTAGCCCTTCCATACAGTCTCTGGTTATCAATGTTTGTCCTCTCTATCACTATGTCTTTGAATCTTTTAATAACTTCTTTCTTTAGTTTCACGGGTCCACAGATGGAGAGGAAATATACCCTAAGAATTTATCTTAATGGATTATAGCCAGAGCCTATCCACACCTTATTCAAATGAAGAGACTCAGAATTCTTGAACTGTTGAGAGGTATATGTTATTTTTGGACTTTAAGTTGATGTTAAAGTGGGATGAAGGCAGAGCATTGATGGGAGGTGTGTTGTAATCTGTTGAAGATATTTTGATCAATGGGACTGGGGAGAATTGTTCACATATTAAAATGTTCACTTCATAAGCTAAATAGTGTCATTGAATGTGTATAAAAATTAATTAATTAATTAAAAATAAATAAATAAACAAAAAACAAAACAAAAAAAAGAAGTTGAAAAAAAAAAGTGGGACGAGACCTTTTTTAAAAATTCTCTTGGGGACAGCAAGTGGCGTGGTAGTTAAGGACACTGGACTCCCACATGGCCAGCCATGGTTCAAGTCCCAGATCTGGCAGCTTCCTTTCTCACTTTCCCTCTCTCTCTCTCTCTTACTCTGTCTCTCTCTGGTCGAATTAAAACTTACTAAATAAATAAAGTTAAATTTTAAAAAAATTCTTAAAAATATCTCTTAATTAAAGAAATTTATGATTTAAATTTAATCACTGTACATCTTCACAGTATTAAACAAATTTATAATTTAAATTTAATCACTGTACATCTTCACAGTGTAAAACCTGGGTTTTCCCACCATGAATACAGTGCATAATATTAATGGCAAAGTCAAAGATAATGTATACATTTTCATCAATACATGACTTTTATTTTTGTGTCTGTTAAATATTTTGTTTTTTCCCTGATTCCCTCTCTGCCACCCCCACTTAAACAACCTAAGTCCCAACCCTTCCTATACTGCCTCTAGTATCTACAGTTGCCCTCCCTATTATTATGCCTTCCAGTATTTCAATTTCTGCTAATAAAGAGTGCAGATATTCAATATACATTAAGCAAGGCCATACAATACCTGCCTTTCACAGTCTGGTTTACTTTAACTAGCATTAAATCTTCCATTTTCATCCATTTGTATAACAGATGTCAGAGTCTCATTGTTTTTTAAGGCTGAGTAGTATTCCATAGTGTATATGTGTCACATAATTTCAATCCACTCAACTATTCTTGGACATTTGTGTTGATTCCATGCCCTAACAATTGTGAATAATGCTACAATAAAAACAGATGTGCAAGTGTTTTTCTGACAGTGTTTTCCTGTCCTTTGGATAGACACCTAAAAGTAGAATTACTGGGTCGTATGGTAGTTCTATTTTTAGGTTTTTGAGGAATTTTCATATTGTTCTTCACACTGCACAGTGACTATACTTATTTACATAATTCCCACAGAGTGTAGGTAAAAGTGTTTCCTTTTCACCATAGCCTCACCAACACTTATTATTCTTTGTTTTAATCTTAGCCATTCTGTCTGTGGTTAAATGATATCTCATTGTGGTTTAGTTTTCATTTTCATTGTGACAAGAGATGTTGATCATTTTTTGATACGTTTTTTGGTCATTTGTATGTATTCCTTGGAGAGTTGTCTATTCAACTCCAATGCTCATCTTTTGATAGGACTTTTTTTTTTTCCTTTTTGCTAGTAAGCTGCTTAGGTCCCTGTATATCATCAGTCCTCTTTATCTGAGGCATAGTTTACAAATATATTCTCCCATTCTGAGGGTTGTCTCTTCACTCTAATTATCGTTACTTTTGCTATTCAGAGCTTTTTAGCTTGATGTAGTCCAACTTATCTATTTTTGGAATTATTGTCTGTACTTTGGAAGTCTTATTTAAGAAGTCTTTGCCTACTCTGATGTCTCCAAGAATTTCCTCTGTGTTTCCATCAGCAGTTTTATGTTTATATTCTTGATCCATTTTGATTTGATATTTTTAATGATGAGAGACAGGGGTTCACCTTCATTTTTCTGGAGGTGATATCCAGTTTTTCCAGCACCATTTGCTAAAGAGATTTTCTTTTCCCCACTGGGTTGTCTTGTGCTATTTGTTGAAAATCAGTTGACTGTACATTATGGTGTTTATTTCTGGGGTCTCTATTCTGTTTGAATAGTCTATATGCCTGTTTTTGTGCTAATATCATGCTGTTTTGATTATCACAACTTTGTAATATATTTTGAGGTCAGGAAGTGAGATGCTTCCTACTTTATTCTTTTTGTACAATATTGATTTGGTGATACAGGGCCTTTATGATTCCAGATGAATTTTATTATCAGTTATTTTTATGTTTCTGTGAGGAATATCTCTGGTAATTTGATTGAAATTGTATTGAATTTGTAGATTAATTTGGATAGAATTGACATTTTGAATATATTAATTTTTCCAAGCCAGGAACATGAGATGTCTTTCCACCTTTTATGTGTCATTTCCAATTTCTTTTTAAAGTTTTTTATAGTTTGGGGACCAGCAGTTAGCATAATGACTATGTTGCTGGACTTCCATGTAGTCAACCACGGTTCGTGTCCCGGACCCGGTGGCTCAAAACTCACGCCAGGCGCATGTGCATGCATGCCCAAGAACCTGAGAGAAGAATGGAGGAGAAGGGATTGTGGCGTGACCATCCCCCCTGGGGGGTGATTTCTCGCTTTTTATCTCTCTGTCTCTCTCTGTCTTTAAGGCGAGCACATGCACCCTATAGCAAAAACCTCTCCAAAAAAAAAATGTTTTTTTTTAGTTTTTCTTGTAGAGGTCTTTCACTACCTTATGATAGGTTTATACTAAGTTTCCCTTTTTGTGGCTATTGTAAATGAGATCTTTTTCTGTAATTCTACCTCAGTTTGTTCAATATTGGCATTTTAAAATGCTATAGATTTTTGTGTCTTGATTTTGTATCCAGCCATTTTACTGTATTCATTTATCAATTCCAGAAGTCTTTTTGTGGAATCTTGTGAATTTTCTATGTATATAATCAGATCATCTGCAAATAGAGATCATTTCACTTGTTTCCTATTTGAATGACTTTTATTTGACCCTCTTGTCTGATTGCATCAACTAGGACTTTCAGTAATATATTGAAAAGGAGTAGAAAAAGTGGGCAACATTGTATTATTACACCTTTTAGTGGAAAAGTTTTCAGTGTTTCCCCATTCAGTATGATGTTAACTATAGGTTTATCATATATTGCTTTCGTTTTGTTGAGGAATGTCCTTTCTATGCCAATTTTACTGAGAGTCTTAATCATGAAGGGATGTTGTATTTTATCAAATGCTTTGTCTGCATTAATGGATATGATCATGGGGTTTTTATCTTTCCTTCTGTTAATGTGATGCATTACATTTTTTGCTTTGCATATGTTGAACCACCCTTGTGTTCCTGGAATAAAGCCTACCTGACCATATTATATAACCTTTTTATTTGTCATTCAATACCATTTGCTAGTATCTTGTTGAGAATTTTTGTACATATATTCATCAGAGATACTGGTCTGTAGTTTTATTTTTTTGTTGTTATATCTTTGTTTTGAGATGAGGGTAATAGATGCTTCATAGAATTAATTTGGGAGGGTTCCTTCCTTTTGGATCTGTAGAAGTACTTTGAGGAGAATCATGGTTGGTTCTTTAAAAGTTTTGTAGAATTCAAAAGTGAAGCTATTAGGGCCTGGGCTTTTCTTTATCAGGAGACTCTTATTAGTGATTCAATCTTATTGCTTATTATTGGTCTATTCTGGTTTTCACTGTCTTCCTGATTCAATGCTGGTAAATTTTTAAAAGTAATTATGTATTTTAACATTTATTTACTCATTCATTCATTTTAATTTGACCAGAGAAAGACACCGAGAGAGAGAGAGGGAAAGCGAGAGAGCAAGGGACTCAAACCGTGGTCAGCTATGTGGGTGTGTCCAGCACCTAAACCACCACACCACCTGCTGGCCCCAACCTTGGTAAATTATATGTGTCCAGAAATTTGTACATTCATCTATGTTTTGTTGTTTGTTGATGTATAATCACTCATAGCATTCTTTCCAGATCATTTGTATTTTTGGTATGTCTGTTGTAATTTTTCCTGCATTATTGCTGATTTTTTTTTTTGGAGAGGTTTTTGCTATAGGGCACGTGCACTCGCCAGACAGAGAGAGAGAGACAGAGAGAAAGATAGCGAGAAATCACCCCCCAGGGGAGATGGCCATGCCGCAATCCCTTCTCCTCCATTCTCCTCTCGGGATCTTGGGCACGCATGCACACGTGCCCGGTGTGAGTTTTAAGCCACAGGGTCCAGGACGCAAATCGCGGTTGACTACGTGGGAGTCCAGTGACATAGCCATTACACTAATCGTTGGTCCCATGTTACTGATTTGATTTATCTAGTTTCTTTTTTCTTCTCGATTAGTTTAACTGATAATATATTAATTTTGTTTGTCTTCTCAAAGAACCAGCTTTTGGTTTCATTTAATTTCTCTATATTTCATATATTCTCTATTTCATTTATTTCTTCTCAAATTTTTCTTGCTTCTTTTCTCCTGGTATATTTTGGAGTTTTATGTTGTTGTTTTTTATGCTCCCTGAGATTTGTCATTAGGTTGTCTATTTGCCATCTGACTGAGTTTTTCCTGGTAGGTACTAATTGCTATGAACATCTCTCTTATGATGACTTTTGCTGTCTCCCATAGATTTTGAAAACTCATGTGCAAATTATCATTGGTGTCAATGAGTTTTTTTATTTCATTCTTAATTTCTTCAGTGATTGTGAAGTCATTTAGGAGTAGGTTTTTTTTTTTTTTTTGAGGTTTTTACTATAGGGTGTCTGTGTTCGCCAAGCAGAGAGAGAGAGACAGACAGAAAGCGAGAAATCACCTCCCGGGGGGATGGCCACACCGCAATCCCTTCTCCTCCATTCTCCTCTCGGAATCTTGGACACGCACGCACATGCACCCGGCATGAGTTTTAAGCCACCGGGTGTGGGACGTGACCCGCAGTCGACTACATGGGAGTCCAGTGACATAGCCATTACGCTAACTGCTGGTCCCCCAGGAGTAAGTTTTTTAGAAGCAATCTATGTGTGAATTTTCAAGGTTTTTTTTCCTGCAGTTAATTTCAAGTTTAATTCAATATTAGTTGAAGAAGATGCTGGATATTGTTTCTGTATCTTTTAATTTGCAAAGGCTTGTTTTGTTCCCTATTATGTGGTCGTTCTTGAAAATGTTCCATGTGTAGGTGAGAAAAATGTGTACTTTGTGGTTCTTGGTTGAAAAGTTTTATAGATGTCTGTCAATTCCATTTGATGTATGTTGTCATTTAACTCCTGAATCTCTTCACCTATTTTGTTGTCTAGATGATCTGTGAAGAGGAAACAGTGGGGTGTTGCAATATCCAGCAATTATTGTATTGCATTCTAGCTCTCCCTTTAGATCAAACAGTCTTTCTTTCATGTATTGGGATGCTCCAGTCTTGGATGCATAGATATTTATGTGTTCTATTTTCTTGGTGGGTTAGCCCTTTTAGTATAATATGGTGTCCTTCTTTGTCTCTTCTTGCAGTTTTTGTCTTAAAGTCTATATTGTGTGATATCAGTATCATGATTCCAGCCATTTTTTAATTTCCATTTGCATGGAATAGCTTTTTCTAGCCCCTTACTTTCAGTTGATATATGTCTTTATCCATGAGGTACATTTCTTGCAAACAGTGCATAGAGGGCTTCTTTTTTTTTTTAATCCATGTATTCAATCTGTGTATTTTAAGTGGATAATTCAATTCATTAACATTCAGTGTTTATTATCAATATTTATAGAATTATCCCTATCATTTTATAAGCCATTTTTCTTGGTTAACTTATGTTCTTTCATTTCTGTTTGTCTCTCTTTAGTTTTCCTGATATTGTACTCCCTTCAGTACTTCTTAAAAAACTGCTCTGTGTGGGAAAACTCACATGCTGCAACAATATACAGTGAATAAATGTAAAATAAATATATTTTTTGAAAAAGAAGAGAAAAGCAGGTCTAGTGTTGGTGAATTATTTTAGGTTTTGTTTATCTGAGAATAATTTTATTTTTTCTTTCCATTTAAAGGATAATCCTGTGACATATAGTATTCTTGCTTGAAACTATCCTTTTTTTCAGTGTTTTAAGAATTCCTTTTTTTCTTGCATCGTTTTAGTCAAAAGGTTTGATGTTAGCGTAATAGGATAACTAACTTTACATTTCTCTCTTGCCATGTTTAGAATCTTGTCTTTGTCTTTGATTTTGACCAATCCAGAGGGAAGATATTCTTATGTTGATTATATTTACCATCCTTTGTATTTCTCATGTCTGTATGTCTAAATGTTTCTCTATATTTAGAAACTTTTCTGCAAGTATTTCATGGAATAGAAATAAGCCCTTATTAGATTCTTCACCTTCTGGCATAATGATTATTCATTTTGGACACTTAATGACATCTAGTATTTCCTGTACATTGTCCTCATTTATTTTTTGGTTATTTTTTTCATTCTTTTTGGTAGCTTTGTCTAAGCATAGGCTTTGTCTTCTAGATCAGAGATTCTATCTTCTTCATTGTCTAATGTACTATTTATACTGTTGAGAGAGGTTTTGATTTTTTATATTATAGTCTTCATCTCTAGAAGTTCTGTCTGATTTTTTTTTTATGGTGTCTATCTCTTTATGGAGTTCTTCAAATCATGGAACGATTTTCTCATCTCCTGGAGTTGGTTGTCTGTTTCATTTTGCATCTCATTAAGTTTAGTTATGATAAATACTCTGAATCCTTTTTTCTGACATTTTGGTGATTTCTTTTGTTTTTCTCCATAGTTGGTGATGAGTTATTTTGTTTCCTTGTGGGGGAAGTATTTCCTGATTTTCTCCTAGTTGAGGCTCTTTTGTGATATTTTAGTCATTTAGTAATGTATTCACTTCTCGCTAATTCTTTGGAATAGGTTTCAGTGCCTATGTGCTCACGTGCTTCCTTTGTTGTGAACTAGCTATGTGCCAATATTCCTCTTCTGTGGGCTACAATGTGTTATCCACAGCAAATGTTTTGGGTTCAGGTTTATGAAAAGAAGATTCTTTTTTTTTTTTTTTTTTTACTGGTGGGTTCACTGGGAGGAGAGGATTCCTCCAGAGCCTCCTGGTTTTCAGATATTTGCCTCCTTCAAACCTAGACTTCCCTAGTCCCTGTGTGGATGGGAGCTGAGCAGCAAAGTAAGAATGCAAGGTAATAATAAAAAAATTGTGCTGTGTGAACTAAATCAACCCCACTTCCCACATCCTAGACTAGGCAGGGAGCTTCAGGTGGAGAATGACTTCTTAAAGGTCCACTTTCCCACTTAAACACAATTCTTAACTTATGTACCAAAAATGTAAAAAGGTATGTATTATAATTCTTTTTTAAACACTTATTCCAGTGACATTCCAGCTTCAGATTTGCAAGCAAATTTTCCTTAAGATAATATCAAGTACCACTATTTTCAAATGTTGAAAGCAGTTACATAAGTCCCACAAAGTCACAATTTAGCATCGTACACATCACATACTCAAATTTCTAACCTTTTGCAACACATTAACAAAATTATTAGAAAAACTGTACTACCACAAACAAAGATGTCACAGAGTATACACAATTCTGACAGAGAAAGCAACAATCAGGGAGTGTTTTTCTTTCGGAAATAAATCTACAAAAAAAATCATGAGATTAAAAGTAATTTAAAACATTTAAGACATATTAAATGCAATATTGTGACTACAAACTGACATTGAGTATGCGTTGTATTTATCATATAAAAACTACGTACCCCCCCCACCAATGGAATGTTAAGCTGACAAAAAGGCAGTTAAAATCTTGTCATTCAATATCTCATTATTTTTCTGGTTGTACCAAAAAAAATAAACAAGTAAATAATTTTACCTCTTAAAAAAAAGCATTTGCACTTAAAAATGGGATGAGGTGGGATTCTCTCCTTCTAAAAAATGTTCTAGAGGTACTAAATAAAACTTGCATTTACAAAATAATTGATAAAAAATACTTCTTTGGATTGTATAAGAAGTGAGACAGAGTACATTGATAAGACATGACATATGGTATTACTCATACTTGACTTTTTTCTGGCCTGCTCCCTCAGAGGGTGAATTCTCCTTATTTTTAGTTTCTACATTTTCTGCAAGTCTTTAGTGTCTCAATTGGTCACTTCAGTCTGTTTCTTCTTTGCACTCCTTTTTCCTTTAGTTTGCACTTTTTTGTCTGAAAATTTCTCCTTCTCCACTGCCTTTTTTTACTTCATTTCCACTTTTGTTGGAGCAGATTTAGTTGACAACCTCATTGATCTCCTCTTGGTATATTCCTTGACAACTTCCTTGGGTGAGCTGATCTTCCTCTTGGGCATCTTGGCTGTGGCAGAGTACATGCTGAATGCCTTGGGGACTTTCATGGAGCTGGGCATATAGACTCTGGTGTTCTGCCCACTGCCCAAGCTCTGAAGGATAATCTCACCAGGTACAGTATTCTTCATTGAAATTGTTTTTCTTTTAGTATATTAAATATATCTTACCATTCTTTTCTTGCCCGCATTGTTTCAGTTGAGAGGTCTGAAGTTAGTCTAATGGGATAGCTTTATAAATAACTTGATGTTACTTTCTTGCCATTTTTATATTATTGTCTTTGTCTTTGATTTTTACCAATCTTTCTGTGATGTGCCATGGGGAGGATATTTTTATGTTGATTCTATTTGAGTTCTTTTTAATTTTCTTGGTCTGGATTTCTCCATGTTTCTCTAGATTTAGAAAGTTTCCAGATAGTATTCCAAGGAAGAGATTTATTATACCTTAACAGCCTCTTCACCTCCAGTTCTCACTATATATAATGCATAATTCTTAAAAATTTTCAAACTGTTTCATCATTATTATACCTATTATGATTGCCTATGGTTTTAATTTTTTTTTTTTTTTGCTAAAGTTTATGTGTTCTCAGTGGAGAGATAGAGAGAGTTAAAAAGCACCCTCCTAGGGGGATGGTTACACCACTATCTTTTCTTCTCTATTTCACCTGTCAGTATTTTGGGCATCATGCACACTCATGAGCCCAACATGTTTTTCAAGCTGCCAAGTCTGTGACCTAGCCACACACTTGACCATATGGGATTTAGCTGCCTTAACCACCACCCCACTGGCTGACCAGATCAGTGGTCTTTGATGCTACATTGCAATTGTTTTGGAGTACCATGAACCACACTCACATAAGACAGCAAACTTAGTCATTGTGTGTGTTCTGACTGCTCCACTGATTGGCTGTTCCCTTTCTCTCCCTTTTCTTTGACTTTCTTATTCCATGAGATACAGAAATATTAAAATTATGCCAGTTAATAACCTGACAATCGTCTCTAAGAATTCACGTGAAAGAAAGAGTTCTTTCTCTCTCTCTCTTTCTTTTTTTTTCCAGAGGTTTTTCTACCCTAGGGTGCATGTGTTTGCTGGAGAAAGAAAAAAACAGTGAGATGAAAAGTGAGAAATCACCTCCCAGGGGAAATGACCACACCACAGTCCCCTCTCCTCCATTCTCGTCCCAGGATTTTAGGCACACATACACTCTCTCCCACTGTGATTTTGAATCTACCAGGTCCAGGACTCAAACCATGGTTGGCCATGTCAAAGTCCAGTGATGCAGCTACTAAGCCATCTGCTGGTCCCACATGTCTCTCACTTTAAATCAAAAAACAGAATTGATTAAGTTTAGTTAGGAAGACATGTTGAAAACAGATACAGGCCAAATACTAGAGTCTCTTGACCAGTAGCCACATTGTGAATGCAAAGCAAAAGTTATTTCAGAAAGCTAAAAGTGCCTCTTTAGTGAACATATGAATGATAAGACGGTGAAACAGCTTTATTGCTGATATGCAGAAAGTTTTAGTGGTTTGGGTAGAAGATCAAACCAGCCACAACATTTCCTAAAGCAAACTAATCCAGAGCAAGGCAAGGCCTTAACTCTTAACTTTCATAAAGGCTGAGAGGTGAATAAGCTGCAGAAGGAAAGTTTGAACCCAGCAGAGATTGGTTCATGAGATTTAAGGAAAGAAGCCTTCTCCGTGGCACAAAAGTTCAAAGTGAAATAATATGTGCTGATGCAAAAGCTGCAGAAAGTTATCCAGAAGATAAGTATCTTCCTAAGATAATTGATGGAGGTGGCTACACTATACATTGATACATGTGTGCCCAAGATCCTGGGAGGAGAGGGGATTGTGGTGTGGTCATTTCCCCTGGGAGGTGATTTCTCTCTTTTCACCTCACTGTGTCTTTCTCTCTCCAGCAACACTAAACAACACTAAACAACAGATTTTTAATATAGATGGGGTAGCTTTGTACTGGAAGAAGGTGCAATTTAGGGCCGTCATTGCTAAAGAGGAGATGTCAGTGTCTAGGTTCAAAGCTTCAAAGGACAAGCTGAATCTCTTGGTAGATGCTAATGCAGCTGGTGACTTTAAGTTGAAGCCAATTCTCATTTACCATTTCCCAAATACTGGGGCCCTTAAGAATCATGCTAAATCTACTGTGCTCTGGAAATGGAACAACAGAGCCTGGATGACATCACATCTGTTCACAGAATTGTTTACTGAATTGTTAGTCCACTGTTGACACTTATTTATCAGAAAAAATATTTCTTTTAAAATATTACTGCTCATCAACAATGCATACAGTCAACTAAGATCACTGATGGAAATGTACCAAGAGATTTATGTTGTTTTGAAGTCTGTTAGCACCACTTCCCTTCTGTAGTCATATATCATCATATACTTTCAACTTTCAAATCTTAGTCTTTAAGAAATATATAAGGTTATAGATACTATAGATAGTTATTCCTCTGATTAATATGGGTAAAGTAAATTGAAAACTTTTTAAAAAAGGATTTGCCATTCTAGATGCCATCAGAACATTGGTGGTTCATGGGAAGAGTTCAAAATGTCATTATTAATAGGAGTTTGGAAGAAGCTGATTCCAGTCTTAACAGATTACTTAGAGCGATGTAAGACTTCAGTGAAAGAAGTAATTGCAAATGTGGGGGAAATAGCAAGAGAGGTACAATTAGAGGTGGAGCCTGAAAATGTGACTGAATTGCTGTAACCTCATGATCAATCTTTAATAGTTGAGAAGTTTCTCCTTACAAGGAGAAAACAAAATTATTTTATGAGATGGAAACTACTCCTGGTAAAAATGCTGCAAACATTGTTAAAATGACATTAGGGAGTTAGAGTATTACACAAACTTAGTTGGTTAAAGTGCTGGCAAGGTTTGAGAAAACCTGAAGGAAGCCTTATTGTGGGCAAGAAGCTATGAAACAGTATCACATGCTACAGAGAAAATGTTCATGAAGAGTCATTCAATGCAGAAAACATCAATGTTATCTTATTTGAAAAAATTGTCATAGATATCCCAATCTTCAACAATGACCATGTTGATCACCCAGCAGCCATCAACGTCAAGATAAGACCCTCCTCCAACAAAAAGATTACTATTTCTTGGAGGCTCAGACTATAGGTAGCATTTTCTGTAACAAAATATTTTAATTAATGAATGAACATTGTGGGACCAGCAGATGGCACAATGTCACTGGACTCCTATATAGCTGACTGTAGTTTGAGTCCCAGACCTGGTGGCTTAAAATTTACGCAGAGCATGTGTGCATTCATGCCCAAGATCCCGAGAAGAGAATAGAGGAAAGGCGATTTTGGTATGGCTAACCGCCCCAGGGAGTGATTTCTTACTTTCTGTCTCTCTGTTTCTCTTTCTCTCTGGCAAAAATCTCTTTAAAAAAGATATGGGCATTGTTTTTTAACATAATGCTATTGTACACTTAGTAGACTACAATACACTGTAAACACAACTTTTATATGCACTGAAAAACAAAAATTGTATGTTACTCACTTTATTGTAATATCTTCCTTTTTTTTCCATGATCTAGAACTGAATCCACAATGTTTTCAAAGTATGTTTGCAGTGTCACTACCAGAGGAGCAGGGAAAATGATTCTATAACACTCCAATTTGTCATGCTTGTTTGGCTGATGCAAAAGCCAGATGAATCATGACAAATGATAGTAGATTATTGTAAATAATCAGGAGGTGATGCCAGTCACAGCTGTGGTTTCAAATCATCACAGCTTTTGGAATCTGTAGCTACTGACATATAAAAGGGTTTTCTTTAATCTTCTAATGGTAAGGACTGTTAAAAACAGTTTATATAGGGACCAACAGTTAGTATAATGGCTATGTCGCTGGACTCCCATGTAGTCGACTGCGGTTCGCGTCCTGGACCCGGTGGCTTAAAACTCATGCTGGGCGCGTGTGCATGCATGCCCAAGATCCTGAGAGGAGAATGGAGGAGAAGGGATTGCGGCATGGCCATCCCCCCTGGGGGGTGATTTCTCGCTTTCTATCTCTCTGTCTCTGTCTGTCTGGCGAGCACACACGCCCTATAGCAAAAACATCTCCAAAAAAAATAAAAACAGTTTATATTATATTTATATGACATAGACAATAATATGTTAGTAACAGAATCATCTCAGGACTGTAAACTCTCTTGTTCTCAGTGAAAATGTAAATTAGATTGATAATATTATGTCAATTGGATCAATAGTGTAGGAAGAAGTGAGCACTCTAGATCAGTTTATATAAAATTTCACTAGCAAAGAAACTTCTTTTTAAGTTCCAGTGTTTACATTTTTTAAATTAATTTATTTTATTTTATTTTTAGATTTTTGGCATAATGCACATGCACTAGCGAGAGAGAAACAGAGGGAAAGTAAGAGTTCACCCCTTATGTGGGGAGTGCCTGTGCCACAACCTTTCTCCTCCATTCTCCTCTGAGGATTTTGGGGATACCCATACATGCATTCAGTATGATTTTTAAGTCTAGTCTGAGACTCCATTGATGATTGACCATGTGGGAGTCGAGCACCTTAACCACCATACCACCTGCTGGCCATCAATTTTTAAAACTTCATCAAGAACTGACACTTTTGTGTGGAAGTACTAGGGAATGTACTAGGGAAGTATTGGGAAGTACTAGGGAAATGTTTATGTGCTTGTATATTTCAAGTATGCTAAATTGCTATGTAAGCTTTTGAACATTTCAATTTCTATCTTATTGCAGATCAGTGACAAATAGTCCAGGAAGTGACATGAGTCCATGGATCATGTGTTGAGTAGCACTGCCTTAGACACCTTAGTAAGACTTGTGAATGCCAGAGAGTGAAAGATAAATTATACAAAAGTTCAGGACTTGTTGACTAGTGAAGTTTATAAGAGTTCAGTGATCTAGTGTAAAGTATTTTCCAAGATGAGAGACTAGATTTTTCCTTCTTTTATCCTCAGCACCACTAAAAAAAAAAAAAGGCATAATGGTTACTGGACTTCTTTGAACATGGAAGGCAACATCTCACACATTTGGTATGCTGATCTGGAAGATCTGGAAGATATATTGGTGATCTGTAAAGCTTCTAATTATTATTATTATTTGTTAAAAGCACATGTGCTCAACACAGAGAGGCAGGGAGGTGGGAGAGGAGAAATTATCTGCACATGGGGCACAATCATACCAAAATCCCTTCTCCTCCAACTCTTCTTCCTTTTGGGATTTTAGGCATGCATGTGCATGAACTCTTTGTGATTCTCAGGCTTCTGGATCTGGGACTCAAACTGTGGAGTCAGCCATATGAGATCTAGTTGCCTTCACCAGCCAATGGACCTGACCCATGTACAGATTCTAATTATAAGGGGATGTTAGAAAATAATCGGTTTTAGGCTACATATCAGTCTACTTGACTATATAGGCTTTATGAACCATCCTGAAGGTAAACAAATTTTTATAGGAAAGAGAGGTTGTATGCAGCCTCTGGAAAACCCCAATGGAATCATAAATGCACAGAACATCTGGGTTTAGGAATGAAAGCTAATTTTATTCTATTCTCCATTTGAAATTTAGCTTCTGGTTTATTAATGAACCCTGGAAGAGAGAGTATTACTCATCATGAACAGGTGCCATCTGATATAAACAACCATGAGTTTGGATGTGCACAATAGCAGTTCATTGTAAAATGGAAGTGGTATATACTTGACCTAAATATATATGGAAGACAATGTAAAAATTATGAGCAGATGACACAGTAATCACACTCTGGTATTTAACCAAATGAGCTGAAAAAATACAGGCATACAAAATCATATACACAAATGTTTATAGCAACTATACTCAAAATTTCCAAAACTTGGAAGCAACTTAGATATCCTTTAGTAGGTGAATAGATAAATAACCTATGGCACCTCTATACCACATTATTAATGTATAATAATAGGATATTATTCAGAGTTCAAAAAATAAACTATTGAACTATAAAAAGACATGAATAAACCTTAAATTCATATTACTGAGTGAAAGAAGACAATATGTAAAGGATACATGCTGTATGATTCCAAATGTATGACATTCTTAAAAAGGAAAGACTGTGCAGACAGTAAAAATATTCAGTGTTTGCTAGAGGTTAGGAAGGAGTAAAGCATAAATATGTGGAACTTAGGGCTTTTTGGGGGCAGTGAAACTTCTCTGTGTAATTTGATAATGGTGGATGCATGTTGTTATACATTTTTCAAAACTCGTAGAATGTACAACACCAAGAGGAATCCTAATGTACACTACGGACTTGGTATGATAATGTTTTGTTAACAAAGTACCATTGATTGTAAGGAATGTACCTTTCTGGTGCAGGATATTCACAGTGGGGGAGGCTGTGCATGTAGAGGAAAAGAGAGTATACTAAGGAACGTCAAAAAGGTAATGGAGGTCATTAATCCTCCTAGCCTGCAATGCATTGAGACAAACTGAGACAGGAAGACCACATCAAACCTCTAGCTGCCTTCTGGTCACCCAGAAATATTTTGAGTTTTCATAGCTAGTTTACTGAACCATGTAGCACTGTGACTCCTACTCTCTCCCTCTTGAAACGCTCCAGTTCAGCCCCAGGTGCACCTGATCCCAAGAAATTGGGGAAGGTACCAACACCTAAAGCTGGCTATATCACACTTCTCTGATTTGAAGACAAAGCCCTCTTTAAGGAACAGATCTAAGAAGAGCTCTTCCTCCCTCCCTAACGTCACAGAATCAACAACAGAAAAATAGGAAAAAGTGCAGAATGCATCGGATGACTAGAAACTAGCACAGAGGCAAAAGATGTAGAAGATAAAATTGTTGGCCTAGAAAAATCCACCACAGAGACTGAAAAAATGACCCCCTAAAAATGAGAATACTATACAAGAAATACTAGATACCATCAAATGTCTGAATATCCAGATAATTGGTATCCCAGGAGGTGAAGAGACTAATAAGGGCACTGATAATCTATTCTATGAAATCCTGGAAGTAAACTTTCCAAACCTAGAGAGGCAGTCAAGGATCCAGTTCCAAGAAATACAAAGGACCCCAAATAGAATCAACCCAAGAAGATCTTCACCACACACATTATAGCCAGATTGACCAAAACCACAAAGACAAGATACTAAGACTGGCAAGAGAAAAATGGCAAGTTACCTACAAAGGCTATCCCATCAGGCTAACAGCAGACCTCTCATGCGAAACAATGTGAGCAAGGAAAGAATGGGAAAATATATCCAAAGTGTTAAGAGAAAAGCAATTTCAACCAAGAATACTGTACCCAGCAAGATTATCCTTTATATGGGAAGAAATGATGAGAATATTCTCAGATAAACAAAACCTGAAAGAATTTACCAGTACCAGACCAGATCTCCAAGAAGTTCTTAAGGGAGCGCTATACCAGGTAAAGTAATATAGACACAGAAATAAGAGCTCAAAAAGTAAGAAAAATGGCCAACTTAATCATAGGGACAAGTCTGGAGTTGAATATTATATCCCAGAATTTAATCTGGAAGATTAAACCACAACAGAAGACAGATTAAGTACATGAGACTGAACTGGTAAAATAGCATTTGATGACTTTTGACTAAAACATCGCTGATTTTCTCTTAGGCTCTGTTTTCCGGTTTTAAAGATTTTTTTTCCTGTCTTGAGCTGTTGATAGGTTCATGTACCTACTGTTTGAACAGAATCCTAACCTGTTTCCTGGCTTTAAGTTTTAAGCAAATTTCCTTAGCATTTCTTTGATTTATTTAAGTTAAAACTGCTTTTCTTGAAATTACCAGCTGAACTTGCAATTGAAAGTATTTACATTATTTAAGAAATTGTGTGATCAATAAAATGTGAGGGAAAAGGAATGGAAGAAAAGTGTAGAGACCAGAGATATAGTGTGGGAAGAGGGTGGGAAAGGGCAGAGGGTCAAAAATAGGGGTTAAAAAATGGAAAATTATTGACAATAACATGTATGATCAAGCCATTATGCAGTGTATTCTGGATGGGAAATCACATTTTGTATGCTGTGATGATGCTTAGGAAATGAATGTAAATTAATTTACAAAATGTTTCATAAATAAATAAATACAATTAAAATCATTTTAAAAAAAGAAATATGGGGAAACAAGGAAACACCTCTCCCCAATGGAACATAGCAATTCTTCTTCAACCATAGAAAGTCAAAATAATTTGCAGGAACATCAGAAAAATAATTCAGAGTATTCATGGTGACAGAGATGAAGAAGTTTTTCCAGGATTCAAAGGAGGAGACAGACACCATAAAAAAGAAACAATTAGGGGGTCGAGAATTCTACAAGCCTGACACATGGTAGTGAACTGTGAAGAGTTTGAGGGATCTGAGTACCAAAAGATTTTGGACGTTTGCAGGTGTTAGAGGAATTCTTCAGGATGAAGCTGAGTCTCGCCAAAGTAGTTAATGGCCATCGCCTAGGAAAAATAAAAAACCTGGGCAAAACAGGGGACCACACTATGAACATTCCTGGCTGCCTTCTGTATACCAAGACTGGCTCTGCCCCACACCTTACCTATAACATGCTGCATAATATCCATGGTGATCCTGTCATGGCTCAGCTTACTCTGTCATCCCTGGCAGAACATCATGAAATTTTGGCAGAATATAAGGAAAGTGTTGGAAAGTTTATAGGCTGCCAGAATTGCTCTGCATGCCCTGTATGATCCAGTCAGCCTCTGCCCAGCAAGTTATGTAACAAACTTAAGTCTGTGTCTGTGTGGGGTGATGGAGGATGCGTGGAAATGACTGCTTCCAAGTTCATGGCAATTCAGCAAGCCCTTCAGCCAGATTGGTTCCAGTGCCTCACAGGTGGAGAGGCATCTTGTGAGGAAGCAACTTCCATTAAAAGAGCCAGAAAGTCTGTTGACTGATCACTTCTATCCCTGGATAACTATTGTGACTATAGGAAGAGTCAGAAGTCCTTCATAAAAGTACCATCTTTGGGACCAGCAGATGATGTAATGGTTACATTGATAGACTGTCATGTAGCTGACACATTTCGAGTCCTGTACACTGCAGCTTAGACCTCATGCTGGGCATGTGTGCTTGTGTGCCTAGGATCCCTAGAGGAGAATGGAGGAGTAGGGATTGTGATGTAGCCATTTCCCCCTGGGGGATGATTTCTCGCTTTCTGTCTCTCTGTCTCCAGTGAGCACACATGCCCTGTAGCAAAAATCTCTCTCCAAGGGAAAAAAAAAGAAAAGTACGATCATTGGAGTGATTGAGGGTAGAGATTTGATGGAGGAGAGGCTGAGGTCAGCATGAGAGACAACCAAGGGTCCTGTAGGTGGATTTCTTCTGGACAGCTTTCAAGGGACTCCAACGACCAGGGAGACTAGACTGTACTTGCTGTCAGCAGTCACTGTGAAGCTGTCAGAAGACAAACCAAGGCTCTTCTGTGAGGGTTAGTGTGCCAGATGAGGTACTCAGTTGTGTTCAAAAAGGAGTGGACTGGGAACCAGCAGTTAGCATAATGGCTATGTTGCTGGACTCCCACGTAGTCGACCGCGATTTGTGTCCTGGACCCGGTGGCTTAGAACTCACACCAGGCACGTGTGCATGCGTGCCCAAGATCCTAAGAGGAGAATGGAGGAGAAGAGATTGCGGCGTGACCATCC
>NW_006209397.1:1392587-1394195 GCF_000334495.1 Tupaia belangeri chinensis | reverse complement strand
AAAAAAGAAAAGGAGTGGACTTATTTGAGAGTTTTTTCCCTTATTAAGCAACAGAGTGGGGGTGTGCCCTGACTTTCAACTTTGATTACCAGCCAAACCTTGAAGAGACACTATTAAAACAAAATGGGATACATGAAAAAATAAAATATGTAAATCTAGTAAAGGAAATAGAAACAACTGGCTGCAAACAAGAAATGACATCATTTGAAATTAATCTGAAGGAAAAAAAAGTACCAGAAGGATGTTAATCCTCTGGTGAGAGTGTTCCTGTTACTGTTTTAAGAATCACACTCATGCGTACATCCACCATCTGCTCATGACCAATGAACTGCTAGTGGAGATGTTGCTCATGATGCACAACTTTGAACACTACTTCGGATTTTTTTTCCATTCTATCCAGGGATCCCTGAAGAATGACAGACTAGCATAGCAGACTAGCATAGCTGAAAGAGCTCATCTGCAGGGACAAACAGATGGCATAATGGCTATGTTGTTGGACTTCCATGTAGTCGACCACGGCTCAAGTCCCGGACCTGGTGGCTTAAACTCATGCCAAGCACGTGTCCATGCTTGCCCAAGATCCCAAGAAGAGAATGGACAAGAGAGGATTGTGGCATAGCCATCCCCGGAATGATTTCTCGCTTCCGGTCTCACTCTGTCTTTCTGGCAAGCACAGGCACCCTGTAGCGAAAACCTTCCCCCACCCCCCAAAAAAAGAGCTCATCTGCAGACAAGCATCTTGAGATCTGGCAAATATCCATCTGATGCTTCAGGTTGACCCTGTAGAATAGTTATAACATGGGAAAAGAGAAGAAGGAACAATCTTAGCTTTAATTATTTATGTTTAGGAATAAGGTCTGTTGAAATAAAAAAAAAAATCTGTATCAAACTGCCCACATAAGGGTGAAACATGAAGCAAGAAATGGAAACTTATTTGTTGATGATAACACATATGTTGATGTGCTTGATTGAATCAATATACAGTGTATTCTCATGGGAAATCTCATTTTGTTTGCTGTAATGATGTGTAGTGAATGAATGTAAATAAATAAATTTAAATAAAAAAAAGAAGATTTCTTCTAAAGACTTAAATGACCTGGATAGATCAGAAAGAATTAAACCATGACTCTTAAAATATCTAGGCTAACTCTTTAAATCAACAAAGATTTATTTAGTCAATGATTCAAGTTTTCAATGTGAGGAGAAGCCTTGTAATGGTAATTGAGATTCTAAGGAATCAGGGACCACTGAGCTGGACTGGGGCTTGAGGGGAGATGACTGATGGTGAGTAGCACAGACTCTGTGGACACACGTCTGTCGACTGGAAAGAATCTGGCTGATTTTAGGATTTCTTTATTTCTTTTTTCCATTTTTTTAATTTTAATTTTTATTATTATCATAATCTTCTTTATATTACATTGGATTACATATAACTTTACATTGACTTCCATTGCTTTTTCAAAAGGGAATGCCATGCATGTCAGTCAATACAGAGACATTAATCTCCCTGCTTTATCATTCAATGTCTTTTCTATGTTTTTCCCAATAATTATTATTATTATTATAATTTTTTAAAACAGTCAATCACTATTTCTCATTTTGCTTGTT
>NW_006209397.1:1384429-1391394 GCF_000334495.1 Tupaia belangeri chinensis | reverse complement strand
CCGGGGGGGGCCCGGCCGTTCTGGCGCACGGCTGCGCGGGGCGGAAGCCCCGGCCACGGGGCCCCCGGAGGGGGGCCCAGGATTTCTTTATTTTGATCCTCCTCTCAGAAGGCTCTTTTGGATACTTTTGTTTTTTAGGCTGCCTTGGTGATGCACTCAATCAGAAATGTCTCTTGTCTGTGGAATGTGGGTTACAAATGATGCGATCAGTTGATGCAGGTCAAACTCTTTCATTCCACATAGTCTATTTGTGATTTGTCTTCCTAGAACCAGTGCATTTGCCTGTTAGGAGCCAGAAATGTGCCCAGCTCCTTTGATCCACTTGTAGAGATTCACTGTGGTGTATACTCTGGCTATTTAATAGTCTAGTCATGTAATAACTGTAGCCCCATCACTGGCAGGTTCATTAACAGTGTAGTCACTTGGTCAGAGTCCAGCCTGGCAATTAGAGGGCTAGTTTCAGTCCTACTCAGCTGTGATGCCTGGCCAAATCATTTCACTTCTCCATATGTTCCCTCTCCTGAATAAAGAAGGACAGGCATAGAGAATGGGACTAAATGAGCTTTTAAGATTCCCTCTAGCTTTGAAATTTGAAGGACAAAATATTTTAGCTTAGAGTCATTGCCTTACTATTGCCCTTGTTTATTAATCAGTGTCTTCCTGATGAAAACTGCAGTGGTGACAGGAGAGAGGCCACAGTGCAGGTATCTGAGAGCCTACAGAGAGGCTTGGCCTAAGGATTCTGATTCTGATGTGGTTGGTGACTTGGTATCAGTAGATCTTGAGGCTTGTGGTTCCTTTCTAGGTTGGCTCTGGTTTCATGATTTTGTTTTGTTTTTGGTAAGAAAGTGACATTTTTGTTGATGGTGTAACAGATAACTTTTGTTTTCTTTGTGCTTTTCTTTATTTGTTAAGTTTCCTATAAAGACTGCACATACATGCATGTGCAAACACAGATTTTTGGAAAAAAAAAAGTAAAAACCAAAAAGATGCTGATGCCCTTTCTCCTCTTTTTCTTTTATCAAAGTATAGAAACTGAAAAAGAGAGACGGAGAGAGAGAGAGAGAGAGAGAGAGAGAGAGAGAGAGAAAGCAAGCTGCCAGGTCCAGGACTCAAACTAGAGTTGGCCATGTGGGAGTCCAGTGTCCCCAACCACCACGCCACCTGCTGGCCTCAAGATGCTGATTTTTTGATAGGGGCAGGAAATAAATTTGTTTTACACTTCTTTTTTTTGGGGGGGAGGGGGGTCACGATAGGTACTACAGGGCGCATGCGCTTGCCAGACAAACAGAGAGAGACAGAGAGCCAGAAAGCAAGAAATCACCCCCCAGGGAGATGGCCATGCTGCAGTCCCTTCTCCTCTATTCTCCTCTCGGGATCTTGGGTACACACGCACACGCGCCTGGCGTGAGTTTTAAGCCACTGGGTCCAGGACGCGAACCACAGTCGACTACATGGGAGTCCAGCCACATAGCTATTACGCTAACTGCTGGTCGCTGTTTTACACTTCTGTGCTATATTTTGCTCTTTGTTCAAAATTTAGTGGGCATTACTGAACACTGTTGTCTATTAATATATAGTTACTGTGTTGAGTGTTGGGAGCTCATCTCTGGTTTTCTTTTTAGTGGTATAAAAATGTCCATGAATTTCAGGACCAGCAGTTGGCGTAATGGCTGTGTTCCTGGACTCCCATGTAGTCAACTGCAGTTCGAGTCTTGGACCTGGTGGCTTATATATATATAAATGGTGATATATATATAAATGAAAAAATTGAACGCACTGGTAGGTGGTGTGAAGGTTAAAGTGGCTGGATTCTACATAGCACAAAATTGAAATAAAATACAAGTCTATTTTGGTGCAGAAAAATTTTAGAATCTGTGCATAGATTTTCTTTTATATAATATGTATTTACATGAAACTTTTGTATACCCCTTGTGTGAGAATTCTCTGTATTACCTGATTATTTTTTTTCTGTGAATCTTTAAAAGTGCTCTAAATATAAAGTCTAGAAAAACATTATAAGCAGATATCTCAGAATCCCATTTTATCCAGTTATACTGCTTCTCCACCACTCTCTCAAGCTCAGTTATTATCTTATGAGGAGTTCCTTATGAGTAGTTAATGAAGAGAAAACATAGACTTGATTTACAGATAATTTTTTTAAATTTTTATTCATTCATTCATTTATTTTAATTTGACTAGAGAGAGACACACACAGAGAGAGAGAAGGAAAGTGAGAAAGCAGGACACCAGGACCAGGACTCAAACCATGGTGGGCCATGTGGGAGTGTCCAGCGCCTTAACCACAGCGCCACCTGCTGGTCACCAATTTACAGATGAATTTTTATGATTTACCAATACCACCAATAAGAAATCACTGTGAAAATATTGGTGAAAGGAAATCCTTCAGATGGACAAAATATTTGGCAATATATCTGATCTTGCATATCAGTGAAAGGAGAGATGGCATGATTCATAAGTAAAGGCTAACAGATTAATTAGTCATTTTGAAAGACCAGAATTGGGAAACCAATGACAAGGGAATCAATGGGGGAGGTATTTGGACAGCCCTCTTGAAATGAGCTAAGAGTGTAAAGACATCCACAGACCAAGAAAAATGTGACCAAAATGTTCATATATATATCAGAGGATTTTCTTGGACAAGACGACCTGATCTGTCAGTTGATCATTCACCTTGCCCAGTCATTCTGATGCTTATTCAATAAGATAATGCACAAAGAGTACATAGTGGAAGAAAGAGTGGCTATGTGTGATCTCAACAATATGGTCATTCCATCACCAGAGCTCACTTGGCTACCACAACTTCTAAGTGCCCCATCTGCCAAGAGCAGAGGCCAATGTTGAGCCCTTGATATGGTATTAATTGCAAAGGGTTAGCAGACTACCTGGTGATAGATTGATTACATGGAGCATCTCCCTTTAGGGAGGCAGCAACACTGTGTTCTTGGTGGGATAGATCTATATTCTAGATAAGCATTTCCTTTATTTACCTAGAGAAGATTGTGTCAGAACCATTGTTCATGGACTTACGGAAAACCTTCATCTCTTAATATGGTATCTTACATGATACCTCTAAACAGGGGATACATTTTATAGTAATGGGTTTATATCTACAGAATTCACTGGTCTTCTGTGCCTTATGTGGCCTACTGAAGATGAATTTGCTATAGGAGTAAACAACCTGCAAGATTAGGATGCCATTCTAAGGGATGTAATAAGTGGCTTAAACCATTGGCCAATAAATTGTATAATATACTATATCTAGGATCTAAGTGGTGTATAGGAGTGATCTTACTACTATTACAGCTCAGAATTTACTTGGACAATTTGCACTTCCATTCCCACCATCTTGGTCTTGGAAATCATAGTGTACAAGGAAGCAATATTTCCACCAGAAAACATGGTCACAAGTCTGATGGGTTTGAAACTGAGACTACCAACATGGCGATTTTTTTTTTTTTTAAGTTCTCTTGCTACTAATAAGTAAAGAAGAGAGTCACCATAATGGACTATATAGTTTATCCTAATTTCAGGGAGAAATTGGGTTTTTGCTGAACAAAGGGGTAAAATAATTATATTTGGAATCCAAGTGTTTCATTGGTGCACCCTTTCGAATACCGCATGTGTGGGAATTCTCTGTATTATCTGATCATTTTTGCTCCCTTACCCAACTATCCTCAGTTGAAGACTAAACAACCCAATATAGCCACTACCATAGGCTTCATATCTATCAGAAATAAAGGTTTGCTATACACAACCAGGTAAAGAACTCCATCTACCCAGGTGATAGAGTCTGAGAATGGATGGAGAAGAAAGGTAGTTATGGTTACCATTTAGTCTTAAGAATAGTTACAGAAAGGGAAAACTGTAGCACCGTTTTATATTCCTTTCCTCTTCCCTCCTCAAACACCACCACTATTTTAATGAATCATGTCACTAGTGGTGGCTAGTATTTTAGGAGGAGTTTAATCAAACCAACATCACGCTGAGATGATATGGTTACTTACGTGACTTCATGCAACTTCTTGGTTGGAAACACAGATGCTGAAGTGCAAAAGAGGTGCACAGTACTGAATAATCCTTCATTTGACCCTCTGGATCACCTCTCCAAGCTCTTCAACCTGTTCTGTGTCTCAGGAGGCTGATTTGTATAAACTACAACAGTGAGAGTCCATGATTTCTGATTTCCAATGGGGTTCAACTTGTGAGGAACCAGGATAAGAGATAAGAAGAAAGGAGGGAAATGTGTTTGGGTATTTATTCACTGAAATATTGGGACCAACAGATGGTGTAAAAATTACATCACTGGACTCCCATGTAGTCAACCACGGTTCGAGTCACAGACCTGGTGCCTTAAAACTCATGCCAAGTACATATGTGTGCATGCCCAAAATCCAGGGAGGAGAATGGAGGAGGAGAAGGGATTGCAGTGTGGCCAACCTCCCTGAGGGGTGACTTCTCATTTTCTCTCTGTCTCTGTCTCTCTCGTGTCTTATAGCAAAAATTTCTTTTAATTTTTTTTTAATTCACTGAAATATTAGCTCTGGCTGTGATCATGCTCATCTCAAAGTGACTTTCTATACACAACTCTCACCTTGGGCTTAGAAGTAGTAACAGCTTATTGTTACTTGTCCTAAGTTATTGCACAATCCCCTTGTGGTTCTCCCAAACTCTGTCAATTAAAAAATAAATAAAGTAGACTTTTAAAATAAACATATATGGAGGCCATAAGGTGATATGGTCATTAAAGTGCTGGATTTCTACATGGCCAACCATGGTTCAATTCCTGGACCTGGTGGCTTGAGAATCATGTAGGGTGCATGTGTGTGCATACCAAAATCCCTAGAGGAGAATGGAGAAAAAAGGATTTTGGAATGACCATCCTCTCTGCTGTGTGTGTATGTGTGTGTGTGTGTGTGTGTGTGTGTGTGTGTGTGAGGGGGTGATTTCTCACTTTCCCTCTCTCTGTCTCTGGTTAATACACATACTTTATTGCTAGAACCTAAAAATAAATAAATAAATAATAGACATAGAAACAATAATCCTGCCATGAGATTGGGGGGCGGGGAATAATACGATGTCCTTTGTTTGGCATAAAACCTGATTACTTGGGATGAACAGATGACATGGTTACATTGCTGGACTCCCATATAGTCGTGGTTCAAGTCTGGACCCCACAGCTTAAAACTCATGCCACGCATGTGTGCATGCATGCATGGCCAAAGTTCCTAGAGAAGAACAGAGGAGAAGGGATTGTGGCATGGCCATCCCATCTGGGGATGATTTCTCCCTTTCTGTCTCTCTGTTTCTCTCTGTTACTCTGGCAACCACACTCACCCTACAGCAAAAACTTCTCTAAAAAATAAAAAAGCTTTATTACTCATGTAAGTCCTTCAGAGTACTGGGGAGAAGGGTGGTCTTTTGGCTTCACTGTGCATTTGAATTCCTTCAGTTGATACAATGATGTCAAAGAAAAAGAATTTAGAAACAATGAAAAATCTTTGATTTTGAGTATAACTAAAAGACTTTTTTTCTTTTGATGAATCAATCCATCTCAGATTAATTCTTTTTTTGTAAAATTAATATGGTCAAACAGAAAATGATTACAGAAATCTTACAATGTCAAATGTACAACTTTCTGCTCAAAATAAATGTTTATATATCATAAGATAAAAAAAGGAATCTTAGAACTAAAAATGAAGATTTTTCTCCTGAGACATCACCTTCCAGATACATTTCTAGAGTGGTAGGGCAACTCTGTATCTTCCTCTCTGTCTCTCTGTGTCTTTTAATTTTTAAATTTTTTTAAGATAAGCTGTTTTCTTGGCTCTCAGCCTCTCCTTTATCTTGCTAATACTTGCCTTTCCCCTCTCCCATTAAGGAGAGGTAAAAACTCAGGCCCTTCTGAGATAGCTACCGAACTTGAGTTGTGAAATGCTTCTTTTGCATGGCACACAGTTTCATTTTTTGCTTTTTAAAATGAAAATATAAAATTTTTATTGCCTTTTTTCTTTCTTCCTTTCTATCTTTCTTTTTTTAACAATACCTCTGTATTCTTTTCCTTTTTCTTTTACCTTCACCCCTTGGCTGCTCAGCCTCCATGTGCTTAGGGTCTAGACTGGTCTAAGTGAACAGTATCCAAATATCTGAATACTATTAAGGTCAGAATATTCCTTAATTTCCACTGAATCTGATGCACAAAGGGTAAAAGGGGAATGGAACAGAGATTGCAGATCACCTCCTCCTGCACACCTCTGAACACTGAAATTAAACTTCAAGAATAACAAGAAATGTACAACCCATCAGATTACAAGAAATAATCACAGGGGCACAAGAAATATAAGAAACCAAGAAAATATCTTTCCTCAAAGGGAAAAGAGTAACTCCTGTTAATTCACAGACAGTACAATGGAACTCATGGAAATGTCAGATAAAGAATTTAGAATATTCATAGTGACAAAACTAACAGAGATAAAAGAGAAGAGAGACAATGAACTGTAGAAGATGCAAGAGAAAAGAGCTGATGAGTTCCAGGAGGTGAGGAAGTTCTTGCACAATCTGAAAGAGGAAATACACATCATTTAAAAAAAACAAATAGAACTATTAGAGATGAAGGCTGTAATACAGGAAATCAAAACCTCTTTGAAATTATTAAAAACAGGCTAGATCATACCGAATCTCAGACGTAGAAGACAGACTCTCTGGCCTGAGAAAATAGCCCCCAAAATGAGAATAATACTAGAAATACTAGATACCGTTAAACGTCCAGATATCTGGGTAATCAGTATCCCAGAAGGTGAAGAAACTAATAACGGCATTGATAATCTATTCCATGAAATCCTGGAAGAAAACTTTCCAAACCTATAGAGTCATTCAAAGATCCAGTCCCAAGAAATACAAAGGACCCCAAATAGAATCAACCCAATAAGATCTTCTCCAACACA
>NW_006209397.1:1367495-1384322 GCF_000334495.1 Tupaia belangeri chinensis | reverse complement strand
AAAAAAAAAAAAAAACAAGAACATTCTTAGATAAACAAAACCTGAAAGAATTTACCAACACCAGACCAGCTCTCCAAGAAGTTCTGAAGAGAGTGCTATACCAAGAAAAACTAAATACAGACACATAGAAATAAGAGTTTGAAAACAACTAATAAAATGGCCAACTTAATTGTAGGGACAAGTCTGGAGTTAAATCTTATCTTTCAGAATTCAAAGGGAAAATATCAAACCATAACAGAAGATAAAGTACATGAGACGTTTAGTGAAGTAGAATCTTAGGACTTTTGACAAAAGACAATGTTAAGCTCTCTTAACATTGTTGATTTTGATTTATTAAAGCTAAAACTGCTTTTCTTGAAATTAAAAAATGTATTTAAAAATACCCTTTAATGACCACAAAAAAAACACCCAGGAATCCTGAATATTATTCATTTTTCTTATTGTCACTCTAAACTTTCACCTTCAGCTGGAGATCTTTCAAATTTCTCTTTTTGTGCTCAGAATTAAATTTCTAATCTAGATTGTATCTATTTTCCCTTTGTTGCCTCTGTCTTACTAAATTTCTCACTGCTTCACTTCCCATTGTGAAAGATAGTTAAATGTTATATCTAAAGCTATTCTTACTAATCACATAAAGCAAATCACTGGGAACAACTATTGTGCTTTTTGCATAGGATCAAAATTATTTTGCTTTCAATCTAGAGGCTCCATATTAAATGTTCACTTAAGTCATTTAGTCTATTGTCTTCTACATACTTGTATAGCATTTTTCTCTACTGTAATTTTTATACTTATATCTACAAAATAGTATTCCTCTTATTTATCAGATTGTCATTAGTTCTTCTTAAATTTCATTTCCAAACCTTTTACTACAACATTGTTTTAACTATAACCAGTGAAATAATGAAGCAGTGTTATTTCCTAAGCAGTCAGCATTGTTGATAAGCATAAACTATTATGCTAGATCATCCTCTTCCTTATGTAAAAATCAATTAGAATAAAATTAACATTTCCTCCTACTATAGCATGAACTATCTTGGTGAATCTGCAAACAACAAGAAGATGTGACAAAAGCTAGGTGAGTTATTTATGTAAATAATGAAATGGAAGTGTAGAGTTCTGTGTTATTGAGCAGATTAATTTAGATGGTACTCTGGTAATAAAAAGACCCAAAATATCAGAGGCTTAACACTAAACAGTTTATTTATTAGTTCTGAAAAGGTCTACTGCAAGTCCATCAGCTGTACAGGGCAGAACCCTTTTAAACAGTGACTCAGATCCAGGTTGCATGTTGCATCCATTTTGTAGGTATATCATTTGGAACACATCACTTTCAGGTTACCATGGCAGATAAAGAAAGAGCTGGAAGGTCATGTAGGACTTTTTATTGCTCCAGAATGGAAACAACACATCACTTCTTGTTCACAATCCCTCTGCCAGTAGTAGTCAAATGGAACTGCACTAACTACAAGGGGCCAAGAAGTGAATGGGAGCACAGACATATATTGAACTATAAATGTCTTCACCACATTCTACAAATAATATAAGCTTTTTAAAAACATTCTAATGGACAATAATTTTGCAAAACTTTATATGGATATAAAGTATCCCTTAAATGTAATAGTTTTATCAGCATAAACCTATAGATATATATTTTTAGGAAACAATTATAAAGCTCCAAGGTGATCTAACATGACATAACTGTAATGTTCCAAGAAATTACTGAAACAGTGTGATATTTCCAGTGGAAAAATATGGGGAACTAACATGTTATCTACTAGATGTTTTCTGTCTTTACAATTTTACTTTTGATTCAAGAGAACTAAGTTGACTCAACTATTTAAAAAAATAATTCCCATTGAGCCTCTCTAATCACGCCAAAATTATTTGTATCTATGACATTAGCACATCCTTTGTAATAAGAGTTTTATTAAACATACATTTGTAATTCAGGTTACTCTGATATATAAAAATGTAAAGTAAAAATAATTCCTTAAACTTATGTTAACATAGTGGTAAACATGGTTCAGCAACAGACACAAGGCACCAAATCTTAGTAAAATATGAACACAATAATGTTGTTTCCAACTAAATTTAACTAGTTTAATTCAATATTAATGCTTAAGTCAACAGCTTTCAATGACATACTTACCAACATTTTGGCAGTAGTTTCATATAACAAGATACAGAGTGTACTTGAAGTCTGGCACTCAACTTGCTTATAGTAATACACCAGCTTCAATACAAAGGCATTAAATATTTTTTAAAACCTTCTTTTTAAATACTAAATATTTTGGCAACTGTGCAGTTAAATACAGAAATAAAATTAATATACCAAGATTAAGAAACTACAAACTTGAAGCTTGTACCCTAAGCATAAATCATATGTAAAAAGGATTACTGTTTATGTACAACATCTCAAGATAATTAAAACTCAATAATACAAAACACACTAAAAAGCCTCAGAATCTTCATTAATCAAAAAATTCCAGGGTCTGTTTGAAATGATTCTCCTTAAAAGGGTATCAAAGTTAATTCAAATCATGGAATATTTTAACATTAAATATTATTCAGTACTGTATAGTGAATAGTGGTGAAGTGGAGGTAAGTTTTATTGATTTGGAAACTTGCTTATGCAATAAACTGTTGTCTTTCTTGTTCACTTGAAGTAGCATACAACAACATCCCAAAATTTCACTAAGAAAAGAATGGCTGCTGTATTGGCAAAAATAGTATGTGTAAAGATCAAAGGCACACTATTCAGCTAGCCGAAGTGATTAACAAACACTCCCCCTACCCCACAAGCCCTTTCCCCATGTAAACAGAAGTTTATTACTGAAAAAATCAAAACTACATTTATCTTCAAAAGTAAGGAGTTTAAGACATCAATGTTAAGTCCTTGCTTTAGAAATGTCAACTACAGTCATCTTAATATTTTGAATTATATTTTAATAATATATCCAAATCAGATAAATACACTTAATCTTTTATATATATTTGGTCAAAATTATTCATTATCGAAAGTATTTTAATTCCAAACATTTTTAAAGCATTATTTATTTATTATCATTATTTTCAAATTTTGCAAAACTTTATATGGATATAAAGTATCCCTTAAATGTAATAGTTTTATCAGCATAAACCTATAGATATATATTTTTAGGAAACAATTATAAAGCTCCAAGGTGATCTAACATGACATAACTGTAATGTTCCAAGAAATTACTGAAACAGTGTGATATTTCCAGTGGAAAAATATGGGGAACTAACATGTTATCTACTAGATGTTTTCTGTCTTTACAATTTTACTTTTGATTCAAGAGAACTAAGTTGACTCAACTATTTAAAAAAATAATTCCCATTGAGCCTCTCTAATCACGCCAAAATTATTTGTATCTATGACATTAGCACATCCTTTGTAATAAGAGTTTTATTAAACATACATTTGTAATTCAGGTTACTCTGATATATAAAAATGTAAAGTAAAAATAATTCCTTAAACTTATGTTAACATAGTGGTAAACATGGTTCAGCAACAGACACAAGGCACCAAATCTTAGTAAAATATGAACACAATAATGTTGTTTCCAACTAAATTTAACTAGTTTAATTCAATATTAATGCTTAAGTCAACAGCTTTCAATGACATACTTACCAACATTTTGGCAGTAGTTTCATATAACAAGATACAGAGTGTACTTGAAGTCTGGCACTCAACTTGCTTATAGTAATACACCAGCTTCAATATGAAGGCATTAAATATTTTTTAAAACCTTCTTTTTAAATACTAAATATTTTGGCAACTGTGCAGTTAAATACAGAAATAAAATTAATATACCAAGATTAAGAAACTACAAACTTGAAGCTTGTACCCTAAGCATAAATCATATGTAAAAAGGATTACTGTTTATGTACAACATCTCAAGATAATTAAAACTCAATAATACAAAACACACTAAAAAGCCTCAGAATCTTCATTAATCAAAAAATTCCAGGGTCTGTTTGAAATGATTCTCCTTAAAAGGGTATCAAAGTTAATTCAAATCATGGAATATTTTAACATTAAATATTATTCAGTACTGTATAGTGAATAGTGGTGAAGTGGAGGTAAGTTTTATTGATTTGGAAACTTGCTTATGCAATAAACTGTTGTCTTTCTTGTTCACTTGAAGTAGCATACAACAACATCCCAAAATTTCACTAAGAAAAGAATGGCTGCTGTATTGGCAAAAATAGTATGTGTAAAGATCAAAGGCACACTATTCAGCTAGCCGAAGTGATTAACAAACACTCCCCCTACCCCACAAGCCCTTTCCCCATGTAAACAGAAGTTTATTACTGAAAAAATCAAAACTACATTTATCTTCAAAAGTAAGGAGTTTAAGACATCAATGTTAAGTCCTTGCTTTAGAAATGTCAACTACAGTCATCTTAATATTTTGAATTATATTTTAATAATATATCCAAATCAGATAAATACACTTAATCTTTTATATATATTTGGTCAAAATTATTCATTATCGAAAGTATTTTAATTCCAAACATTTTTAAAGCATTATTTATTTATTATCATTATTTTCAATTAAGTCAGAGAGAGAAAAAGTGACAAAGTGAGCCACCAAGTCTGGGACTTGATCTGTGGTCGGCTATGTGGGAGTCCAGTGCCTTTACCTACCACAGCATCTGCTGGCCCCTAATTTCCAAACATTTTAACCACTAGTATGACAGTAGAATTTAGACTTCCAGAGGAATTAACCACTAGAAGGAAAAACAATTGAATAAAACCCTATAGTTAATCTGCAGGCAACAATTATGGCCCCTTCTGGCACAGTGGCATTTAACTGGCAACTGAAAGTCCAGGAATAATTTTACAAACACAGGGAAACTCATGCATTTTGGTAAATATGCTCTTTCACAGTTGAAGTTTCCTTTAGACTTTGCTTTTTTAAATATGAAAATTTTTCTTTTTTCTTGATGTCATCTTGACTTGTGACTTGAAGTAGACTTCTTTTTTTTCTTCTTACTATGTTTCTTGTACTGTTTCTTCTTCTTCTTTTTTATTTTTTCCATTGATTTTTCTTGCTCTTCATGCCTTCTCTTCTTTTTTGCTTGCAATTCCTCTTCACGATCTGATTCTGATGAGAACTCAGGTGGTGAAGGTTTATCCTCAGGATAAGTCTTCTTTCTTTTTTTGCTGAGAATTCGGATACACTTTTCTTTTTCTGTTTCATCCTTTGACTTCTTTTTCTTTTTCACGGATTCCTTGCTTTCTGATTCTGATTCATACATAGAGCTTTCTGATGATTTATATAAATGGTTCTTCTTTTTCTTTCTCTTTTTCCCTTGTTTCTTTTCCACATCCTCAGAATCAGAGGAACTGCTTGAAGAATCAGAGCCTGATGAAGAGGAAGATGAAGAGCGACAAGATTTTTTCTTTTTTTTCCTCTTTCTTTCTCTTTTTTTTGATGGACATTCATTTCCACTTAATAATTTCTCCCTGCTTTTTTCGAGTTCTTTCTTCCAATTTTCATTCATTTTTTCTTCAAATTCAGCTAATGCTTTGGAGCCTTTCTTTTTATTTTCTAATTTTTTCTTCACTTCTTCCCAAGTGGGCCTTGGTCGATTCAGATAATCTTGTATTGTAGGGCCAGCAGGTTGAGTTGAGCCCCTCCATCTGGCCATTGCTATAGGATTCATATAGGCCACTCGATTATCCCTCTTTCCCATGGTGCCAGATGGTTCCCCCAGTAGACTCTCAGTTGCCAAAGATATGAAGAATAGAAACTTCCCTTCAGTTCTTCATCTGCTTGTGTACCAAGCAGACTCCATTCTGTGAGAGAAGCATAAGGGATGATTACAAAATGCCATGATCCTCTACCACAGCCTTCCCAGTCAGACAAGACAAGATCACAGGCAAGCACATACATGTCCAGCATGTACACAACATCCAGAATTTGAAACTCCATAAATTCCAAATGGATCCAGAGTGTTGGCACTACAATTAGTATCTTTTTTTGTTCTTTCATTCCTGTCTTATGAGGCTTATACAGAGCTATACCAGACAGTTCTTCTCCAACTTAGGATAGTGTTGCATAATCTACTCCACTCATTTTAACAGGAACTCGAGAGGCATACCTGTAAATCTTTCTCCTTCAACTCTCACATCCAATGTATTACTAAATCCCACTGTTTAAAACTCTATAAAAGATCTCATATCCACTCACTTCTCTTGTCATCACTTTAGGGAAGACTACTATTATCTCTCTCTTGGACCATTAAGTGTTTAGTATCTCTCAAGGTTGCTTTCTGTATTACAATGGATTATCTTGTTCAGTTCTTAGACTAAAATATATGAAGTTGATTCTGTTATTATCCCTATTTCATGGATGGTGAAACTAAGGCTTTGAGAATTTGAGTATAACTTGCAACTGGAATTTAAACCAAGGCAGCCTGATACCAAATTCTGCACACATGATACACTATCTATTGCCTCCTTACATCAACCTCTTCATTGAGAGCTCTAATTTCTACCCTACTCTTTTCCATGCCAGTTCTGCACTGTAATCAAAGGAATCTTAAAATACTCCAGTGGCTTTACATTTTGATGAAAATGTAAAGAGAATCAAATCCAAACTCCTATAAAGGTCTTATATTATCTTCCCTATTTTTTTCTCTTTCACCTAGAGTCACTCACCCTTTTCAGTTCTATCTCCTCCAGTTTTGCCTTGGTTCCTGAAGCATGATTAGTTCCAAGTTTAGTGAGCAAGGCCAATTCCACCTCATCCTTAAGGTCTCAGCTTAAATGACGATTCCTCAGAAACATAATTATTAGGTTGAACTATATAAAACTACTAATTTTATAGGCTAGAAACAGTTTAACTACCAACAGTTTCATATCATTCAACCTTACACTAAAATTGTTTTTCTGTCTACCTGTCATCTTCATTTTTCTATATTCCACTTTTGTGTTTCTTTTATTCCCAGCACTTTTTAAGTTGGTATTTTTTTTCATTTGTTTGATTATTTTGGAGTGTAGGTGTGTGTGTGTGTGTGTGTGTGTGTATCCACTGCTAAATGTAAAGACAAGAAAAATAAAAGCCATGTTTGGTCTGTCTTATTTAATGTGGTGTTACTAGTGCATAACATGGCATCTGATCCATATTAAGTACTCAATAAATATTTTCTCAGTAATAAACAAAAGAATGGGTAGATGGATGAGTAACTCTAAGAGTGAGGTACATTCAAAGGGAGGAGCCTAGAGCTGTTGATGTCTGTATAGGATTCTGAAGGATGAACAGGAGTTCACGCAAAAAATGAGGAAATGAAGGGTATTCTAGGAAGATGAAACAGTATGAGAAAAAAAAACACAGGGTTTTGAAAGAGCATAATGTATTAGTGTTGATGGAACTTAAAAAGCAGGAGGACAGTGGTAGGAGATGAGGCTGCATGCACAAGAAGTCTGATTGTAATGGGCTTTCAGACCATTTAAAAATCTTATCAATAGATTTTTTTCTTATGGTTGATAGCCAATAGTCTTTTTTTTCTTGAAATTTAAAGAAAAAAATTATTGAAGATCTGAAAAACAATTCCTAAAAGATCGACTTCAGAAAATTGTAGTTACACAATGCATTGCATCTGTCACGTTAAAACGTGCATGAGACACAAATGCAAAACCATGAAATAAGCCACCATTCTTCAACAATTTGAGTGAAGATAATGCCTAAGGAACAACATGGATGACTTGAAAAGGATGGGCTCTTTAATCACCATTAAAAAAAAAAGGAGCACAAATGGATAAGTGTGTTTAGTTATATAAACTGAATAGCACCTTTGGCATTAGGAATCAGAGCATTTTGTCATATAGCATTAACACTTATTATAAAAGTGCATAGTGTCAAAGGAATAGAACCACCAGCATTTAAAGCAGCTTTGTCAACTAGGCAATTAAACACTCTACAGTATGTCTCTGTTGTCCATCATTGAATACACTGGTAGCAACTTTGAAATGAAAAGAAAGGAAAAGACAAAGGAGCCAAACCCCCTTTATTTTCTCTGCTTAAAATCAAACAGAAATAAACATCAATTCTGTTGTACAGTAACATCTTCAAAGTACATCATTTATACAAGAGATCCAAACATAGGTGAGCAAGTGAGCCTCTCAAATAGCTTTCCGATGGTACTCGTGGGGAGCCACTTCATAATTGTTGGCACTAAACAAAGTTGCAGAATTCTTTGCCAGGTACTTTAGGAAATCATGAAGATAATTCAGTAATAAAGCAAGGCTCTTCTCATCAAGAAGTGTATAGGTCAACATTGTACCAACCCGTACAAATAATTTCAGGAGATGAGGCGCTCCATGCACCTGGGACATAGGCACATCAGGGTGATCTGCAAGGATCTTGGCATATTGTGGTCTTTCAGACTTGTAGAGTAGCTGAGTGCCCAACATGACGTTGAAGTATTCTTTTATACCTGCCACAACTTCATTAACAGCATACTCCTTATTACTGGTGTTTCCTTGAGTTTTCTTATAATTTGCATAATCCTCCAGAATGGAATCCTCATTCTTCTTAGCAGGAAGATAAAAGAGTTGGTTTTGCCTGGTAATTAAGTTCCAGTCATCAACAAGCCATGGTTTTACCTCTTCCGGAATCTTTACTTCAACTCTGTTCATGAATGTTTCCTCATTTTCAACAGTAGGATCTACCCGGGCCCTTTTCTTCTGAGGAGGTTGAGGTGTCTCACTGGTACTGCCATCATCTCCATTCCCAGGTGTTTTCTGTTTGTTCTTTTTTGTTTTCACTTCAACAGTTTTCTGTTACAGACCAGATGTCTTCTTTCCTGGCACAGCCCCTCTCATCTTGCCCTCTGCATATTACTCCTGATTGACTTTTTGAAGTTCTCACTGTTTCTTCAGATTGGTGTCCTCATATTTGAGTACTCTGCTCTCTGGAACCTATTCATCCCAATTTTTGTTCCTACCACTGTAATGCATAAAATATTTCACTTGCTTATCATTTATGGCAACTTTCACACTTTGCTTCAAAAAGAAGAAGCCCATGAAAGCACAGCACTCTCAGGGGCCAGGTGGTGGTGTGGGGTTTAAGGCTTTGGACACACCCACATGGTCTGCCACAGTTCGGGTCTGGTGGCTTACTCTCTCACTTTCCTTCTCTCTGTGTGTTTGTCTTTCTCTGGTCAAGATAAATTAATGAATAAATTTAAAAAGTAAATAAATAATTCAAAAAAAAGAGAAAAAAGCACAGCACTCTCTCACTCTCCCTCTTGAAATTTAGGCTTTGGATTCTGCTTCGGCGCCATTTATAAGTGATTTGCCACCTCCTCCTTTTCTCACCACCCCCTACTCCTGCCCCCTACTCTCTCCTCCGCCCACCCCCTGCCAATAGTCTTTTATATATAAAAAGTAGATGATCAGGCATATCATAGATTTTTCTGTCAGTCTCCATTTTGACTGTGACCCTTCAAGTCAACCTAACATACCTACTCATTATAAGTTCAATACTACAGACATTTCAGTGACTCATGATGATAGTTTCTTACATTTAATTTGCTGTGTTCTTGATATTATTCTCCTTTTCCTTCAGGTCCACCCAGATACTATTAGTTTTTTTCTTTTTTATCATTTTTAATCTTAAAATCCTGTCAAATACCATTTTTTCCTTGACTTGACCATCAGAAGCCTTTAAGGACTTTATTTAGTATTCAACTTGCTGACTTTTTCTATTTGACACATAAACTAGCATAATCCATTCAAATTTGAAGTCTTTGAGACTTGAGTTCCTTGAGATCAGCTATAAAGATTAGAAGAGGCCACTTCACAAAGGCTTTGGATGCTATGCTAAGGAAACTGAAATTTTTCCTGGGACTTAGAGTAAAGCTAATGGAGAGATACTATTTTAGGCAGGAGAGTGATATGTGAGAGTCAAGTATTTAGAGTTAAAGATGGATTGGAGTCAGGAAAACTGAAGGCAGTGAGATCACTTAAGTAATCATGTAGAAAAGCATAAAAGAGTTTAAACTATTGGGTTGTCAGTTATGCAAAAATGTATCATGAATTTTCCAACAACCCTATAAAACAGTGACACTGTGAATAAAATGTAGGGGAAATATATGAGACATGTTGAGGAGAGTCTACTAAAACTAGTGACCAATTCGATATAAAGGGTAGAAGAGAGAGAAAAGAATCTAGGACAAAGTTCTGGCTTTAAACAGTAGATAAAAGGCAATGTCATAAATAAAATGTATATAAAAAAGTACAGATTTTGAGAAAAAGTGCTCGGTTTTGTTCTGGACTTGCAAAAGTTGAGTGCCAGTGAGACAGACATATGAATGAACCTGCCTGTAGGAAATTGGACTAATGGGTGTTGGCACTCTGTAAAATGATCTCAGTCAGAGATATAGGACTGACAGTCACTGAGTGATAGCTGACGTTATGAGAGAAGATTAAATAACCTAGCAAGAGAATTTCAAATGGAAATAGTCTTGAGTATTGGATCTAATTGAACACTAATATGCAAGGGATTGTCAGAGAAAGAAAGGCCTGTCAAAAACACTTTAGAAAATTAGCCAGAACTGAAAAATCTAGACTGGCATCAGAAAAGAAAGCCAGAAACACAGGGAGCATAAAGTTTCAAGGTAAGGGCAATAATTCTCAAGACTGTAATGTTTTAATTTTCTACAACAAGTAAATATTGTCTTAACCATTAAAAAGCAACTCCCCTCCTCCCCCCAAAAAAGAAAGCAAGCAAAGATGGGATGGACGACAATATTAAATGCAGCACATAGGTGAAGTACAATAAGATCTGAAAACTTCCATTATACTCAGCTATTAAGAAGTCTTTCATAATCATTGTCATTACAATTTCAATTAAATAATGATAGAAGAAGCCAGATGGCAATGGGTTGAAAACTGAATGAAAGGTGAGGAAGTCAACCCTGGAATACAGAGACTCAGTTGTGAAGGAAGAGGTAAGAAAGTAACTATAGTGAGGAATGCAGGGTTAAACAATCAGTATTTATTCATTGTTTTTTAGCATAAAAGAAATGAGCATATTCATTAGGGTGTCTAGAAAGATAAAGTCAAAGGAGAAAACTTTCTTTCGAGAGGTTTTTGCTGTAGGTCACATGCATTTCCCAGAAAGGCAAAGAGAGATAGAGAGACAGAAAGTAAGAAATCACTCCCAAGGGGGGATAGCCAAGCCGCAATTGCTTCTCCTCCATTGGCCTCTTGGGATCTTGGGCATGTACACATGTGCCTGGCGTGAATTTAAGCCACCAGGTCCAGGACTCGAATCGCAGTCGACTATATGGGAGTACAATAACATAGCCATTACACCAACTGCTAGCCCCAAGAGAAAACTTTTTTTAAAGATAGGTGAGCACTGTATGGCTGAAACAGAAGGACTCAATGGAATAGAAGTAATTTTAGATAGTAGATATTGCATGGGGTGGGGTGAGGGATCAGAAGAAAATGATTAACAGACACAAGAGTGCATGTAAACAAATGAAACAGGTTGTAGAATAGTGTAACACAACAGAATAAAAGTGTCATTAATGATTCAATGTCAGGACCAGCAGATGGCATAATGGCTATGTCGCTGGACTCCCATGTAGTTGACCATGGCTCAAATCCCGGACCTGGTGGCTTAAACTCACGCCAGGCATGTGTGCATGCATGCATGCCTAAGATCCCAAGAGGAGAATGGAGGAGAAAGGATTGCAGTGTGGCCATTCTCCCCCCTCACCCCAGGGGTGGTGATTTCCTACTTTCTGTCTCTCTGTCTGTCTTCCTGGCAAGTGCACGTGCCCTATAGCAAAATCCTCTCAAAAAAAAAAAAAAAATCAATGTATACTTCTCCCCTTAAAAAAAAAAAATAGTAGAATAGCTACCAAATAGTCACAACATAATGTAATGTACAATTTTGGAGAAGATGAATATATACAATGATTATATGCAAATCAGAAATTACAATAAAAAAGATAGGCAACATAGGGAACAATTGATATGGCAAGACCAAAGAGGAGGCAGAGAATAATAAAATTTAAACTTCCAGGTAGAAGGCATCTCTTATTCTTTTTTTTTTTCTATAAGGTGTGTGCACTAGTCAGAAAGACAAAGAGAGACAGAGACAGAAAGCGAGAAATCACCCCCTAGGGGGGATGGCCATGCCACAATCCCTTCTCTGCCATTCTCCTTTTGGGATCTTGGGCATGCATGCACATGCGCCCGGCATGAGTTTAAGCCACAAGGTCTGGGATTTGAACTGCGGTTGACTGCATGGGACTTCAGCGACATAGTCATTATGCCAAGTCATCTCTTATTCTAAGAGCAGAGGCAAAGGATGTAGAAAAGATATAGATGTAGTTTTTTGGAGGGTGTGGGAGACAAAAAGAGAAAGCTGAAGTATTTATCACAAAAGCCTTTGTTTTCACTCAATGCTAGTTGAGATCATCTACTAAGATTAAGATAGCATAAGAGTTTTAAGACCAATGATTACACTTTGGAATAACAGCAGAAGGGAGAAGGCACTGACACTAACTAGCCAGGAGTTATGGAAGCCTTCAGAACTGCACTGCAGAATGTGTTTAGGAACCTCAGTTTCTTGCTCAACATTCTTTTTTAAAAAAGTATTGTGGCTTACCTTCTCTGTTTCTATTATAAAACAAAGAGATGGTTGGACCCAGGCCTAATGGTTAAGGGAGCCGGATCCCATATGGACAACCCTTCAGTTCGAGTCCCAGGCCTGACACCTTGAGAAACAAGAAGGCACGTATGTGAGTGTGTGTGTGTGTGTGTGTGTGTGTGTGTGCCCCAAATCTCCACAGGATGGAGAAATTGAGGAGAAGGGATTGCTCTATGACTATGCCCCATTGAGGGCACCTTCTCTCTCTCTCCCTCTTTCTCTCTCTGTCTCTATCTGTCTCTGACAAGCACATACACCCTCTTACAAATTGTAAATATAAGTAAAACAAGGAAAAACTTAATATTTTTGAATCTCTTTGTTTTCATGAAACATACTAACATCATGGAAAGATTAGATATAAATTATGATAGCCATGCTGTTAATCTGGATGCTATAATAATAATATTTGTTTATTCAGTCTCACAATATCCTTTTGAATGTCTGTTATGTGACAGGCACTATGTTATATACCATGGATATTATGGTCTAGTAAAGGTAATAGTCATTTCACAAATATGAAACAGATGAATATATAATTGTGATTGGAAAGATAAAAGTTATAATGAGGAACCCAATTCAGAAGAGAAGGTCAAGTCTTAGTTACTGACACAATATGAGAACTGATCTATAAACTTAGCCAGAAAAACAAGTTAAACAGGATGAGAGTAATAAAAGAGCCAAAGTTGATTGAGTGCTCTAAGCAGCAGGTGTATCAGATGAGGCCTTCAGGTGAAAAGGAAAAGTATGATATAATCCAAAATATTTACATGATTATAATGCTATAAACTAGTCATTATTTCAATTTTCCTTTTTGAGAGTAATTATATTTATACAATTTGCCATTGAATATACTCAGGGACAAAGTGAAAAGTACATTTTTCAATGAGATGTATAATCGTAGATGAACTCTCACAGACACATGTGCTTGAGTGGAAAATCCTTTTCTAGGGCCAGTCCCATAGGCTACTGGTTGAAGGAGCCAGATCCCACATGGCTGACTGCAGTTGGAATCCTGGTCTCACTGGCTTGAACAACACTCTGGGTGCATATGCATGCATGCCAAAAATACTGACAGGATGGAGAAATGAAAGAGAGGATATCACAGTGTGATCACGCTTCATTAGGGGTTTCTTTCTCCTTCCACCCAGTCCAAGTCTCTCTCTGGTAACTTCACTTGCCCTCTGGCAAAAAATAAAGATATAAATAACCCTTTTTAAAATAATTGATAACTTCTCCAAGACTTAAAATGAAGCACCCTACTCTTGTAAATGTCTGGACATTTGCATGGAGCCCCTATCAGAACAGTTTTAATCCTTTTTGTTCACAGTAGTTCGTAGAAGTTTAATTATCACACTACTGAAATAAATGCCTCTTAGAAAGCTACTTAAAGGATTTAAGATAGCAATGAGTACATTAAATTATAAAATGATAATAATCTGTACATATGTATACTAACAACACATTTAATTGCCACTCTATATTTTGCCATTTCACATTGGATGATTACATAGAGAGCAATTGCAGCACAGTCTAATTCACAGGCCAAATAAGAGTTAAAAGAGGTTTATGGAGAAATTTTAAGATATATTACCATTTCCTAGAAATAGTGAGCTCTAGCAAGTGTGTGTAATATAACCTCCTTTCCACTACATTAAAACTCAAGCATGAACAGGTCCTATTACAGTTGTTAACATGAGTGTCCTGAAGGAGAAATTATTGCTCTTATCTCGATTGGGATCAACATACTAAAAAAAATAATAAAATTGCTGTGTTAAAGTCATTCTCCTCATGTGAATTCCCTCCAGCATAGTTGTGCCATGTAGCATTTGTTATTCTAGAAACAGGTGCAGAATTTGAAATAATCCTTTCTCATTTTTCCTTCTATGGAATTGTCAGATGACAAGGGATCATCTCTACCGCCATAAGAATGATACCAGAAAGCTTACAGTAACAAAATAGTGCAGATGTAAGTCATCAAATAAATAAATAAAAAAAGGATAGCTATGAGAGAATGGAAGTTCCAACTATAAATTTTAGCCAGGTCCTGCGTAGCAGAGGCAGTGGAAGCCAGTGAGAAGACTGAGACCAGAGATTGCCTTGGGAACTTCACTGCCTCCCCATCGCTTCCAGGAGACTGCTTAGAACTCTAGTTGCCTTTTGCCCATTCAGGAATACTTCATCTTCATAGTTTCCTGAAGCATGCAATGCATTGCAGGCTATATAACCCCCACTTTCTTCCTCAGCTGAAACTTGGCAGCTGAGTCCCAGGTCAACCTATTCTCAAGAAACTGGAACACCCACATACTTGGTGTGTCTTTCAAGTTGCCTGGTCCAGGACTTGAATCACTCAGTCAGCCATGTCACATGCAGCTGTCTTAACCTCCACACCAACTGCTGACCTTATGCTTTTTTTTAACTTTTAATTTCAAAATTATTGTAGATTCATTCTCCAGAAATCGCTCAGATAGTACAGAGAGGTTTTCTGTCTACTTCACTCAATTTCATCAAGTGGTTGCATTTGTAGTTATAACAATATCAAAAGGTGCTTCGTTTTATGTTATTCTTTCACATGTGTAGATGTGTGCTGTCATCACTGCAATTAAAATACAGAACTGTTGACCACTGTGAAGACTGTCTTGCTAATCCTACATAGTCATACCTCTGATTCTTCCCCATTGACTTCCCAGTATCTCCAATCTCTTGAGACCACTGATCTGTTCTACATCTCCATACTTTTGTCATTTTGAGAATGTTATATAAATTAAATCATAATTCGTGTGACATTATTATATTGGAGTTTTTTTCACTCTGTACTCTTTGCCTTAGAAATGTGTCTGAGATGTTGCATCCATAGTTTGTTCCTTTTTATTTTTGACTGAATAGTATTTCATGGTACACATATACCTATTTATGGACATGTTTGTTGTTTATAGTTTGGGGATATTGCAAATAAAACTTCTATGAAGTGTCATGTGCATGTTTTTTTGTGAACATAGGTTTTCATTCTTGTGTTACAAGTATCTGTAATTTCAGTTACTGTGTCCTGTAATCAGTGTTAGTGGGTAGGGCATATTTGTTTGTTTTTAATTAAATTGTCAAAATAAAAAAAAAGGAAGAAACAGGGAGGTCATTTGAATATCCCATTCAAGTGACAATAGTAAAGAAATTAGGAAAAAAACATGTAATACCTCAGATGACAGAAACCCGTGCACACCACAAGAAATAGGAGAAATCAAGAAAATATTTTTCCCTCAAAGAAAAAGAACAATTCCTCATCATCCACAGACAGTACAATGAAATTCATGGAAATATCAGGTAAACAATTCAGAATATTCATAGTGACAAAACTAAAGGAAATGCAAGAGAAAAGAGAAAATAAACTCCTGAAGATGAAGAAGACACAATGAGTTCCAGGAGATAAGGCAGTCCTTTCACAATTTGAAAAAAGAATTATACACCATAAAAAAGAAACAAACGGAACTGTTAGAGATGAAAGTTGCAATATAGGAAATCAAAATTTCCCTCGAAAGTATTAAAAGCAGATTAGATCATGCAGAATATTCAATCTCAAATATAGAAGACAAAACCTTTGACCTAGAAAAAAATCACAAAAAAACCCCACAAAAATAACCAAAAATATAAGGACAATATATGAAAAATACTAGATACCATTAAATGTCCAAACATCCAAATATTTGTTATCGCAAAAGGTGAACAAACTAATAAGGGCATTGATAATCTTTTCCACAAAATCCTGGAAGAAAACTTACTAAATCCAGAGTGCACTCAAACATCCAGACCCAAGAAATGCAAAGGACCCCAAACAGAATCAACAAGAAGATTCTCTACATGGCCCATCATAGTCAAACTGGTCAAAACCACAGATAAAGACAAGACACTAAAATTCACAAGAGCAAACATCAAGTTACTTACAAAGGTTATCTCATCAGGCTAGCATTGGACCTCTCACTGGAAACTATGAAAGCAAGGAAAGAATGAGAACATGTATTCAAAGTGTTGAGCTAAACAATTTCACGGGGCTGGCAGGTGGCATGGTGGTTGAGGGCACTGGACTCTCATATGGTCGACCACAGTTCAAGTCCCGGACCTGGCAGCTTGCTTT
>NW_006209397.1:1345660-1367441 GCF_000334495.1 Tupaia belangeri chinensis | reverse complement strand
CTTTCTCTCTCATGCTCTGTCCCTCTCTGGTCAAATTTAAATAAATAAATAGATACATAGATAGATAAATAGGGTTGAGTAGAGTAATTCTTTTTTTTCTTTTTTTCTTTTTATTTTTTGGAGAGGTTTTTGCTATAGGGCACGTGCGCTCGCCAGACAGACAGAGAGAGACAGAGAGTCAGAAAGCGAGAAATAACCCCCCAGGGGGGATGGTCACATCACAATATCTTCTCGTCCATTCTCCTCTTGGGATCTTGGGCATGCATGCACATGCGCCTGGCGCGTGAGTTTAAGCCACCGGGTCCAGGACTTAAACCGCGGTCGACTATGTGGGAGTCTAGCGACATAGCCATTACACTAACTGCTGGTCCCATTTTTTTCTTTGTAGAATAATCTTAAAAAGAGAGAGAGAGAGAAACAATTTCAGTCAAGATTACTATACCCAGCAAGATTATCATTCAAATGGGAAAAAAAGACAAAAACATTCTCAGATAAACAGAACATGAAAAAATTTACCAACACCAGACCAGCTCTTTAGGAAAGTTTGAATGGAGTCCTACACCAGGAAAACTAAAGAAACAAACAAAAAAAAAAAATAAGAGAGGAAAAAAAAAGAACAACAAGAAAATGGCCAACTTAATGGTAGGGACAAGTATGGAAATATAGATAATAACATTGAATGTTAATGTATTAAATTCCCCAATCAAGAGACACAGATTGGCTGAATTGATAAAAAGACATAAATTTGTCTGTTGTCTACAAGAAACGTACCTTGTGAATAAAGACATATATAGACTAAAAGTGAAGGGTTGAAAAAAGGTATTTCATGTAAGTGGAAACCAAAAGAGCTGGAGTTGCTATACTGATTTCAGACAAAATAGGCTTTAAGATAAAAACTGTAAGAAGAGAAAAAGAAGGGCATTATATAATAATAAAAGGGAATTCATCAGGAATATATAACGCTTATTAATATCTATTTGCCCAACTCAGGAGCATCCAAATACATGAAGGTAAGACTACTGGATCTAAAAGGAGAAATAGACTATAACACACTAATTGTTATGGATCTCAGCATCCCACTATCACCTTTGGATGGATCATCTAGACAAAAAAATTAGCAAAGAGATACAGGATCTAAATGATACCATAAATCAAATGGATTTGACAGATAGAACCTTCCACCCAAAAAACATGAAATGTACATTTTTCTCACCTGTGCATGGAAACTTTTCAAAGATTGCCCACGTGATAGGACACAAAGCAACCCTCTACAGATTCAAAGGCATAAAACCATATCCAAAATCATCTCTGACCATGATGGAATTAAACTGGATATTAATTTCAGAAAAAAAAACATGAACATACACAATCATATGGAAACTAAATAACCAATGCCTAAATGATTTCATATCTACTGAAGAAATTAAGACTGAAATCAAAAGAGTCATGGAAACCAATGACAAAGAGTACATAAGTTTCCAAAATCTATGGGTCACAGCAAAATCAGTCATAAGAGAGAAGTTCATAGTAATTATCGTGCATAAGAAAAAGATGAAAAGGGACCAGCATATGGATGGCATAATGGTTACGTCTTTGGACTCCCACGTAGATGAGTGTGGTTCAACTCCCAGACCTAGTGGCTTAAAACTCACGCTAGGAATGTGTCTGTGCATGTCCAAATTCCCAAGTGAAAGGAGGACAAGGGATTGCAGTATGACCATCCCCCCAGGGGGATGATTCCTCCCTTTCTGTTTCTCTCTGTTTCTGTCTCTCCAGCTAGTTCACATGCACTATAGCAGTAAACTCTCAAAAAAAAAAAAAAAGAAAGAAAGAAAGAAAGAAAAAGATGTCAGGATTCCAAAATGAACAACCTAACATCATACCTCAGAGACTTGGAAAAACAACAACAACAACAACAAAAAAACAAACAAAAAAAATGCCAAAAGAAAATAAATAATAAAGATTCAAACAGAAATAAGTGAAAAAGAATATAAAAGAACTATACCAAAATTAAATGAAAGCGAAAGCTGGTTCTTTGAAAAGATAAACAAGACTAACCCAATATAAGCTAGACTAATTAAGAAGAGGGAAAAGAACCAGGTAAATCAATTCACAACGAAATAGGCAATATTACAACAAACATAATAGAAATACAAAACATCATTAGGACCAGGAGATAGTGTTGGACTCCCACGTAGTCAACCACAGTTAGAGTCCTGGACCTGGTGGCTTAAAACTCATGCCAAGGGGACCAGCAGTTAGCATAATGGCTATGTCACTGGACTCCCACGTAGTCGACCGCGGTTTGCGTCCCAGACCCAGTGCGTGTGCGTGCGTGCCCAAGATCCCGAGAGGAGAATGGAGGAGAAGGGATTGTAGCATGGCCATCCCCCCTGGGGGGTGATTTCTCGCTTTCTGTCTCTATGTCTCTCTCTGTCTGTCTGGCGAGCACACGTGCCCTATAGCAAAAACCTCTCCAAAGAAAAGAAAAAAGAAAAAACTCATGCCAATGCATATGCGTGAATGCGTGTATGACCAATATCTAGAGAGGAGACAGGAGGAGAAGGGTTTGCCGCATGGCCATCCCCCTGGGGGGTGATTTTCCTTTCTGTCTCTCTGTCTCTCTGGCAAGCATATGCACCCTATAGCAAAAACTTCTCTTAAAAAATTAAAAAGTAATACTAAACATCAATAGAGGATACTATGAGCAACAATATGTCAACAAACAAGAAAAGCTAGATGAGATGGACAAATGTCTGGAAATACATAATCTACCAAAATTGAATCAAGAGGACACAGAAAGCCTGGATAGACCATAACAAGCAATGATATTGATTCAGTAATAGCCTCCCAACAAAGAAAAGCCCTGGTTCTGATGGCTTCACTTCTGAATTCTCCAAAACTTTTTAAATTGATCCAGCAATTCCACTCCTGTGTATCTACCCAAAGGATAGGAGAATGAATGTTCAGTTGGAAAAGTGCCTGCACATCTGTGTTTATTTTGGCAACATTCACAATTGCTAAGACATGGAATCAACCCAAATGTCCACAAACAGATGAATAGATTGAATAAGTGTGGCACATTATACTCTATAGAATACTACTCAGCCATAAAAAAAAGATCCTGGCATTTGGTAAAAAGTATATGAATATGGAAAATTTACTGCTAGTGAAACAAGCCAGGACATGAAAGAGAGACATTGTATGTCTCCACTTAATATATACCAACTGCCCACACTCTATGGGAAAACTGAAACATTAGAGCATATAGAAACATGGAAAATGGTTATGGTTACTGGAGACAATGTGGGAAGAGGGTGGGGGAAGTAGGAGAATGTGAGGAATGAAATTAAGGAGAAAAATAGAGGCAAGACATTTATGAGACACAGAAGTGGATGATCATCTGTTGATAATGTGTACAGTATCCTCAATTGGACTGGTTTGAAGTGTATTCATGTTGGATAAATTCACTTTATAAGCTAACTGATGTTTTGTGATTGAATGTAAAAAATGAATTAAAAATAAATAAATTTTACCCAAGTGCTTATTTTAAAGAAAGTAGTAAATCATCCTCTCTTTTTTTTAAAAAAAAATAGTAACACACTTTGGATTTTATATTCAAAAAAAGAAATCATTATTATTTAACTTTTATGTTAACAAAATAAGATGCCTTTTTAAAACAAATTTTTTATTATAAGTAGTTTTAAATTTACAGGAAAGTTAAAAGTATGCCACCAAGAATTTTTAAATCTAATGCACCCCAGTTTCCCTTATGGTTATCATCTTACATTTATAATGGAACATCTGACACAACAAATGAACCATATTAACACATTACTATTAACTAAAGTCCATTATTTATTTAAAAAGTTCCGTATTTTTAGCTAATGTCTTTTTTTATGTCCCAGGACTCCTTCCAGAATACTGCATTACATTTAGCCATAACATTTCTTTGGGTTTTCTAAACTGTGGCAGTTTCTCAGAATTTGTTTTTGATGACCTTGACTGTTTTGAAGAGTAATGATCAGCTATTTATTTTGTAGATGTTATTTAATTTGGCTTTGTCTCATGTTTTTGCCATAGTTAGACCTAGATGATTAATTCTTCTGAGTAAGAATACAGAAGTAACATACTATGATAATGTACTAATATACTAATATTACTATTAATGTTACTTACCACTAATGTTAACCTTGATCAACTGACTGAGGTAGTGTCTGTTGGTTTCAGTCACTGCAAGGTAACGCCTCCTCCATTGCTTGTCCTGTACTCTTTGAAAGGAAGTCACTGTGTGCAATCTACACTTAAAGAATGGGTGGCTATGTTCCATCTCCTTGATAGAACAGTATCTATGCAAATTATTAGGAGTTAATCTGTATAGGAGACTGCCTATTCTTTCCCTTTAGTTTACTTTTACACCAGTATGATTTGTGGATATTGATTTTATACTTTGGATAATATTCCAAAAATATTTTACTGTGTTGCTCAAATTGTTTTAGCTTTGGTGATTGGAGGCTCTTTCAATTGGTTCCTATATTCCCTTGACAAACATCCCTCATTTTGTTTCTTGAGTACTTCTTTGCTTTCTGGTTCTTTTGAGACACCCAAGACTATTTTTATTTCCCTATATTAGCTCTAGAAAAGTCCTGGGTCCTTTCACTGTAGAATGATGCTAGAGAAAAAACAATCAAAAAACAAAAAACCTGGGTGCTGACCATGGGGTACTGTTGCTCATAGGCCCTCTCAGCAGACAAAACTAGGCAATATATGAATTATGTTTAAAATTTTTGCCATAGAGTATGTGTGCTCACCAGAGAGAGACAGAAAAGAAATGAAAGTGAGTAATCACCCCACAGGGAGAACTGCCATACCACAATCCCTTCTCCTTTATTCTCCCCTTGGGCTTTTGGGCACACATACACACACATCTGGCATATTTTCAAGTAGCTAGGTCCAGGACTCAAACCACACAGTTGGTGGGAGCAGCAGATAGCGTAATGGCTATGTCGCTGAACTCCCATGTAGTCGACTGCGGGTTGAGTCTCGGACCTTGTGGCTTAAACTCACGCCGAATGTGCGTGTGTGCATGCCCAAGATCTCGAGAAGAGAATGGGGGAGAAGGGATTGTGGCGTGGCGATCCCCTCTGGGGGATGATTTCTCGCTTTCTGTCTCTCTGTCTCTCTCTGTCTTTCTGGTGAGCACAAGCGCCCTATAGCAAAACAAAACAAAACAAAACAAACAAACAAACAAAAAAAACCACAGTTGGCCATGTGGGATCCAGTGCATTAACCACTATGCTACCTACTGGACCTAAAATGCTTTTAATTCATTCAAACATACATTAAGTTTAGCCTAAGTGCTTGCACTGGGACTTTATGAATGAGTTATTTAGAAATGATAGGCAGAACGCTGTGTTAGCTATAACATGACATATAGATAACATGACTGACTCATCATCAAGAGTCCACATTGTGGGACCAGCAGTTAGCATAATGGCTATGTCGCTGGACTCCTATGTAGTCAACTGCGGTTTGAGTCCTGGACCCGGTGGCTTAAAACTCACGCTGGGCCACGTGTGTGGGCGTGCCCAAGATCCCGAGAGGAGAACGGAGGAGAAGGGATTGTGGTGTGGGCATCCCCCCTGGGGGGTGATTTCTCACTTTCTGTCTCTCTGTATCTCTCTGTCTGTCTGGCGAGCACACACGCCCTATAGCAAAACCTCTCCAAAAAACAACAACGAAAAGAGTCCACATTGTGGTTATTTCTTGAGTAGTAGGACAGGACTTTTCCAGCATTTATTTCTACAGTTATTTGAAAAGCTAGTCATAGTATAAAGAAAAGGGCAAAAAGATATATTTTATAGTAGAGAAACAGAAGATGTCTCTTGAGGCAATGCACTACATATTCAAACTTAATTTTATTCTAAAATCTGTCAACTTTTCTAGACAATCTAATTGTGCCAAGATATACTTACCATCTATTCTAACAATTTATAAAAGATAAGACTCTAAGTAGAGGAAGCAAATACCAGAGGAACAGGCAATGCCTAAATCTCTACTTTCTACGACCTGCCACCTCCACATGAAGTTTTTGATATATTTCTAAAAAACAGAAAATAGAGAATTTGATGTATATATGTGAATATAATGGCTATGAAATAGCTAAAGGCACCACAGTTATTTGTTGAAACTGAGTACATTTACTTGAGTCATATATCTTCTCACATTAGTAGTGAGCATATATGAACATTTCCTTAAAATTCGAAGGTCAGAGCATATAGAGTTACTTGTTAAAATAACTAACTTGTAGATGGCCACTGGAAATATTAGTAGGGAATACTCAGAAGCATCACAAATTATGCAGATTTATTTTAAGATTACTTTATTATGCTGGAATCAAAAGAGACTACATTTCTGTGACTGGATTTGATTTGAAAATCCATGTGAAGAGATCACTCATTATTCACTCTTCGGGGAGAACAGTTTGAAATTCTAGGAAGAGCACTAAGCATTGACTAGTAGAAAGGAGATAAATCATGTTAGAAAAATTCACTAGAAAAGCTATATTAACTTCAATAACACAGTAAATCATCATTAGAGCTCACTCTCATTAGACTTGAAGGTCCAACTCCCACATTTACTTGCTGATTGCTCTCAGGAACATGATATAACCTCTCTGTTTCTCAGTTCTCATCTCTGTAAATGAATCGGATATATGATCATTATCTTTTACAATCCCATCCTCTGCTCCCAAGGTTTAAAATGTTTAAATCTATGTAAATGTAAAAAGTCGGTATTCTTATGACTGTTACCATTAATCACATAATAATAATTACAACTATTTAGTTTGCATAGGTTTTTCTCATTTAATTCTGAACAACTCTTTGAAGTAGGTAATATTATTTTCCCTATTTGACAAATGACAAAAGTCAGTCTCAGAAAGATTAACTCTAGATTGTGAGTATATAGATGTTCACTGTAATAATAGACTTAATTTTTCCAGGTGCTTGAAAATTTTATAATAAATAGTTGGAAAATATATTAATTTTTAAGAGAGAAAAAAAGAGTTATTTGAGGATATTAAGTAAGGAAAGTCATAATCTGTTGTCCATTTTAACAAACAAATTGGATATGCTTTCCGTATGATTTGATAAGTTAGAAATCAATAGTTAAAAACAGAATAAATTTAATATACTGGAAAATAATTGATTATCAAACTACATTCTTGGTCTAAAATCACATCTGTCACAGTATAAACAGCTGTGAATCAATTCAGTTTCCATTCTGCTTCCTGTCCATCCTGCCTTTTACCTTCTGATTTTGTTTAGTTCACTTCTGTTGCCTTGTGCCCAAATACATAAAGTCAGAGATTCCCATCACACTTGGCATAAAAACTGAAGATCTCAACTGTCTATGGGCTCCAACATAAATATTTTGGTTACCGCTTACCTCTTCTACCTTATCTTCCTCCATATTAATCCTTCCCCCTCCACACTCTTTAAATTCAGTGCCCATTTTTCTCTCAAAATCACTGAAATGTCTTATTTCTTCTGTCCAGGGCCTTGTTTGCACTATTCCCACCTTTAGTACAAACTTAATATTACTTTTCTAGAAAAAGCTTTTCTTTATGACGTTGAAAAACTTACATCTGATAATTATGCTCTGAAAGAGTCTTGTGATTTTTCTTTTAATATTCATAACAATTAAAGTTACTTAGTTATTTGTGTAATCATTTGGTTTTTCTTTTTTCTTTTTTTTTTTCAAATTTGTATTCTTGTTTTATTTGCCTTACCACATAGGCTGAGATCTCCTTTATGATATAAAATAGGTGTAATAAGAACAAACAACCTAGGGAACCAGCAGTTAGCGTAACGTCTATGTCACTGGACTCCCACGTAGTAGACCGTGGTTCACGTCCCAGACCCGGTGGCTTAAAACATGCCAGGTGCATGTGTGTGCATGCCCAAGATCCCGAGAGGAGAATGGAGGAGAAGAAATTGCGGCGTGACCATCCCCTCGGGAGGTGATTTCTCGCTTTCTGTCTCTATGTCTATCTCTGTCTGTCTGGCAAGCACATGCGCCCTATAGCGAAAAACCTCTCCAAAAAAAAAAAAACCTTGCATTTTTTTTTCAAATATTAGAAAGAATAGATTGACAATTTCAAGGTTAAATATAAATGTTGACTGCATCTTATTGTAGATGTCTTTTATCATTATTTTATTAATTAATTTATTTATTTACAGTCATTCACTGTACATCAGTACAGTATACAAAATGAGATTTTCCATTCAGTACACATTGTACATTGACTCAATCAAGGATATTACCATACATGTTATCAACAAATAATTTTCTATTTCTTGTTTCTTATATATTTTGTTCCCCCCTCTCCCATTGATTCCCTACCTCTCACTCTCACCCAACTCCTCGTCCTTCTCCCACACTATCTCTGGTAAGTACAGTTGTTTTCCATGCCTTTTTTTTCACATTTTATTGATTCACTAAAGATCTTAATTAATTTAAAGACTTTCAATAGCAAGAACATCTGATATATACATATTTATGAACCCATGTCTGACTTTAGGCATAGACCTCAGTGAGTAAAGTGAATATACTATAAAGTAGCACCTTACTGGGGCTATCCTCCTTATTGAATGTATTAAAAAATATAAATAAAATAAATTTTAAAAAAAGAAAGAAAGGCCAGCCTAATGGTAGGAACAAGTCTGGTGACGAATGTTAACTTCTAGAGTTTAAATGGAAAGATCAGACCACAATTTTTTTTTTCAATAACACTGCAAATTCAATAGAAGAGAGATTAATTACATTAGTCTGAACCAGTAAAATAGTTTTTTTTTTTAGTTTAGACTAAAGCATTACTGATTTTCCTTGATGCTTTGATTTCCATATTTAAGGATTTTTGTCTTCTCTTGAACTGTTGATTTGAACTGAACCCTAACCTTTTTCCTGGCTTTAAATTTTAAGTAATCACTTGTTTTTTACTAAGTTTATCTATTTATTTCTTCCATGAGAGAGAGACAAGGAGAGAGAGAGACAGAGAGACAGGTCTCCACTGTGGAAAACAATTTGGAGATTCCTCAAAAATCTACAAATAGAACTATCATATGATCCAGCAATCTCACTCCTTGGTATCCACCCAAAGGATAGAAGAATTCTTAATCAGAAAAATGCTCACATATCGATGTTTATTGTGGCACTATTCCCAATTGCTAAGTCATGGAACCAACCCAAATGCCCACAAACAGATGAATGGATTGAAAAATTGGCAAATATACTTTATGCAATACTATTCAGCCATAAAAAGAAAATGCTAGCTTTTGACAGGAAATGGATGAATATGGAAGATTTACTGCTGAGTGAAGCAAGCCAGGCTATCAAGGAGAGACGTTGTATGTCCCCACTCAATATATACCGAGTATCCCCACTCTATGACTGAAACTGATTGACTAAAGGATATAGAACCACAGTAAATAGATGTGAATACCAGGTATACTGTGAAAGAGTAGAGTCTGAGGAAGGGCATTTAGAAGAAAAATAGAGAGGCAAAGCATTAATGGGACAAAGAAATGTGGTATTATCTGTTGAAGATAATTTTATAGTTTTATCAATTGGACTAGGGAGAAATGTTCACATATTGAAATATTCACTTTGTAACCTAATTAACATGATAGAACATATAAAAGAAAATTAAATTAAAAAATAACAATAATAAAAAAGTTCATGGAAAATGAAATTAAAGTATGAGTTTATTTTGATCCAAAAATTTTTGAAATCCATGCCTATCTTTTTTTATAATACGCATTTTCCATGAAATGTTTGAAGACTCCTTGTAGAACATTCTGATAGCAATAACAGCTATTCTTCTAAAACATAAACTCAAAGTGTGGTCCCAGGGCCCATTAGTACCTCCAATATTCTTTCAGGGCGTCTGCAGACCCACCTTTTCTATGTTATTTGTGTGATGACTGATTTTCTTAATATACTTCATCCAAAACATCATATCACAACAGACTGAATATAGAAACGGATACAAGAATTATGTCAGGCATTAAAGAGTTTTGAAAATATAAAATAACAAATCCTCTTCTCAATAAATATTTTAGTTTGGGAAAATACATTATTTTTTATAAAATGTTATCTAGTTAACATATAATGAGTTTATTATTAGTATTTCCAAATCAGTTAATAGATATTTTAAACATTCCTCAGTGTTAGTTCTAATATTAAAATGTCAATAGCTATTATACAACAGATATCATTTACCAATAAATGTTTTTTAAGGCCTTTAGTGATTTATAATATTATGAAGGAATCCTGAGACCAAAAAGTTTGAGAACCATTGCTTTGAAAAACTACTGTTTTTCAAATGTCCACTGATACCTATACCAAACTCACTTGGGATATGTATAGGTTTTGGACTCCATAGAAAACCTACTAAATAGGGGCCAGCAGTTGGCATAATGGCTATGTCACTGTACTCCCATTTAGGCGACCACGCTTCAAGTCCCGGACCTGGTGACTTAAACTCACACCGGTGGTGTGTGCATGCATGCCCAAAATCTCGAAAGGAGAGTGGAGGAGAAGGGATTGTGGCGTGGCCATCCCCCAAGGGAGGATTATTTCTCACTTTCTGTCTCTGTCTCTCTGGCGAGCCCACACGCCCAACAGCAAAAACCTCTCAAAAATTTTTTTTAAAAAAAGAAAGAAAACCTACTAAATCATAGTTTCTGGAGCCAGAGATTATAAATTTATATTTTCAATATCACTCTCAGGTGATTCTTATGTACAGTGAAGTTAGCAAAATCAAATGTAGAGGTATGTAGACTACTTTGTAATTAGATGGATTCAAATCTCAGTTCATCCACTTCCTGGTTGTAATCCTAGCTGATAACACTCTTGACCAAGTCCCTACTGTTATTTTTCCATCCCCCCTATATTCTGAATCCTCTGCATGCTCAATTAAATACTTACTTCTTTCCTGAGGATGTTCAGAAATTCTTATATCAAAGAAGTCTTAGAGACAGAAAACTGGGTCATTGAGAATAGGCCCTTAAATTGCACTTCTATACTAAGTATGCTGTTTTTACTTTGATTGTATTGACATGGCTTTGGTGAGATGATGGCACTTCTTGGGAAAGAATGTCTCTCAGGCTACTTTTTGCCATAAGCATCATCTATTTGCCTTTTCTACTAAACAGGAAGGACATTCCCAGAGGATTTTATCTTCTGTTCTTCACTTTGGAGACATGATGTGGTGAAGATTGTAACCATTTTGTTTATATCTATAGCCCCAGTCCTAATCTATTACCCATAAAATTCTGTTGTCTACTTCCTCAATGCTCCTTGTGATTTGAATTACAGTTCTGACCAGTTAGAGGCCAAGAACTGGTTATAATATCATCAATTTAGTCAGTTAACAGAAATCCATGAAATTTTTCCCAGCAGAGAAGGAACCTTTAAGAAATACAGGGTTATTTGAAAACAGCAAAGTTATCTTTTGCAGAACAGTGTGGTTTAAGGTATAGTTCATTAAACTCAGAATAAAAATCATATACAGTACAATTTAATGCAGATTCCTGTGCTCTAACTCAGACCAAATTTATCAGAATATCAGGGAGTAAGTCCTAGGGATTTAGAAATATTTCTCAGATAATCATGTTAAAAAATAAAGTTTGAAAATCATTGACATAGGAAAAATTTCAAGAAACAATCAAGAGAATAGGAAAAAAATGTATAATACTCTATCATCACCTAATTCTTTTATTGATTACAAATGGATTATGTCACTTATGTGACCTTCCATATAGCCACAGTATTTACTTCATTACATATAGACAGTGTACAAGTATACCAGTAGTACTAGGATTAATTTACACTAGCTGAAGTCACAAGAGATCAAAACATAAATTAAAATGCCCATTTATTTGCTTATAATGGGAAATATTATAAAGACAGGAAGGGTGTCTTTATGAGAGAACACATATACAAGAACCATAATGTAATCAGAAATTTATTTGGTGAGCCTAGAATCATTAAAAAAAGAATCAGTAAATAATGATGACTACTTCAATGTTTAATTTGATCAACTTACCTATATCCATTACTGAGATAGGAACTGCTAATTAGTGCTGATAACTGTCTCTGATTTTCCCTAATGTAGCAATTTTTTATCTGATAATTCAGTCTCCTGTTAAATAATTAAATTTTACCTTTTCAATTTATAGTCATAGTGTATTCATTCCTTCTTGGGACTCAATCAAAAGTTTGCATGTTTCCAAATAAAATTATCTACCTATAAGTAGTTTCTTGGGTTAATTTTGCAGATAATTTATCTCACAGAGGATTTAAATTTTTCCCAATTTCATCTCTAATTTAATCCGTTTGTATTGACTTCTAAGACATTTGAAATTTTAAAAGTATAACCATTAAACTTTTTAAATGTCCTTAAGAACATTCAGTATAATATCTATACCTATATTATTTTTCTGAGAGAGAGATATTTTTGCTATAGGGCATGTGGGCTCACCACAGAGACAGACAGACAGGCAGACAGAAAGTGAAAAATTACCCCCAGAGGCACTCTTCCCCAGAGGCAATCAGAAATCACCCCAAAGGCATTCAGAGACAGCAATCTTCCTCAAATTGACTAATGATAAAATACAGACTTTTGAAAAAACTGACAATTGGATCCTAAAATTCATATGAAAATATAAAAGATGAAGAATAGCTGAAACAGCCTTGAAAAGGTAGAGCAAAATTGGAGGACTTGTAATTCCAAGATTTCAAATAATATTATAAAGACACAGTTAATGAAGAAAATTGGTATGAAGATAGGCATAAAGATAAGTGAAGCAGAATTGAGAATTCAGAAATGAATCCTTACATTTTAAATCAGTAGATTTTTCACAAAGATATGAAGACAATTTAATGGAGGAAAATATAGTATTTTCAACAAATTGTGCTTGGACAATTGAATATCCGTATTGAAAAGAGATAGGGGAAGGTAGCCTGGTAGCCTGATGGTTAAGTGAAGTAGATCCTACATGACCAATCACAGATCAAATTCTGGCTCCTGCAGCTTGAAAAACATGTTGAACGTGTGTGTATGCATGGTCAAAATCTCAACAGGACAAATAAATGGAGGAGAAGAAATTGCATCATGACCATGCCCCACTTAGGGAGGACGACCACGTCTCACCACCTCACCGCCTTGCCGAGGGAGAATGCTTTTTCCCTTTCTCTCTCTACCTGTGTTCTCTCTCTGACAACTGCATATGCATTCTATCATTAAAAAGTTAAAAAATTAACGAATGGCCCAGCTACCATGGTACAGGCATTTGACTTTATTTAAAAACAAGTGTTGTTGTTATTAAAATTTTAAAAATTAGAAAACTGTAAGTTTTCAATATTATACTAAATCTAAATGCACAACATTCTCTTTCAAAGTCTTCCCCAAATCATATATTCTCCCATATCATCTCTCAATATTTTCTAGTTAAACCCTATATCCCAGCTAAGATAATTGTTTATACCTCACATGTATATATGCAGTTAAGTCCTGTTTTTCATATCTGCATCCTTAAAAATGACACAAAAAATTTCCATACAGTATTTTTAAGCTTATGTAATTGCTTCTGTGGTGCTTTATGTTTTTATTTATTTTTCTCTCCTAAATTTGGTTGTGAGCTACTTCCAAGGCAACTTCCAAGTTTGCTTGTTTGTTTGCTCTGTAGCCTCAAAGCAACCATAACAGTCCTGAGTATACAGTAGGTGATCATTAATTTAGAACTGATTTAAATTAATTATTCAAATTCTTGCATTCATTTACCATACATTTATGAGCAACCAGTATGTGCATAGCCCTGATTTAAGAGCCATATTGGAAGAAAATAAATAAATGATATTTGATTTTGCTTCTCAATTTAGTGGAGGAAAGTATATTAAATGATTAGACAACAATACAGTGCACCATTCAAAAAAAGGTATCAAGGGGGCCAGCAGGTAGCATAAAGGTTAAGGCATTGGACCCCACATGGCTGACTCCATGGTTCAAGTGCCAGACACAGTGGATTGAATATCACACCAGAAATGTGTGCATGTGTGCCCCAAATCCCGAGAGTATAATGGAGGAGAAGAGATTTCAGCATGGCCACCTCCCTTAGGAGGTGATTTCTCATTTTGCTTCACTGTCTGTCTCTCTCTCTCTGTCCAGCAACTGCATTCACTCTATAGCAAAAACAAACAATAAGGATATCAAGAAGAAATCCATGACTAAGAGAAAATGAGGAAACAAAATCAGTGATTCAGGGTTCTAAAAAAGGAGAGCTAAACAGAGGTTTAGAAGAGTGAGAGTTTTATCTTAAACAATGAAACACATTGAGAGCATTTAGACAGGAGAAATTGATTGACAAGGGCAGACACTAGAATTCAAGGTTTCTGTAGAGGATTTAGGAGAAAGTTGTTTGTAAAAGTCTGATGAGACTAGAAAGAATATGACCATCAAGGTCTAATAAATGAGTCTAGGCTTGTTGTTAAAATAGTCATTTAACAAGTACCTACTGTGTGACTGATGGTTCACATGTACAGTGCACATCTGTTATGTTTAGATATTAGGCATCAATTTCCTCTGTCTTGTGACACTCTTCTTTTCTTTTGAGAATTGTCCATTGGGACTATACTAGAGGTCTTACTTTTCTGCCACCAAGTGACAAGCAATTAAGTTGAAAATGACTGAAGTTCCAATTTATCCCAACCTTGATATGATTAGACTATTCTGGTGACAGGGTCCCATTATGTTTCCTGTTTTCTTTGTTCTTCGTAGCTACATTATTTTCTGCCTATTTCCAGGACTCACAAGCTCCGCATAGATTCTGTGTGATTGATATTTTCCAGTGAATTAAATTATACATAAGTTAACTAGAGTGTATTTCTGTTGCCTGCAACTATAAAGTCCTAATTAACATAGTTATATATTATTTTCTATATTTCACTGATAAGAGACTGTGCTTTAGTGAGATTAAGTTTCCAAGGTCACACAATGGCAAATGTGGATATTTTGAGCACTGTATCCAAGTTCTATAAAATTACTTACTAAAGGCTGTGTAGAATGACTGAGATTTAAACTCTAGCTGAAATCTTCAAAACAGGTTTTTTTCTTACATTATTATGCTGTAGATATATATATTTTTTAAACTTATGATAGAGAGTGCATGTGCACTTATGAAAGAGAGAGAAAGAGATAAGTACTCTCAACTTGGTCTCTTCACACCTGGATGCCCTTTCCTCACCTCTTGGTGTCAGGATCCCGGGAACTCATGCACATACTGGTATGTTTTCAGGCAGACCCAGGGAATCTGAAACTACAGCTAGTCATGTGGCTTCCAGCGCTACAGTTCAGTTTGCCACTGATTCCACCACCACAGTAGTCCACTGGAGATTTTTAAGAAGGGTATGGGAACCAGCAGTTAGCGTAATGGCTATGTCGCTGGATTCCCACGTAGTCGACCGCGGTTTGTGTCCCGGACCCGGTGGCTTAAAACTCACGCAGGGTGCGTGTGCGTGTGCGTGCGTGCCCAAGATCCCGAGAGGAGAATGGAGGAGAAGGGATTGCGGCGTGACCATCCCCCCTGGGGGGTGATTTCTCGCTTTCTGTCTCTATGTCTCTCTCTGTCTGGGGCGCGCGCCCCCTAGAGAAAAACTCTCAAAAAAAAAAAAAAAAAAAAAAGAAGAGTATGTCATGATTAATATGGCATTTTAGAAAGGTTAATCCGTAACAGTATATAGATCATAATGGGAGCGAGAAAGTTTGAGGTAGGAAGATAAACAAAGATGAGACACATAATCCAGATGGAAAATAATAGGAGTTTGGAAAGTGAAATGACAGTTGGGGTGAAAGAGAGTATAAAAGGGAAAGGTGAGTAGAACATTCCATTGTTGTGATAGTGTCTCTCTGAAATATGCATCCCATTAATCTTTTTTTTACTATTTTATAATAACTTCAGTCCAATGATTTCAAATTTCAGTTCAGTAAGCAGAAGTCTTACTGAATTAAACAGAATATCTTAGTAAGCATATTATAAACTCATAAGTAAGTGTACATCATTTGCAGCTAAATTAGGTGCACATCATTTGCAGAAAAATATAATATATCTAGTAATTTTATCATCAAGCAGCATTTTATGGCTTGAAATTTCTTCAAATCATCACAAAACTATAGGGTAATAAAAGATATTTCAAAATCTAGGTAGATTTTGTGAAAATTGACTCAAGTTTTTCTTACAATGGTAAAAATAAACACTTGAGAAGAATGATTGACCCACACATGATCTTCATTTGCCTGGCAACAAAAGACTCTAGAAGCAAGAGTAATTTTCTCTCTTAAAAATAGCTGTACAAGTCAGCAGAAAAATGCATATGGATTTTAGAATAGGAGTAAAGGAAACAATTCACATGAATAAAATTTTGTAGTCATTAGACTGTGAACATTATGGAGAAGAGAGAATTGCTGCCTCTGATAATCTTATAGTCTTCCCAACAAAATATCATGTTTGGAAAAGAACAACATGTATCAAGGTTTTAAACACCAATCAGAGCTGACACATGTTGCAATCTGCAAGGCACAAAAGTTTGAGGAGACTTCAGCCTGTCTGAGTGCCACTCACACAGTGATAATTGCAAAAGTGATCATTGAAACACTACTTCAGCTCTGTATATAAACTGGCTAAATAACAACCCAATGTTTTCTCAAACAATGTTATTCATCATCATCTTCAATATTATCTTTTTATTTTTTGAGAGATTTTTGCTTTAGGGCACATGGGCTCACCATAGAGTGAAAGGGACAGAGACATGGAGAGGGAAAGTGAGAAATCGGCCACCAGGATGGATAGACAGGACATAATCTCTTCTCCTCCATTCTCCTTCCAGGATCTTGGGCATATACATATATTTTCCTGGCATGATTTTCAAGCCACAGGGTCTGGGACTTAAACAGTGGTCAGCCATGTAGGAGTCCAGCAACATAACTGTTATGCCAGTTGCTGGCCTCAAATGTTTGCTTTTTAACTACAAAAATAATAATGCTAATTATTTAATAATGCAAGAAATGCTTCAGGATGGAAAATAGTTAATGCTTTTCTTTCCATTGAATTACATTAGTTTGATGTGCAAATTGTCAAATAGTTCTCTATGTACATGAAAACATACACACCCTACATACATATACATACTTATATACTCCTTATATTGATGGGATCATACTGAAGATACTGTTTTGCAACTTGGCCTTTTTCATTTGAGGCTCGATGATGGACATCTTTTGTACATATTGAGAATTGTTACTTTTTTCTCTAAGCTACCAAGAAAGATGCATTCTCAAGTTCTGGTTTTTGACATTTTTCAAACACCTAAATGCTTCAATAATGCTTTTTGTATTAAAAACTTGACTTCCCAGGTTCCTGACTATTAATAAAGTATGCAAGGTGTTCCTACTTAGAAGTTGGTTGGTAAAACAGTAATTATTTAAAATCTGAAAATTGAGTAAACACTTGTGTTGTGTGGCAGTTATGCATCAGTTCATTTGGCATATTTAGGGTACAACTGGCAAATAAACATTGATAATTAAAGTTTAAAAATGATTTTTATTCACACATCAAGCAAAAATGCTCCTGCTGTTAGGAAACCAGTTCATTTGTTCAAGAAATTGGTTTATTAGTACTAAGTGTGTTGTTGTGCAGAGCAATACTCTGTGAGGATAGGGGATTATACACAAGAAAATATCTTGATTCCTTTTCTAGGGAAATAGAAAATATAATTGAAAAAGAATGTGTGTACTTAAAAATAAGGAATAATTTATATGACTCTGTTGGGTTTACCATAAAGCATACAAAAATGTAATGCAGTCTGAAATAAATAGACCTGAAGGAAAGGAATAATTAAAGAACTACATTCCATTAGTTACGTTTTCCTGGAGAAGATAAGTCTACTAAGGACTTATTAAATACTTACAACATTCTAAGCATCGTATACAAATTATATCTTTTAAATCTCACTATGGTTGTATGAACTGGGTAATATCACTATTCTCATGTTACAGATGAGGAAACTGAGGCATAGTAAGTTGAAAACTTTGCCCAGGGTCACCAAAGACTAAAATATATGACTTGTACTTACATATTGATTTGATTCTAGACAGTGGAATATCCTACATGTTTGGGATTAGAGCAGACATATAAGTTTTTCCAGGAATATATTTCAAACAGCTATGTATACTGGGGCCAAATGGTGGTGCAGTGGTAACACATTGCAAATGAGAGTGATCTACATGGGGCAGTTCTGGATTCATATCCAGAGACCTCCTTGAGTATGCAATAATTATAGTAGCTCTCCATTATCTACGGCTTGTTTCCTATGTTGTCAGCTACCCAGTGTCAAACATAATTCAAAATAGTAAATAGAAAATTCCAGAAATAAACATTTTATACATTTTCATTTGAACACAGTTCTGATAGTGTGATAAAATCTCATACTATATTGCTCATCTAGGATGTGAATTATCCCTTTATCCAGCATCTCCACACTATACCCACTACCCACCTTTGGACTTTTAGTAGTCACCTTGGCTATCAGATTGACTATAGTGGTATCACAGTGCTTATTTTCAAGTAACTCATTTTACTTAATAATGGCCCCAAAGCATAAGAGTTGTGATGCTGGGCATTTGGATATTCAAAAGAGAAGCCATAAAGTACTTCCTTTAAGTGAAAGGGGAAAGGATGAAATTCTTGACTTAATAAAGAAAAATAATAAAATACATACCGAGGTTGATAATACATACCATAAACTATTTTGAGAGAGACCACATTCGCATAACTTTAATTGTAGTATATTGTTACAATTGTTCTATTTTATTAGTAGTTATTATTGTTAATCTTTTACAAATTAAACTTTATCATAGATATGATATAGGAAAACAAAATCGTATATTGAAGGTTTGGTACTATCTGTGGTATCAGGCATCCCCTGGGAGGGGGTCTTGTAATATATTTCCCACCGATTAGTGGGAACCACCATAGTTCATTAGACATCTTGATTGTCTACTCACTTGCAGTCGGTCATGATGCAGTTGCTTCTCTCCCTCTTCCTTGCATTGCTGAGTTAGAGGACAAAAAAGCATTAGCTATCTTCATTTTGAAAGTATTAATCCTAGATTTGTATGAGCACTAGTCTTGTCTACTTGCTAAGCATATAATTTAACAGACATATAGGCCAGAGTACAGAATAACTAACCAAAGGACATTAGTCTTCATCTTAATATACAGAGTTGTGACTTTGGATCAAAACTTATTTCCTACATTGAAAAAAAGGTTTACATGTAAAACACAGCAACTCAAGCTGATTATATTCATTAGACTTGACCCTGGGTCATTTATTTAACTCAGTAGGAATTCCTGTGTGACCCCATGAAAAGTGTAATAAAAATAGACAAACATTTGTCCAGCCTTTATGTATCTGACAAGTAGTGTAAATAGATTATCATCTTAATTTTTATATACCAACCTGATAGGACAGTTCTCATCATTATCTTTTTTTATAGATGAAGAAGCTGAGGTTTGTAGATGTGTGATTTAATCAGAGACATACAGGCAGTAAGTGGCATAATTTAAATCCACATAGTCTAAACCCAGAGCCCATGCTTTTACCTGAAACTCACAGCAACAGGGGTCATGTTCCTGTCTGTCAATTATACTCAGAGACAGAAAATCACAGTGTATATTATAACTAATATAAATAAATTATGGAATATAATTCAAATATTCAGAAAAAAACTTTATAGTTAAAATATATAGATTTCAAAGGAGTTTCATGCTTTTTAAAAATAATTATTTTTATACATCTTTTTCTTCTTTCTTTCTCTTTCTTTTTCTTTCTTTTTAATTTGACTAAAGATGGACAGGGTGAGAGAGAGAGAGAGAGAGAGAGGGAAAGTGAGAAAGCGAGCTGCCAGGTCCAGGACTTGAACCATGGTAGGCTATGTGGGAGTCTAGTGCCTTTAGCCACCACAATACCTGCCGGTTCCAAGTTTCATGCTTTTAATGGGCCACTTCTAGTAACACCTTTATGTTCCTCAAATACAGGTTCCTCTGCTTAAGATACTTAAATGAAAACATTTCTAGGATTTTTTGAAAATTTAATTGTGGGGATAAACAGATGGCATAATGGTTACATTGCTGAACTCTCACATAGTTGACTGCAGTTTAATTTCCGAACCAGAGTCCCAAGAGGATAACAGAGGAGAAGTAAATGCGGCATTGTGGCCATTTCCTCGGGGTGAGGGGGGGGCGTGATTTCTTGCTTTCTATCTCCCTGTCTCTCCAGTGAGTGCACATGCCCTGTAGCAAAAACCTTTCTAAAACCAAAATTATTAAATTGTGAATAACATATATTGGTATTTACACTAAACCCTGAACTCCTAGCATTTAGATGTTAACTTAATAAAGATAGTAGGCATGCTAGAATTAATAAAACTCATCCTTATTTTTATTAAATTGAACTGCTGTTTATCTTGTCAATATAAGATGAAACTCTTGTATAAGCTAGAGGAACTTGAGGACCAATGCCCCTTGAACTGCCAATACTATGAGAATATAACTCTCATCAGAGGAATGGAGAAAATGCCATGGCTGTGGCTTAACTACAGTTCCAGTGACTCTGTCCAGTAGTTCATTCACTTTCATTCATTAAAAATGATTTAGGATAGTGGTTAAGAAATCCACAGCTGGATTTGGCCCATGTGGGTTTACATGTGGAGTATTCTAATTATAATCATACACTGTGTGATCTTGAGCAAATTATTCATTTAGTATTCTAAATGAGGATACTAAGGATCATATGATGGTAATATCATATAAAGATGGTAGCAAGAGAGTAAGAAGATGATATTGAATCCCTCGGTGATTTTATTAAAATGAAATTGTAAAAGGAAAGTACCTGGTCCAGTGTTATATTGAAAGCAATAAAAGTAGTTATTATTTAGTAACAGGTATGAATGCTTACTACATAATGCTGGGGGTAATAATCCTGACTAAGTTCCATGAATTGCTTAACTGCCCCAAACCAAAATCCTAAATATTTGTAAGATGACTTTTAAATACAAAATAATATATGTATAAGTGTGTCAATAGCAGAATTATATACAGAGATGAATACCTGAAAACACCAAGAATGCGTATCAACAGATAAAAAGTCAATTTTCCCAGTGTATTTATGAAAATTAAACTAGATGAACTTTCAAATTCCTTCCATCTCCAACAAAGACAAGATTTTCACACAACTGTTAGTTTTGGGGTCATAAAGCAATAGAAAAGAAAATTTAAAGTAATAGGTGGGTACATAATTAAGTTACAATGTATAGTATCCTACACTTATATAAAAAGTAGGTTATGAGTATCAAGAACAAAAGTAATTATTTAACAAATATGGAGTTACTATATTTAGGATGGAGATAGGAGATGGTGTACAAGTTTTATACTTTTTAACCTTCATAATAAAATAAAAAATAAATGGAATCAAAAATAAGCATGAGAGGGAACCAGCAGTTGGCGTAATGGCTATGTCACTGGACTCCCACATAGTCGACCGCAGTTCGTGTCCCGGACCCGGTGGCTTAAAATCCACGCCAGGCGCGTGTGCGTGCGTGCCCAAGATCCCGAGAGGAGAATGGAGGAGAAGGGATTGCGGCATGGCCATCCCCCCTGGGGGG